>NC_087517.1:61514913-61824288 GCF_963921805.1 Phalacrocorax carbo
CCTTGAGACAATTTTCAAGAACTGCCTATCATTTCTTACACAAATTACCTTTGTAATTACTCAACCTTTTTCCTTTTACACGCTTATAGCCTCCAAGCTGTGATGTGCAGCACATTAGGTACTATATACACAACTACAACAAAAAGATCTCTCCTATCCAGACACACAAGCTAAGCAGCATTAGAGCTGGTGAAAAAAGGAAGACGGATTATGCAGCTATGATGGAGATTTCAGGCCGAGTCTCCATGGCACAGGAAAAACAGGATCAACACATTTATTAAAGACAAAGAAAAACAAATACTTGCATCAATTTTATCTTTTTTTTTTTCCCCCCCTTGTGTTTACACACACACAAGAAGTGTATTTAGGGCCAGTGAAACCAGTAGTCTAATTAAAATAGTGTTGTGAGACAACAAATACATCATTTTAGTGCAAAATCCAGAACTGTAGCAAGCAGTAGTAAGCTACTGGTAACATGAATACTGTTCCAAAAAAGAATCTCTGAAAGCATATGGAAAATAAAAGCATTCAGTTTGTGAGGAAATAAAGACATCTTGTCTTGTAAAAATTACATTCCTTTGATTTTTAAAAACTCTTTCAAATACTTTTCATTGGCTTAAAGTAGGAAGTTGAGAAGCTATGATTTTGAATTTAAAGAAATCCCATTTGATAAAACTTGTTTAAATTAAAATCTTAGAAATCTGTTCACAAGCCTGTAAAACAACTGAGTGACTCATGTACTGAAAAACAGATCACATCATATAAACCACAAAAGAACCTTTGTGTCTCAGATTTTCAGTCCTGTGGGGCTATGACCATCATGGCTTAACTGCCTTTCTTTGCTACATATTTTGTCTGCAGCTATTTACATTTCTGTTTATTTTCCAGTCTTTTTCAAAACTTAATACAAATACCTATGATGTGTGGATTTTGTTTTGCATAAACACAATGTAGTACTGTGTTTTTGCTAAGTTGAAGTAGGTGTCTAGGTCATGACTATATTTGTTGTTTTATACTGACGGAACTGTTTATCTATAGTCAAAGAATTTGAAGTAGAATATTTCAATTGCAAAAGATTTCTCCATTTTGAACTAGTTTCAACTCTTATTTTCAGGAAAACTTCTAATTTTGCTGTTTTGCTGGAAAGGCAGGAACACATGCAAGGGAAGTCAAAGACCAACTTGATCAGTAAATCACTGTTTGATTTGGACATTTAAAGGCAATTTTGTCTTATACAAAACAATTGTAAACATTATTTTTGTAAAAGATCATTAAGTGTTTATAGGAAACAAGTTCTCAATGCTTTCAGCTCCATAAGATTCTGTAGTACTGTCCTGTTTAGAGAGGGAATCCATCAGTACTACAAACAAGATTCAGAGAGTCTTCACATTCTGTCTTGATCTGAGACCCCCACTATCTGTGAGAAAACATGCTTAGGATAGTGAGATTATGGGAAGCGTGTTTATGGACAGTAGCCCAAATAGCTATAATGACCTCTTGCAAGGTTAAGCACTCAAAATTGCGGAAATTCCAAACTTCAGGTTGCTCTGGCAACCCTGGGTAAGGAATGAGTAGACAATGCTGCACATGCACCATCAACATGCAAGTTGCTATAATTTTCACATGCTTTCAAAACACAGATCAAAACTGCACCTGAACAGCTATGCAAGGTCTTAATTTGAAGGCTACAGCCTGGGTAAAGCCCCCACAAAATATAGTATCAAGTGGCTGCAATGGTTATTCAAGAGTGCGCACAGATTGTGAGGCCATGACTTAGATGTTAACAAATCTAAAAGAAAGACCACAGATAGCTGACGTGAAACATTACAGATTAAGTAAATAGAAAGACAGTGAATGGCTATATTTCTAAAGTTTTAAAAGATTTTAAATTTTTATAAATCTGTTATTGTTGACGACATCTAAGGAATTAACTAATTAGCTTTTTCAAAGTCAAGTATCTAAAGCTAAATGTCAGCACCTAACAAGCTATAAGAAGTGTTATAATATAAAGCTGAATGTTGAACTACAAATTATAAATATCTGTGTTATGTTTTTGTATTTTCCCCTTCAGTTTCCAGGATGGTTAAAGGTCACCATTCTTATCCTTTTTTCACCCTCACAATATTCTTGATTCATAATTTTCTGGAACTGTTATGACAGGAAGTTACATATTTCTCTAACAAATACCTGGTTTCAAGTAATTTATTATTTAATTTAATTTTTCATATATCTATTGCTATAAGATCTATGCATAAATATGCTCTAGCTAATGGTTTCAAAAACTCACTATAGTATCTTGAACAGTACAACTTTACAAATGCTCACTTTAATTAATGGATGGTAGTAACAAGATATACAAGTCCTGTAGATATACTTTTTCTTTTGTTCATAAAAAAGCCTAAGTTATTGATTGAAGAACAGAAAATAAAAAGGAAATACACTAATCATAACTGAAGCACAGCCTAATAACACAATTACAATTTATTTAGAAAATAGAAGAAAACCACAGCAGCTGTTGCTGTTCAATGACTCTGACATACAATGAAAGAAAATGCTCATTATTTCAATTATTTTATTTCTGTCATCATTTCAAATATAGTCTGTGTCAGTTCAATGATCTAAAATGTAATTCCACAAAGATCTCTGTATTTAAATGATTAAAAGTTATACACCTTTACTATAGAAACTAAATTTTGAATTTTAAAATACTGTGAACCTTCAATAGGACATAAGTGATAAAAATATAAAGCCATCTGGAAGTATACAAATTGAAAAAAAAAAAACATAGAAGCTATTCTGTAGTCATTCTACACAATCACAAGAGGCTCATACTGCCCATGAGCTGCATGTTACCCAGCATGTATTTCAGATAAGACCCATGCACCCCACCACCACACACCACAAAAAATAGGATTAAGTGCTTTCTGTCTGGTCTGGACAATTTCAATCCCTTATGAAGCAGAACAGAGTTGTCTATCTTCTTCACTTAAAGTGCTGTGAGACTAGTCCTTACATTCTGAATGAATCCTGTGATGACATCTATGACTAATCATGGGTAAAGGATGAGGTCACTGGGAAACATTTTGATTTCCTATTTTTTATGTAGGAACTTGGTGAAGACTGTATTCCACAAAACCTAAAATTTATTCAAATGAGAGTGTCAGTATTTTTTGTCCACTCCTTCATTTTTAATCTGAGTTCTAGTCGCTTAACTAGAGGTGACTTAGTAATCTAACACATCCAGGAACATAGCGTAGCTCTGGAACTTGAACTCTATTGTTTTCACAGTAAAATTAAGATGGGGAGAACAATAAAAGAAAAAAAGGAAAAAAAGCCCCACGAACAGGTCCTCTTTCAAATTCTGGCAAATAGATCCCATGAGGAAAATATATTAAACTTTAATTAAAATCTTGTCCATCTCTTAAGCATAATTTCCTCTAAAGGCCCGTTTTCCAGCAAGGGTGTGGGAAGTAGTTGGGTTTGTAGCACACAGCTAAAGCAATGAACTGAACACAAGCATTCTGCCACCTCAAAAGAAGGGAATTTAAACATGCATACTTCTTGGACAACTTCTTGACAAAATTTTAAATTATTTATATTTTTAAATCTTTCAGTACTAATACTGAAGTATCAGTACACACCCATGTGATAACACATTTAATTTTCTCATTATTTTTCAGTAAGCAATAATTGCAGGAGCTCCAGTTAAAAGGAAACTCAATAATTACACTGATTAGTTGGTGAATTTGAAGAGACTCTGGAGCTGCAGCAGACTATAATACTGTGACAGGAGTTTTTAGATCTTACAGTTATGGTCATTATTCACAAAAAGAAATGATAGAATTCCAGATTGTTGACACAGAGAAGCAGTTTGCTACAACTAAAATAAAAATTATTTTAATCCATTAGGGTATATTGCAAAGAAAAAATAATCAATATCTATAGTCCTATAAAGAAACGTATTTTAATAAATGGGTGCAAGCTGAATAAAAGGGAAAGTAATGACTTGGTCAAACCTTAGAGGGAAGCAATGCCAAAGTCACGCACCTCAAATAAAGAATGCATAGACAGATCTGACATACAGGCTCTTTCTTTAGAGAAAGCCTCTGTTTGGAGTGCAAGTCATTCTAGCTAATGGATAAGTAATGTTCATGGACAATCACATTAGCCCTTTTTGCTATTTTAGTCAAATAAGGCTAATCATTTAGCATGCCTAATTTATATAGCTATGAGCGTGGGTTATCAGTACAGATGTACTGAAGCACAGAAGACTTGGGAACACTGACCTATCTGTCAAATTTGATCAAGCCCAATGAAATTCAATTTGTTAATCCTGCTTCACAATCCTACCCTCATGCACTCTAAACACCAATACATTTTATATTGCACTGAGATGCACAGTCCACAGTGAGACTTTTTTATTTGGATTAATCAGAATCATGTATGAGCTACGTTAAGATTTGGAGTAAGGGACATGACTTTTAAAATTAGAAGGCTAAAAGTAGGACTGCAAATCTGTAAATATTTGTAATACGTATTTGCATACCCAGTTCTTACCTTAAAGGATAAGACCACAATCTAATATTTTAATAATAACTACAGCTAATAAAAGACATCAGGACTGTTTTCTCATTAAACAGAGAGAATGCTGGTTTTGCATGTGTGTATATACATAGAATCATAGAATCATTAAGTTTGGAAAAGACCTCTAGGATTGTCAAGTCCAACCGTACCTCCACTCAAGCTCTAAAAATTAACTAATGCAAGTTATACATTTCTGGACTTCTCACTTCTCTAAAACAGCGATTAATGTTCATTTTGTGCTTAGGGCAAAGGTTTCTGAGGCCAAGAGAAAAGCATAGCTCTCCAGGCACCCACTCAGGCCTCACTCCAAAGGAAACATCTTTTTTATCAGCTATGTAAGTTTCTAACAGTCATAAAGTTTTTAGCCTTAGCCTTTGAATCCAGTGCTGCCTAGAGATATCCACGGGATCTGGATACAGTGCACTGAAATAGCACAAACTCTGAACAGTTCATTTTTTGCTGTTTCCAGTCTACACTAAGAGCAGGAACATTTGCACAGATGACTCGTTCAATATTCGCATAATATAGCATATATATAAAAATCTGCAGTTAGAAGACTCTCAGTTCTGGTTTGTTTCATGACAGTCCTCCAGTCCTCTTTCCAAAGGAGTTTCATACTGTATATGTTCTCTCGCCATACAGGACAAGAGAACATTCCTGTTTTCCAGCCCCTGCCCAAATTGCATACAGAAGCTTACTGGATTGAATTAGAGAGAATCAAAACTGAATAATTACTATGTTCCTCAATTTGAGACAAATTGTGATAATAACTTTATCCAAGTATAGACTCCAGCAGATATATTTGGTCTTTCAGTCATACCAGAATATTCAAGAAACAGTTCTGGAACACACAGAACATTAGCTAGAGGAGAACAACCAGAACAGGCTTAACTCAATCTGCCTTAAAATGTCTTACCTATTTCTAGCAATGGGGGATAATAAATAAGTAAATAAGGTAAAAAACCTTCCCAACCATTTGAGCTTTTACTTTATGTTATAACTAAAAACAGGTAAAGGAATAAAGCAATATGATTTTTTATTGGTAGAGGTAGATATAATTCTGAAATTATATGGGAAATATTCAGTTAACATTGATGAGACTTGACAGATTCATTGTTTGGGAGATGTATTAGTTCTTTTCCCATTAGAAATCTTTAAATAAGCCTGTTTTCTGTATTATACTGAGTATCAGTGGACATTAGACTAAAAATGTAAGTAATGTGAAGTCATAAAGTCAATTATCTTCAAGAGGTTGTCAGTTTGCTCATGACTTATCCACACACGGTGAAAACAAACTCTACATACCACTAGCATGCCTGAATCATTTTGTTTTAGAGCTTGGGCACCAACATCACTACAAAACAGCTGTGAATGGGATATGCGATTCACACAGAATATTGCTTCCATCATTTGTTTTGCTTCTCCACCATCATGGCAACTGAGTGACAGGGGTAAAAGAGATGGTGTTTGGAAGCCTGGAACAATTTAATTCTATTCCCTATTTATCAACAGTGAACCCTAAAACATTAGGGGCACAAACAATCTGAAAAAGGAGTGGCCAAAAGGAAAAGAATATTAAAACCAACAACAACAACAGCAAGAAAAAATCAAATGTGGCTGCTGATCTCTATTTTTCTAGCATGAAACTAGAAGAAATATGTGATTTTCTTAGGCAGTTATCTATTGCCATTTAATCAGTTATGTCATATATTACAAGGCTGTATTTTCATACCATGTTGAAAATATCCAACACTAAACACCTGTTGTCTTACCCAGAACTAGCCTCACAGCGACCATTTTTCTGAGCTTCCATTCATGGAGCTGCTACTGAGTAGCCATGTTATACTCTCAGTGGAAAAACCACACAGCCTGTAAGTCTGCAAAACTTTTTTGAAGGGAATAGGAAATGGCATCTTCAAGTAAAACCTAATTTTTTTCTTTAAAAACATAGCGCTGCTCAGATAAGCAAGGCAATATACCTGTTTGTTGAATACATGGTCTTTTATTGCTCATAAGAGGAGATACTGAACAATTTGAGCTATGTTGGAAGCACGATCTATTAACAGAAAAGATTGAAACAGATGAAATCCTATGGAATGATAAACCTGAAAATTCTCAAAATCATGACAAGTTTTCTAACCCTTTCCTTCAAATGGAAACATACCACAAAGCTCTGACAACTGGAAGGAAATAAGTCAAATCTGAAAATCAGTTTAAATACAATATATCTATTTTTCTTTCTCTTGATTTTTCTGAAGAATGAAATCATCAGTGCATCTATGATATCCCCAATGTGTGCTGGGCTACATATAAACATATAAATGATCGCAAAAGAGAGATACCAAGTTAAAAATTCCAGGTGTATGCAGGTGATTTGAGCACAGGTTCCATTGCATAATTAAAGGCACATAGGTTTCTATGTTACTTTGACTCTTCTATAGCACTAGCCAGGATCATAACCCAAGGTTTGCAATAGCTAAGAAATTATTTCAGTTCCCTAGTTTATGAATTATGGTTTGGGACTTGTTTTTCTTGTTATCTCTTTACATATCTGAGGGATTGCTTCCCTGACTACCATGTACATGTTTTGCAAGAGGTGAAAACATAAAATCTCAATTAACTTGTGTTGGTTAAAATCTTGTTTTAATAAGGTTTTCAGAAAATGAGAAGGCATTCAGAAAAAGAAGCGAGAAGGAAATACATATCTAAATTTCCCTATTTGCCTGGAACTTGTTCCATTGGTGAAAAGTTATTTGTGGAGTTATATCTACCATATACTCACATTTACACTTCTGTATATCTTAGCAGTCTGTTTAAGCTTGCACATTTAGAATAAAGTGAAGACTCATATGTGGATGAGAAAAAAAAAATCTAGAGATTCTTTAAATGAAAAATCCTGGATAATGACTTCCTGCCTAATAATGGCTAGGCTGATGTAATATTTGAAGCTCCATATTAGTCTCTGCATAGAAAGCTTTACTAGAAGAGAAGGAAGAGCAGGGAGAAGCACAACTGCAGCAACAAGAAGCTGATGTCACCTTCTTCATCATGAAGGGGGGCGGGGAATGAAGGCACAGAATGGGTGTCACTACTTAAACTTAGAGAGCTTTAGTGAATGCTTTCCCATTGTGCGTAAGTGAGATCATGGCCCTACCCAGATACTTCTTTTAGGAGCTCATACTGAGTGGTGTGTGAGCACAAACCCCAAGGCTACTGGGTCCTAACCACAGAAATCAACTTCTCTTCTTGGATGCTGTAATGTTGAGAGAAAATTTTTTAATTGCCTTACCATGAGAGCACCAAAAGACAGCAAATTCTGTCTTGCATCATATGCCTTCCTAGTGGACAGCTGTGTAAAAAGAAATTCATAGCTCTACTCCTGAATATAGATGTCAAAAAAAGATATGCATTCTAATTCATTAGGCCATGAAGGTAATTAATAGCTAAGCTATTTTAAATATATACATCATAAATAAAGAAAATTATGTATATTTTATATATATACACACATATTTATGTATATCTATATATGTTTGTGTGTAAAATACAGATATATACTATCTAGCAATCTGGAAGCCTTGGTGAAAACTTTTTGCAAAGACACACCAAAATAAAAAACTAACACATACCACATGGAATGTTACCACATGAATTAGGTTGTGTTAAAGTTACTATATAGCATTACAGCAACGTAAATATCTCTTACTTCAATATTCACATATCTGAGGTAGAATTGTGGGCTTTCTGCCTTTATTTTACTTTACATTTTCTTCACATAACTGATAAACAAGAGAAATCTGTGCATTACAGAGAACTTGACAAACTGAGAATGATAATTAAAAAGTAAAAAAAAAAAAAACAACAGAAAAATTGCAGGAGGGAAAATGACAAACATTGTTAAATCTCAAAATAGTTTCATGTAAAATAAAGCATTATTATACCTGCAATGATGTCATCCATCTGCTCCAAAGCTGCTTCCAGCATATGACTAGCATCAGAAGCCATCATTAGTGATTTCTTCAGGCCTTTATTCTTTCTACTGAAAAGACAGACAAAACCACGTGTATTACACTAACCCAGACCTGATAGAAAAATATGTCACTATTACATTATAAAATCAGCCGCACAAGCAAAAGTCCACATAGCAAAAATACAGCCGAGTAATATGAAAACTAAGAAAATTGTTCCTATTCTTTAAAGATGACTTGGAGTTTCTGAGGTTTTCATTCATCATTGATTTTTTTTTCTTTTTTTAAGAGATTTTACTAAAACAAGGAAACGAAACCCAACAATCTCAAATACTGGAAGCTTGAGATTCCCCTACCCCTCATCCTTAACAACAGTTTCCTAGATTCAAAGTTGAGTACATTTCAACCTTTTGCACTGTGGGGAAAAAGAGGACTGACTAGGTTTCAATGAAGGAATGAACACATGGTGAAAACCTATAGAAAACTCTGTAGGACCTCTGCTTTTTGATCACTATCCTAAGAGTAACAATAATTCTGAAACAATTTTTACTCCTCCTTTCTACACCCTCATTCAATCTTTCTACCACTTCTTTCGTGACACTGAAAATACAGTTCTTACTGTTCCAATAACCAGAATGCCCCAAGTATGAAGTTTCTGAAGTTACTGCTGCCTCTTTGAAACAGGACTAAAGGCATTCATGTTACCATCTGACAGTAAGGATAACAAAATGTTCCAAAATTAGTCTCTACTTGTGAGTTGTTGTTGCTGGACTCTTAGTCAAGTAGCAGTCACTATTGTCAACAGATGACATTTCAAAGGCGAAAAGAATTTGTGCTGTCCATTTCACTGCCAGTGAGAAAATTCTTACTGAAATAAGGCCCTTTTGCACATCACGTCACTGCTGAAGTATGAAACCAGTGCCCATGCAATGATGATCAGGGATCATACTTATGCATAATTTTTGCAGTGCTCTAACACAAAACTCAGAATACTAACAAAGCCTTTGAAGGGTCATAGAATTTTGTTTCTCTTCCATGAGGGATCCAATTCAGTCTTTTGACATTCAATCTTGTGATATAGCAAGTTTTTGAATCTGTGGTTCAAAACTGTTCCATTCTGACAGCTTTCTAAGCACCAGGAAAGACACCTGTCTGACAATGGCTAGAAGTAGCCTTCAAATGATGCAGGTTGTAGATAACTGTACAGGCAATGGTCATATGTTTGTGGGGTTGATTAGTCCAATGCCACTGAAATTTCACTAATCTGTATTTATCATGCAATTACCTATGCTAAGAATTCAATTACTTTGAATTTAAATAAATATTACAAAAATCTCTAATGGCAAGTCACATAGGTAAACATATTTTTGTACAGTGTTCATCCAGTGACAGTTCAGACACTGGCCACCTTGACCAATTGCACGACTGGTAGCTAAACCACCCATGTTTCCTCTCTCATTTGGAGCCTGCCTAGACACTAGACTGCAGAATCAGCAGGTAGAAGATAAAGTCAGGTTTAAAATAAAAGCTTACACATTTTTGTTTCACAGGGACAGTCAGAAAAAAAAATCCCTAAAAGTACACTGAAGGCTGAGTCCAAATTACTGCATTATAAGAAACATTAAATCACAGTCATAAGCCCAGTGCAACGGAAAATTTTTATTGAGTTAAAATTATTTGCTTGTCTTACAAACTAAGAATCCAGAGATGCAGGTTTTTCTCCATGGTGCTGGTGAAGTATACACAAAGAAAGCTAATTTATTAATAACCCCTGTGTTATCAGTAAAGTGTGTGTCCTATGTCCATTCTATACACCACCACTATCTAGAGGGACAGATGCAGGAATATTAGTCAGAAACTCCTATGCTCTGATATGAGCTCCACCATTTATAGCTTGTTGTAATGGGTAAGCCATTATTTAACTTCAGATAAAATTGATCTGAAGAGCAATATGAGAATGCCATATTAGAAAATGGAAGAAAAAATCTTCAGTGTCACCCAAGGCAAAGATTAATGTAAATGAATGGTGGGTTTTGGTCTCTCCATTTTTGTCAAAATAATAATTTAAGTATGAACCAAATGTAACTGAATTTCACCAAAATAATCTGACCCAAATATTTCATTTAATGGTATTAGTCGTAACACAAGTTACGCTCAGAATAATCTGGAAAGTCATTAAGTCAGCTGATATACACTTAAAATTTCAGAATGCTTACACATGCCAACTTTACAGACACTCCCTCTCATTCTGTTACTTCAATTTGCTGGTTTTGGTAGATTTCCATCTTCTATTGTCACATTTATCTGCCAGTAGCTTAGTAGATTGACTAAATACTTTAGAGATACCTGATTCTGAACTGCAATGAGCCCCTTTACTTGCAATAATTCCCCCAGTTCAAAGCAACCATAATATCAGTAATAATCACCTCAGTGAAAGGAAATCCACGTACAGTAAGCAGCTGCCAAGGAGCAGCTAAAAGCACCTAAAGTAAAGTAAGCTTTTAAGTGAAGGAACTTTAGTTTTAAAGTTACAATTCTAAAACTTACTTTTTAAAGTAAGGAACCTTAAAAGTCCCTGAAGTAACTAAAGCTAAAAAGTACCTAGGCTACCTTGGTCCTTTGGTGGCTGTGGCCACCAGCCACTCCCCCAGAAATCTATGGCCACCATCTGTGTTGGTAAATTAGGACAGTAGACTGGCTCAAAATTACAATGGAGAAAAAGAGTGAAAAATACTAAAAAAAATCATAGAGCTTCTATTTCTAGATTGCACTGCATGCTCTTATTTCTGCTGTAAGCTCTGCTCCATGTGCTTAAAGCGGCTAGAGCAAAACACAGTTATTAACAAGAAATGCAGGACTACCATTTCTTCTAAACATCAGATATAGTATTTCACCATCTGTAGTGAAAAAGGTACAGAAAATGCTGATACATTACATTACAAACTTGAAATTTTACTTAGAGAAAAACCTTCCGTCAAGATCTTGGCACAAACCAGAAAGTTTTCCTGAAAAATACCACCAGAACTGTCTTCCATCTCCTCCCAGCCTCTACACTCTGCCTGTTTTCTCACCTGTATCCACAGTGTATTTGCTGCTTAACTACATTAAGTTGGAGTAAAACCTGCTCATCAAACAACAATTTATTAATAAAAGCAATGTTCTTTGCTCCAGAGCAATAATGTAATATTACTTGCTTGACATCTTTTTCTAGACAGACCTGTTGCTTGTGCTTCAGGCAATTTTTACTTTCCCAGCCACTCCCTTCTTACAGTTTGACTGTTCTGAGCATTATTATGAAAACAGCTTGTTACACCTCATACGCTTTCTGTTACCATTTCTGGTCTAGTTCTATAGAAATATCTGCAATTGTGGATTCTTTTTCTTCTTATTATTAAATAACAAATCACTTGTATCAATCCCAAGGCATGCTGAGTACCTTAAACAGTATCCATCTATTTGCTGGTATTTTAATTGCAATTCCTTTTATGGTTTTCATTCCTGATTGACATCAACAGATGCAGAACACCATGACTTATCTACCTATATAAAAATATACATATATTTTGAAAAATAAGTTTTTTTCAGCTTTGGTAAGGACTGAACAAAAACTACCTCTGACATTACAGTACAAACTTTAATATTAGCAAATTCTAGCCTTCAGGATTTATTAGATTAATTTATATACAGGCAAATACAAGAACCAATCTACTCACCTTTTCAGGTCCCTAAGAAGAAAATAATTTACTTTTTTGCCTGACCAGTAAAAATTGCTCACTATTAATAGCCAAAGTTTTACTGTTAAACAGACATAAGTCTAAATTATTATCATCCCTTCTGAGCACATGCTCATACTAATTTAGAGCCCAGCCCACAGATAAAGTTATTGCAACCCTGTTTGTTATAATTACCTAAGTAATAAGATCTCCCAGGAAGTGCAGACAGAGCAAACTGGTCTGAATGCCCTAAATTTATTTTGCTCAGCTAGCTTTACCCTATAAATCCCAATCTGAGATTTGCATTTCAAATAAAAAGAAAAACCTCTGGTAAAACTATTGTGCTTAGAGCCAATATCCCTTGCAAATTTCTTAACCTACTTTCTGTATGTAAAACTACAGCTTACTGTGTCCAAAAAGAACATAATATTTAACAGATGTATTTACTATGAGCAAGATGTTCCTTAGAATTATGAAAAGCCTTAATTAAATTTGAATCTTTTATGCCTGCCTTGAACCAGCAGCTGTCCAGAGATAAGAGCATGAACATTTAGGCAACTCATAAGTCAGATGTTTTTCCAAGGTTGCTTCTAATAATGAGGTTGCCAACTTTATCAGTTATGGAGAGGGGTGTGGTTTTTGACAAAAACTCCTGAAATCCAGATCTTGCCTTAATAGCAATGCTTTGAGTGGCCTACAAATTCTTCTTACATTCAGAAGACATAGCTAATAATTAGTTACCACCACCTTTTTTTCAGGATGAATAAATACGTGTTTGTAAACAGTTTAAAGATTCAAATTCAAGTATCACATTGCTTTGAACTTAATGGTGTAATGAAATATCAAGTGGCTTGGGTATGCTTCAGAAGTCCTACATGCTTTTTTCAGCTGCAGGATGACTCCTGAGCTGGAATGAACAAATGTGCACAACTTCCACCCCCGCCATTTCCCACCTTGCTTCTCCCCCAGCCATGTGCTGGATTGTATCCAGTCACCCCACAGGAAGACAACTGCTGATTCATCTCTCCAACCTGGCTCAGTAGTTTCCATCACACCAGCAAATACAGAAGTTATAAATACATATTTGGATCCTGGCCTTTTAGAACCTGGCATATGTCTCTAATTAAGTTAATCCATAATCCTAAATAACCATCCACAGCTGGTAGGAACTGAAGAATTTCTGATGATCACTAGAATGACCGCTCAAGGAACACTACTTATGCAGCATCCTCCAGGACTATCCAGCCAGAAATCTTATTAATCGGATTATAGCTTAAATTGAATTTATTTGTTAATACAGACACTACTTGCTCTATTTCCCCTTCATATGCTTCCTTGCAATAGGCAGAAAGGTAAATGGAACCCTTCCTTAACTGATTACCCTTTATGTAATAAAAATAAATAAAAACAAGACTATGGAGGGTTTTTTAAGAATAACTAGAATTGGAATTTAAAAAATATTTTTTCAGCTAGAAAGGGTAAAGGGTCCACACTAAGGGAGAGGGGGAAGCTCTAGAGAGAAATACAGATTAGCCAAAGTTGAATGAAGACCTGATACTGAACTGTTTCACGTAGATGGTAGAAGAACTGGTAAAGTCTCTAGTCAACGTATTGCTGGGAGCCCTTATATGAAGGGACATCCTCAGGTGAAGCACGGTGCTAGTACAATACCTCCATGATGAAAATGAGCTAAGTAAGCTCATTAACTAAATAAGCTAAACTAATTTCTGCAGACAGCTGGATATTTCTACCCTGGCACGGTAAAACCCCCACATTTGTGTGCTGCTGACAAAAGTTGGGGTGACAAGCAGTAAGAACTATGCTGCTTTCAAACATATTACCCTAAATAATTTGATTTAAAATATTATGGGAACTGAATGTGGTTAAATTTACTGCATTATGAAGTAGCAAAGTCAATGCGAAACATCTGTTTTCAAAAATAAAGCCATTAAGTTTTCTAATATGAGTCTGAATTTCAATTTTGGGGGAAGGGAAAGGGAAGGAAAAAAGAAAGCACCCTTAAAAATACACTACATTATCTGACTGATGCTTTAAGAACACAAATCACCTCATAGTAACTCCTCTACAGGACTCATGGATATTAAGTTACAGTTGCTATTGGTGCCATAACCAAATTTCCTGATTCATGTTTGTACAAAGTCTCATCCTTACATATAAAAGCTGATGCTGACAGAATGGCATGTGCAAAGTGAGGTTTCTTCTGCTCCTCTCTATAGCAGTTCTATCAACCGTAGAAAGCCCTTCATTCCTTCAGTGTTGTTTTAAACATTGTTCATAAAAGCTTAAAAAAGCACTTCATAATTTAATTTTAAATTGTTATATTTCAAGATTTCTCTCTATTATACACAGTATAAAGGGAACTGTTGTAGCTTCCAACTCTGCAAATCTTACAACCGAAACTGCATTCATTATTTATTATTATATTAAGTGAAAAAAAAACCCGGAACAAAACCCTAATCATTTTACTTCAGTTGTCATCTAGACTAGTTCCAATTTCTAGCTAGTTAAAATTTCAAAAAACCACAATCAATAAATGCCTTGGATTTAAACTTCAACTGAACAAAGCATTACCTGGTAAAATACATAAGAGGAAAGTTTCTGAAGCAAAACCTGAACATTTCTGGTCTTAAAATGTATGCCATTCATCTTTGTATTTAAAAGTCAAATTTGGTACTACAGTTCACATTTAGTTTTAGAAGTATTACAATTAAGAAGTTATCTACCCTTGTCCTTATGGGGGACTTCAACTTGCCAGATGTCAACTGGGAGTACCACACAGCTGGGACAAACAGGCCCAGAAGGCTCCTAAACCATCTGGATGACAACTTCTTGGTACAGGTACTAAGGGAACTGACCAGGAAGGGTGCCTTCCTTGACTTGTTGCTTATTAACAGAGAGGTCCTCATGGGTGAAGTGGAGACTGGGGGCTGCCTTGGCCACAGTGACGGTGAAGCAGTCAAGTTTAAAATCTATGGTGACAGAAGGAAAGCTGCCAGCAAGACCTCAACTCTGGACATGAGGAGAGCAGACTTCAGGTCGCTCAGGGAACTACTTACTAAGGTCCCCTAGGAAAAAGCTTCTGAAGGTGCTGGGGTCCATCAGTGCTGGTCGCTTTTTAAGTACCGCCTCCTAAAGGCACAGGAGCAGGCAGGCCCAAAGTGTAGGAAGTCAAGCAGGCGAGGCAAAAGGCTGGCTTGGCTGACCAGGGATATCTTCTAGAAAAAAGGTGAAAAAAGAAAGTATATGGCCAGTGGAAGAAGGTCAGGTGACATAGAAGGACTACAGGGATGCTGTTTGCCACTGCAGGGAGGAAATATGTGCAGCCAAATCTCAATTAGAGGTGAAGCTGGCCAGTTCTGTGAGGGACAATAAAAAGTGCTTTTTAAAATACATTGACAAAAGGCAGGCCAGAAATAACATTGGCCTGTTGCTTGATGAGAATGGTCACCTCACAAGCAGGAACATAGACGAGGCAGAGGTGTTTAAAGCTTTCTTTGCCTTGGTCTTTAACACTGATGGTGGGTGCAGGGGCCTCCAGAGCCCTGGGCTAGAGAACCATGACTGTGGGAATAATAAACTCCTAACAAACACCAAACTTGTGCAGGACTTGCTGCTCCAGCTGGATCCCTGTAAGTTGATGGGGACTGATGGGGTCCCATCAGCTGGCTGATGTCACAGCGAGACCTCTCCCAATGATTCTTCAATGCTCTTGGGAATCTGGAGAGGTCCCAGTTCACTGGAAGCTGGCAAGCATTGTCCCAGTCTTCAAGAAGGGGAACAGGGATGACCTCGGTTACTACAGGCCCATCAATCTCATTTCTGTGCCTGGTAAAATTATGGAGAAGATTATTCTGGGAGTTATTGAAAAACACCTGAAAGACAATGCAGTCATTGGTCCTAGCCAGCATCGGTGGATGACGGGAAAGTCCTGCCTAACAAACTTGATATCCTTCTATGACAAGGTTACTATCACCCACCTAGTTGACCAAGGGAAGGCAGTCATTGTGATCTTTTTGGATTTCAGTAAAGATTTCAATACCGTCTTCCACAGTATCTTCCTGGACAAAATGCCCAGCACACAGCTAGATAAACACGTCATGCAGTGGGTGAGCAATTGGCTGATGGGTCGGGCTCTAAGGGTTATAGTAAATGGGGTTACATCAGGCTGGCGGCCGGTCACTAGTGGGGTTCCACAGGGATCCATCTTGGGGCTGGTACTCTTTAATCTCTTTGTAAATGAGTTGGGTACAGGACTGGAAGGAATACTTATTAAGTTTGCTGATGACACAAAATTGGGAGAAGCTGTTGACACTCTTGAGGGCAGAGAGATCTAGACAAATTAGAGAGCTGGGCAAACACCGACCATATGAAGTTTAACAAGGGCAAGTGCCGGCTTTTGCACCTGGGGCACGGCAACCCTGGATGTACAGACAGACTGGGGAACGAGAGGCTGGAGAGCAGCTCTGCAGTTCTGGTCAATGGCAAGCTGAACATGAGCCAACAGCGTGCCCTGGCAGCCAAGAGGGCCAGCTGTGCCCTGGGGTGCATCAAGCACTGCATTGCAGCCAGGTGAGGGAGGGGATTGTCACGCTCTGCTCCGCGCTGGTGTGGCCTCACCTCGAGTGCTGCGTGCAGTTTTGGGCGCCACAGTATATTAAGGATATAGTAGTAGCTACCAGAGAGTGTCCAGAGGAGGGCCATGAAGTTGGTGAAGGGTTTAGAGGAGAAACTGTACAAGGAGCAGCTGAAGTCACTTGGTTTGTTCAGCCTGGAGAAGGGGAGGCTGAGGGGAGACCACATCGCGGTCTGCAGCTTCCTCCCAAGGGGAGGAGGAGGGGCAGGCGCTGATCTCTTCTCCCTGGTGACTGGTGATAGGACCCAAGGGAATGGCAGGAACATGGGCCAGGGAAGGGTTAGGTTGGATATTAGTAAAAGGTTCTTTACCCAGAGGGTGGTGGAGCCCTGGAACAGGCTCCCCAGGGAGGCAGTCACAGCACCAAGCCTGGTGATATTCAAGAATCACTTGGACAAGGCCCCTGTGTAGGGACAGGAGTTGGACTTGATGATCCTTATGGGTCCCCCAACTCAGGACATTCTATGATTCTAGACCTCCAAAATTCTGACATTTAAAATAAATTATGGAGTTTTTTTCTTTCCCTTATAATCTCAAGTATTCACTGGCCTCAAGGTCACAGCTTCAAATTTTCTTCCATGAAGGTCAAAATTTCAACTAGGCTACCTAAGTTACTGAACCCCAGATCCAACACCTGGAAAACTGCATCTCTCCACGCGCCACCCTCCACCCCCCAAAAAACCCCAAACTAAACAAAACCCCAACAATAACATGCAAGAGTTGAAAAACAAACTGAGAAATTATATAATTAATGATCCTGTGAAAGTAAATTCATGCTCTAGTAAACCGAAAGGTGAGAAACAGTAATAAAAGTAAACACAGAATTAATGCACCATTGAACTTTTTATGCTAGAGTAAAACAGAGGACAAGACCTTGACAGAAATTGAGAGACATTAGGTATATATGATTAACAAAAGTAGTCAAAGCCAACCTCTACAAAAATCCTAAAAATCTAGACAAACTATACTGCTGGAAAAAGCATGATTTAAAACTTGAGAATTAGGAATAACATTTCTTACAAATAGTTGTAAGGCTTTCTCAATTATCTCTGAAACAAAGGCTTCTCAGCCTGGCCATGACAACCTACTGGATCAGGCCAGGCCCTTACGGAAAATCCTAGTGTTCAATTTTTATTTGCCTTTTTGCATTTCAGTAAAGTTTGTAAATGGAAATAATTCTTCTTGCCCATTAAGCTGTGTAATTGAACCAACTCAGCAGAACAAACACTACTAATAACTTCCTTGATTAATCTATTAAGTACATGTGTATAAATCCCACTGTGGATACAGAAGTGTATATGAGCACTGAGAAACAGATTTTGCATTAACTCTTGCAGGTACCATTTGGAATATTAGTCTGAAAACACAGATGTTTCATTGAAGAAGGCCACTGCTAACATAGGGCCAGAAGATCTGGTATCTCAAAGGAATGTAAGGAGGTCCAATTTTCAGATCTGCTCACAGTGTCTATTTTCTTCAGTTCCTTGATGTACACAGAGGATTGTTGTAAAAATCAGCTGCCTTGCCAACAAAGAGCAAACATTCCTCAACCAACTGGCTTAGCTTTTAGAACCCATACAGCCCCTGGTCCTAGTGCCTCAACTTCTATTTATTATTGCCTGTAGTGTAATCAAGACAGGTATCCATCAGATTCATATGACTCAGAAGCAGAAAACAGCTATGTATTTTTGGAACTCTTATGACACCTTAAGAACAGTCATGCTTGTTCAGACTAAAAGTCTGTCTGGCCCAGTGCTCTCTCTCCAGTGATGTTCAGTGCAACACAGGTGCATAGTGAGTAGTCTCCTGCTCTATCTTTCCCAACAGTCAGCAAGCATGAGGCTTTATGAAACACAGACTGGATAGGAACCAACACATTTCATAGATGTTGAAGGATCTACCCTCTGTAGATTTATCAGATTTCTTTTCCAAATACATTTTGTATAATTTTTCAGTGAATGCTCTGACATTACAGAAAAAAAAATACACCTGAAAACCAAACCAGTGGTTAATCACTGCTCACTTTTTCTTGCCACTATCTTACAGTCCCTTTCCAGTTCTATTTCCCTTTCTCCCCTACAACATCCCTGTTTAACTGAAGAGACATTATCCTGCAAGTCTCTCCTCAAAACCCAATCCATACATTTCAACACATTTGCTGCTTCTCTATATACTTGTTTGTTTTATTCTACCACTGTTGAGATGAGATGACCAAGGCTACATGTAGCATTCTAGTTACAGGGTATTTCTGACCTTGAGAACAATGCCACAAAAGAAATCCATGATGACATAGGTAAATATGTGTTTCCACACAGAGTAAAAGCAATAGATCTTTACCGAAATAACTCACTTCGGAGGATTAGAAGAGCAGAGAGCACTAAGCATTCCTTAAAATGGCCAGACACTAAATTAGGTGAGGATTGGTAGAGGAATTGACACCAGTGGACACTGAGATACCAGAGATCTGTTTTTCTGCAACAGAACCTCAGAACAAAGAGGAGGGTTAACATGCTAGAAAACTGATTTTCTGTAATCAAAAGAGATAATTTTCATCCACAAGTTTTCTAAGGTAAAAAGCTGAGGTCTAGGTAACACTACACAGAGAAACAGTCCGACATAGACAAAACTAAGTGATATTTCTTATGACTATCTCATTACAAGATGCTCTACTCTAGGTTACTTAGGTTATAAAGCTGTGTCCTGAATTTGCCTCAACTTTATTAATGTGACATGAAGACTTTTGTGAAGTCTACAGTCAGCTTTAGATGTAAGGCTTAAAAACAAATACTAAAAAAGACAGATTTTTTGACTTTGTAAAATTTAATTTCGTATTTGTATTTTTTCCTCTTCGAAACATTTTGTGCAGCAAAATAACTGGAAACATCACTAGGCTGGTTTAATATGACCCACCCTGCATTTGTGAACACAAACATGCTGAATTCACACTAACAGGATCTAACAGTAGCAAGTACTTCTGTATAAATTTAAGCTTCTGTAGCATTTTTGAGGAAAGCGTGGGAAACAAAGAAAGAAAAAATATACTACTTCTGCTAGAAATGGAAAATTCAACGTAAGTGAATCTGCTTGGATTAAAAGCATTAAACTAGGAACAACAAATGTATCACTATGAAAAGCACCACATTACTCATCACATTAACAAAAATATAAATTTTAACAGCTGTGTCAGTTTAATGCCTCTGCGTAGAAACAAGACATTCTTACATTGATTGCTTCCTGAAGTTTAATGAAAACATCTTTGGAAAAATCTGTCTTGAAGTTTTTCTTCTTTCTCTGCCTAAAGAATAGGTATAACCAAGAGGCAAAAATTCTCCATGGCAAGTAAAATGACACGTTTTGTTGATTTTGCTCCTCCATTATTCAGAATATGGGATATCTTACTCCTTGTAGAACTGGCCAACACATAAGAAAGTAACTGTATCAGCCACTGTGCTATAGCTGATTTCTAAATCAGAGAGTGATATATTTTCCTATCATATTTACTTTCCATACTTAATGGATTAACATAATTTTCTGATTATGAGAAAAAGCATTATACAGAGAGGCAATGTTGCAAGACAGACACAACAGTAACTTGACATCCAAAAGCAACATTTAATATTTTTAAGATTCACACAGATAAGAGAAACTTGTAATATCTCCCAGCTGAAGAAACACTGTAACTGGTGGCAAGAAAAATGCAACATCCTTTGTTCTTGTTTCTTCAGTGGATCCTAGAAGAAAAATGAATACCGAGATGACCAGAGACAGATTAAGCACCCACTGAAACCAGAAGCTGACTTTAGAGGGAACACAAAGGAGCCTATAATGAATGTGTGCCTAGATATATAGGTGTCCTCAATGACCTATTATATGGAGGAGCTGTATTTGCTTACAGAAAGACACGCTTACTTAGCCAACGATCTTAACAGAATCACCACACTGAAAACCCACTCAAGTGCTCAGCTTTTCTATTTCACATTCACCTACATGCGCTGCTAATGTTTCCACTCTATCGCCCAACTACAAGAAAGTTTCAGGTAACTGTATATCCAGTTTTGAGTATTTGGTACCAACTTTTTATAGGCTTACAAAAGAGTTCTGAAGTGCCCAGCATGCTGCTTCCATAAAGTAAATACATCTGATGAAACAGGATACAAAAGAGATCCTGGAAGCCTACTGTTACATATAGCACCTTTTACTATCAACCATGATAGGCATTCTCGAGTTCTTACCAACCACAAAGCCCATCATGCCATTTCTGCCAACCATTTGAAGGGTTTATTCTCAGTTCTATACAAACGTAAAATGAACAAGGTTCTGTGTCAAATCACGTTATCAAGGTGAAGTCAAATAAATTTAAATTTCTCCCTATAAAATATACATAGGACTAAGAAAGATATAAGAAAATGCACAGCTGCAGTTCCACACAACAGAATGCCTATTTGAATTTGCAAAACTTAAAAAGTATATGTCACTTCCAGAAAGAGACTAATTGCTCAGTAAAACCGGTTCCATGTATGAGCCTCCAAATCTACCATTTCCCAGTTTAGTCATTTTGGCTGACAGGTTTGCTAGGACACTTAATTCAGAAAGCTTTTGGAAGTTTTGCAAATTAAAAAATGCCTTTCTTAACACAAACTGAATGCAAGAACTGGACCTAGGAAGAGACCTGTTCATAAACTCGGTATTCTTCTGGGTTTTATATAAATATTTACATCTGAAGTTCAGGATGCTGTCAGCATAATTCATCAATGGGCTATGTATAAAGGATCATTTTTATTTTCTTTTAATAGCAAATTCCTATTACTTTTAGGGCATGAAAAGAATAGAAGTTAAACCATTATAATGAACATACATAGGATTTCTCTAGTTTAATTTGCAGATAAGAATTTTAATTATCTACCTGAATGTGAACACTGACCCAAAAATATTTGGCAAAAATTAACACTATAGCCTAAAATTTGTGCTACTATGTGTTACTTCTAGTCCAAAGAAAAACTTTCATAAGATTGAAATAAATGTAAAAATCGCAGTTGTTACTGCAAATGCTAGAGTATAACAGTACCTGAAGCAATACATTGTTATAAAGTTAGTCAAATAAATGGATTAGACACCTTTGTACTTAATAGAAGGCAAATGAGAGAATTCTTATATTGCTTTAAAGGGCTTAAGCGTCATTATAGCAAGGCCAGAAGTCCTAAAGCGCACCGTCACAGTCCCAAACAGCCATGACACCTGAGGGATACTGAGTATCGGGCTTTGATGCATCCTGTCTTACTTCAGAGTATTTCATGTTAAGACTCAGAGCAGCTTTTTAGAAATGTTTGAAAGGCTTACTTCTCATATTTGGTCTGATTGTGAATAAACTTATGGAGTTTCCTGAGGTAATAGCTTGATTGTATAGTTTACTGTTTGATAACAATGTCTTTATCGGACCTGTTTATTAAAACAGCCACAAAATGAAATTATTTCAGGCTAATGGCTTGCAAACTCTTTTAATCCCTAACAGCTACCAGCTGATTTGTCTTTATGAAAAATCTCTCAGAAGTTTCTTGCATATGGGGCCAGGTGACAGCGCACAAAAATAAAAATAAAAAAAACAATTGAAAAAAGATTGAACTATTGAAATGACCATCCTTTGGATGAAATTAAGTTTTTCTTCTATTTCAGGAGAGAAAAGGAAATCAGAGTTCACTGTCAGTTTCTGCAGTTTATTTCATTTTCCAGAAAATGGATCAAAGTGTTCTCCCATATCAGTGATCATGGCATCTTTATACTTTCATACTAAATACGTAAGTAAAATTTGACTTGCTATTATATATGAGAGATTTAGTCCCTTGTGTTTCAATGGTCTTCAAAAACTCCAAGTAGAAATATTCAATACAGTTTTATTAATTAAAAAAAAACCCAACCCTATATCCAGTCTTTTCCTACTTGAAAAGAAAATTATGGTCATGTTAACAGACACTGAAATAGTGCTCTGTCATGAGGAAATTGTTTCTTCTCTATTGGTCCTTACTGATAAGGGATAGTTTTGCTCCATGACAGAAAGAGTACTGTTTACTTGGTTAAGAAAAATCAAATAAAATACATTTGCTGTAAGGTTATATTTACAGGCATACTGTCTGGCAAACTAAGCAGTTTTATCAGTCTCAACTGATTTGGAACCTCTGCTTTTGAGTACCCAAATCTGGGTTTCCAAAGGAAGTGAGCAGCTGCTAGTCCTGTTCTTCACAATTAGTCCCTGGATAATCAGAGGCTTTGACTGAATGAAAAACTACAAATGACTGGTGAATCCAAACTAAATTCATTCTAGAGCATGAATTCCCGTTGTACCAAATCATTTACTCCAAACACAAACTCCTCTCCCCAGGCAGTCTTTTACAGTCCATCCTTCTGCAAGTAGTTTACATGAAATGAGAACCAGCTGAGCTTCACAGTCTACAAAACAAAACATAAGACGCTACCAAATTTCCTAATTAAAACAGAGAATACAATCAAAGCAAAACAGATTTGGACCACAATTCTTGCAACAGTTTTCTAATCCTTAACTTAATCTACAACTGTTATGAAACGTTGCATGCACTGGACAAAGTATAGGTGAGTAACTGTTGTGGGCTATTAAGTATTTTTCACAACACTACAGTATGTTCTGCAAAGCAGGCCGGAACAGATCTTTTTCTTGTATAAAAGCTTGTTATAACAACTCTCCTTTCTTCTGGTAATAAAAGGCTCCAATATAATTTTCCTTTTGTACATATGAAGTTTGCCAGATCAGGCCATAAAGTGTTCTTTTCAGTTTCAGGTAAAATTACTACTTTGGAAGCATTCATCTTCCTGCATTGAAGAACATTTTAATTCAAGATATATTTAACTAATCATTTATAAGTTTATGACAGAGATTTTCAGGTTTAATATAATCTGTACTGATACTAAAATACTTTGTATGTATACTTTTCATTACAAAAGACTACTTTCAAGAAAAAAACCCTATTCACTTGACTCATTTTGATTTTTTTCAGATGCAATGAACACATTCTTTAAGCAAATTACAGGCCCTACTTTTGTTGACATTTTACAACCAGTCTGTGTTTCTGGTGCATTTAAGTAGCTCAAAATTTTAAGATTTGTTCTTCTTCCCTTCTTGAAATAATTATTGAAGTATTTCTTACAAAAAAGCTTACAACAAATGCTTTACTTATATATGCTTACATAGCACTTGCATAAACATACGTGAGGTTCAGCTAGAGGAGGTTTTTTTTGTTTGTTTGGGGGCGTGGTGCTTTTTTGCTTTGTTGTTTGGGATTTTTTAGTAGTAAGTACATTTAATGCAGTTAACAGAGGTAGCTGGGGCCCATGTCTGAGCTTCTGGATTGAAGCAATTACCTCATTTCCTACAGCCTCACAGTTTCTGAAGTTGTTAATAGATGTCCTGAACACATCTCAAGATCCAGTGATTTGTTTTGCCATTTTTTTCTCCTGGTCTGCTGGGTGACAATGAATCTGCCAGTGAAACTAGACAGTGATGGTAAGGCCACTGGAAGAAGACCCATGCTTATGTGATTTCTCACTTGTACTGTCACTGCAAAGTATATAGAGAGGTTACAATCATAAATAAACCAAGCACAATTTCATATCTTAGGCTGGGAATACAAACTTTAAAATAAAAAAAAAAAAAAAAAGGTTTTCCACATGAAAGGAAGGAAAGACCTGTGCTCAAACTTAATGGAGGTGTTAACACAGAATAATTGAGTCACAGAATAGTTAAGGTTGGAAGGCATCTCTTCGGATCACCTACTTCAGTTCCTAAGAGCTTGTTTTTGTTAGTATGCAGGTTAACATTGGCTGGAGTGTCACCAAGGCACTGAATGTATAGGACAAAGATGATTTAGCAGAAATTTCATTATGAACTACAGAATGATAGAACATTTTAAGCAAAAGATGGAGAATTCTTATGCAAGATGATCTTAATACCTCCCCTGTCTAATGCTAACTGCACACAGCAAATACCATCCAGGTGAAACGCAAAAGCTTTGATTCCCAGGAAGGTTTGTACTGGTTTCCCATCTATTTATAATATTGGATTTACCTCCTCAAGGTCTTTGCTACAGAATTTTTTTTCTCTGGAGCGAAACATCAAAATACTTCCGTTTAGGAACTGACTGGATTACATACATCAGTTTATCATCTTCACAGAAACACATTCATAAATCTTACTGCAATAGCATTTGAATAAGATGTTCTGATTATGCGTTATTAAAGCAGATGCTACCATCTGCACTGTATTGTAGTGAAATAAAAATATGATTTACTATATTCAAGAGACACTTGGCAAATATTTCTCCCTGTCAAACTAAGACTTCTGAAATAAACTTTGGGTTGAGAATAGTGCAATCTGGAAAGAAAATTCTTTCTGTGAGCAGTAGACAGAAACAAGAAGGCACCCCCAGCTAAGTCACCTCTGAATGTGGAGACCAACCAGACTTGTTTTCAGAAGAGGATAAAGTAAAACAGCAGTTCCCATACTGTCAGTGCTTGAAATCCAGATTAGAGTTCAGCAGCTTAGATTTATCTTCAGTAATTACTTTAACTGGCATACGATCTGTTGATCTTAAAGAGTATGAAGACATAGCCAACAAATGAATCATTCTTTATGAATATTCATCAACATTACATTGTTTCTTTAATGAAAACGACTTGCAGTCAGCATTTGATAAGCAACACTTGTAACAGAGCCAGACTTTGGACCTGTCTTTTTCTTCCATTCAGCATGTCTTGACCTTGAGCATTCAGTCTTATTTCACCCCTCCAGCCTAATTCAAGATTTTGCTGAAGGAGCATCAGGCCTGCTGATCTGTTTTCTCCAAATTCACACCTGCTTCAGGAAACCATCATCAGTTTAGCACCATGTCCTTGGGTGATATGCAAAAGACATCTCATACAATCAGCAGTTCACACTCTGTCACTGCAAATTTTTAGAAGTCAGATCCATCATTTACCATTCCAGGCATGTTGTCTGCCACATGCTATCTGGTCACCATCAGGTTTCTTATCTTTTCCCCTCTCTAAACCACAAAATGTTCTATTTTTCCCCTGTATTTAATTCTCAACTTTTAACTTCAGTTACTTCAGGTTTTACCTGGAAAATTCAGCTAAACAGATGAACACACATTTTTATGTGGATGTAAAATAAATATATCTCATATCACACACACAGAGTTGAGAAAAACACTAATGGCTCCCCGTTACTTTCTTGATCACCTGGCAGAGAAATAATGTCCTGTGTTATGCATGTGAAGACACCAAAATTTCCTCTTTGATCGGTATGAAAATATACAGCTCTTGCCCCTCAGAGGCTTTGGGTTACAGGTCTTCCAGAAATACTAGAAAGCTACACCATATTCATAACAATCTTGCTATACAGGTTATCAGATTAGAGTTTAAAATCCAGGTCATACTTACAGTCCTTTAAACCACTACATTGTAACTTGGCAGATGCACAGTATAAACATAAAATCCACAAATTGACCCAGGCTGGTAACAGTGCCATTAGGTTTTACTTTTTATGTTTCTTTCAGATAGAAATTATCTTTATAATTTAACTTCTTTGTTCTCTGCATCAATTAATTGACAAATAAGAGCAAAGTGCTATTGGGAAATGGTTTTACAGCAAATAAACACATGAAGATGCAAAACGAGAGGTAACTGTAATGTTATAAGGTCACAAGACACTTGAAATAAAAACATGCTAAAACATAGGCAGGGGCATCTAGCTACAACAAAAGCGCCTTTATTTTGTTGCTTAATGTGCATCTATTTAAAAGAAGAACAACTATAAAATTTTGTAAAGGGGTGCAGGAAGAAATTCAAGCTGTCACAGTTTATCAAAGATATGTTATCACGTCAGAGCTGGTGCTTAGACAAAGTTAAAGAACAGATTGTCCAAAGGTGGGAGTCTCAGTTTCTTCAGCTCTTCAAAGTAACAGGTGAGTTGATAGCACAGAACAGACAAGAGCAGACTGGGGAAAATTTAGAGAACTTAAAATAGTTCACTGCTTAAACCTTCCCATTTTCAAGGGATCAAGTTACTGAAGCGAAATTATTTCATATGCATCTACTGAACTCTGGTAACTGATCAAGTGTGCATCCAAGGGCAGCCATTGCTGGCTAAACTTTATTCAGTAGCTTATGAGAATTTCAAGATTATACCTTAAGAAGTTGAATTCACTGAACTCTGAGGATGAGGTAGCAATCTGAGATTATAAACTTCTCCAAAGATTTGAATGATGCAGCTTCACTAACAGAAAAGTCTACTGCCCTAAACAACATCGTCTTCTGTTGCAATACTATTTCTACACCATTAGGTATTTCTGGAAAATGCAGAAAAGCCTTGCTTGGTACAGTACTTTGAATGATAATGTGTTTGCATCTATACTGAGTGATCACTATCACAAAACACATTTCCTTATGAGTCAGTTTTCTGCTTTGATAAACACTGAATCCTCTGAAACGTACTATGGACATAAAAATCAAGAAGGAGGTTTCACCCTATTCCTGTAAATATCTTTTTTTTGGAGGGAGGGGGAAGGTGGATTTTTTGCTAACTAGCAGAGTCCCACTGAGGCTCTGAATTCCATGTATGAGCATAGTCCTTTGCTAATCTTACCAGGTCAAGGCCCTCATTTGTTTGAGCTGAAAGGCTCAAACAAATCCCTAGCTGTGGGGAAAGTGAACAAAGTTTCTGGTCTGTCTGCGAATAGTCTAATAAGAGTGAAAGTAGTGTCTAGGGATAAGTGCTTTAGAGGTTTTTGTGGGAGTTTGTTTGTTTGTTTTGAAGAGAAAGAGACTGGAAAGCAGCAAACAGGAAACAAGTTAGGTAACCAAGGGCTAGAAGCAGAGCTGCACATGGATCACTATCTTTTGTTCTTTTTCATTTTGCCATGTTTTGCACTCATAGCACATTCTCCCTCTGCCTTTTCCCCTTGTTTGCTGACCCTGTCAAAGTGTTCAGGGAAGGTGATCCTTAAGGTCCTCACTTACTCTTTTCCATCTGTTGTCTTCCCGTCCTCCATTCAAACACACTCTACCACATTAAGTCACATTATGCTGCCTTAGAGCCTGCACAGTCTAGAGTAACAGACTCAGTCTAACAGAAGCATGACAGATGAAACAGGGAGAATTGATTCAAGAACCCAGAAAGCACTTCTTTAGCCTATGCCTACACCTATGTATTCTCGCTTCCTTTACATGCGCGCACACACACACAGAAAGACATCACTTTTCCACACTGCTGGTACCATGTTAACAAAGATGAAGTGAGATCAGATACAGTAGGGGTGAAGGGAGGATAGTGCTTCCCACCCCATCTCTGCTTATTCTTTCCCTACTTCCTTCCTGTCCTCCCTGCTTCTAGCATAGTCCTCATATGGATGGGGCTGCTGGAGTGAAATCAAGATCGTAGCAGCAGTGCCCTCTGCCACCATTCCTCTAATTCCTCAGCTTCCTGGGACAGGAGGTGAAAGCAGCAAGGGAACACGGAACCAGGGAACAATGCTCCCAGCCCTGTTCCTACCATGCTTTAGCCACGCAGATTAATCAGTTTCTGCCCCCTCCCTTTAATTTGGCTCTTTCCATAGGGCAGAGTCCCAGATGTACGATAGATAAACTGCTATATGTTTTGCCAAGACACTTGATTAATACCTGGCTTTGGTAAATAAAGCATTTAAATTTTCAAAACTGACACTAACATTAGTTCAAAACGGTTACAGGCGTATCATGTATGTCCACAACAGATACAAACATCAGCAGTCAGTGTCAAGATTAGCCTTCAGCTATCCCTCAGATTAAGTCTTGTTACTGGGGGCTGGAAATTATTTTATATATTATAAATTGTAATATATTTTTTTACATATTATTTTTTCCTCATATTCTGGGACTAAGCTATACTTGTCCTGAAGACAAACCTAAGGTTCTTCAGAGTTCTCCCTCTGCTCTAACTTACACTAGGCTTCCTTTAGGTTCAAGAGGCCCTTAAAATTGCTCCCAACTGGAACTATCAGAAATGGAGGGTAAATCCATATCATTTAAAACCAAACCATATTTGCTTAGGCTTTTCCCAGTTTGTTCTTTCACCCTCCTGATGTGCTAAGTTTTACCCCAAGCATTTCTCCATTAGAAAGATACAAGGAAGCGCAAAGATTTATTGATTTTAGCTAAGTTCATACAGCAGATCCAAATCAAAGCCAGGAACACAAGCAAAGTAAATCAATAAACCTGGAAAGCTGAAATTCAGCCTTCTTTGCTCTCCCACATACTCTTCCCACATTTCCATGTGTGTTTCAGAATGAAGCTTTTCATGCACCTGTTCACATATTCCTGTTTAGAAAAAACAAACAAAAACCACAGAAAAATACCCCTCACTGTTCCCTCTCCTGCCAAAACCCTGCAATTAAAAATCTGAAATTGTAGAAGACCTTTATGACTATGGAAATACAATATGTTGTACATGCAAATCTTCAAAAGCACATATTGCACTTCACCTGTATACAGTCAGATCTGCAGTTACTGACCTACCAAATTAATGCCTAACGTCTTATTTTACCCCATGCAAAACTGAACAAATGATCATACACAAAGGGGTGTGATTCCTTATCCTTCTTGTAAATGTTAAGAGGGAGGTATTTTTATCATAGCAGCGTGATAACATGAGTGCCGAACGATGAAACTGGAGATCGCTTGACATCTCCTCATACTCTTACCTCCCTTATCTCTTTAGTGGTAAAACAGCCCATAATAGCCAGTTTTATCTTCCAGCTGCTCTTTTCTGAACATCCTTTTAACTATCTTATTTTCCCCACATACCTCTTTCCTGAATTAATTTTCAGCTGTTGACCGGGGGGGGGGAGCGGAGAACACCTCACTTCCACTTCAGAGAACTTGGCTGGCAACCGGATGTCATTACTGACAGCAGAGTTTCTGAATCGACTGTTCTACGTCAATAAAACGGTTTATTTACTAAACTGCTAGTTGAACTCGAGTTTCAAAGCTTTGCTCACTGTGAGAATAAATATTTAACTTACAGGAGCCGCGTCTATTTAAAAGTCTTCTCAACAGCGCGGAGTCCTTAACCCTCACCGCAAGAGCGAAGCGTTAGAGCAGGAGCAGCACCGGGCGTCGTGGCCGCACCCGCAGCGGGACTGGCGGAGGATCCCCTTGTGAGGAGCGGGAGGAGCGCCCCAGAAGCCACCCGCAGCCCCCGCACCCGCTGACCCCCTCCCGCACGACGGTGCCTTCGCCGAGCGGCCGCGGCGCCCGGGACGACTCGGCGCAGCGCCCCACGGCCGCGAGGACGCCCGCAGCACCCCGCCGAGGCCGGACCCCCCCCCCCCCCCCGCCCAGCGCCCTCCCACACAGCCCGCCCGCCCCCGCCGCGCACCGCCCCCGCCGCGCGGACCGACCTGCTGCCGTCCCCACGTGACAGCGCGGCGCGGGGCGGGGCAGGGGGAGGGCGCGCGGGCAGGTGCGAGGGGCCCGAGACCGGCGCGCGGCGGCCGTTAGCTCGGCCCGGCGGGGGCGGCATCCGCGATCCGCGGCGCCTCCTCGCCGCCCCCCGGGAGCTGTCCGGGCGCTTCGAGACCCCCGCGTCGGTCGGACCCCGCAAAGGCGCGCCCCGCAGAGCCCGGGCGGGGAGCGGCCAGGTGCCTTACCCCCGCTTCTCCGCAGCGCCCCAGGGCTGGCGCAGCAGCGCCTCAGGGTAGGTGTGCCCGCCCGGAGCGGGTGAAAACGCCGGACGCCCACCACCGACCACCTGGCGCCGGTATGAAGGCAAGGCTACGCCAAGGCTCCTGGTTACCGAGCCTGGCCCCGGCCCTGGCACTGACAGGACGGACAGTAGAGGCGACTCCTTTTCCAGGGTTCCTAGCGGGCTCCTGGCTGGTGCCTCATGACCTCTCCTGCCGTGCAGCACCCCAGTTTCCCTGCAGTTTGCCCGTGTTCCCTGCAGGAGCTGGTGAGGTCTGGCTGTCCGAGCTGCAGCCCTCTAGACCTTGGCTCCACAGGAGCCTTTCCTATCACCTCACTCCAGAGATGAGAACTGGGCATTATCAGACCTGAAGGGAATTTCAGTGTGAAGGGAAGGGTTTGGACAACTTGCCTCTCCCCCTGTCCTGTCCCCTGGTTTCTGAGTTTTATTCTTTGTATCATTGTTACCGGAAGTAGAACAACTGATTGACACTATGTTGTTTTCAATAGTACTACCAGGCATACTTTTGGTGCATATTTCCACATATCAGGGATTTTCTAGGTTAACAAAAATGTTATGTTATTGAGAAAAGCAACACTCTCCTTCTCCAAAGATTTAAAAATCAGGTATTTTTATACTTAAAGCACTTACCTATTTTAATTCTATTAGTAAAATTACAGCATAGGCCATTTATATTGGTGTAAGTGTTTTATGCTATATTTCTGTTGACTCCTGTTTTAAAAGCATTCCATAACGCTATGATTGCAAAAATCATAACACAACGACTCACACTCAAAAGGTGTAGGTTTTTCTTCTGTCTGTGGAGATCCCACGATTACTTCTGGAAATACGAAAAGTGCTGCAAGTTTTGGTCACTGGGAGTTTACTGGTCACTTTGAGTGCCTTGCTGATCCAAAATCTGATAAGGGTGTCTGTTGTCTTGTTTTTACCCAGACAGATCATCCCACATGGGTGGTACTGACACAGCTCTTTGACAGTATGCATGTGCTGAGTACTTCTTATGATGTCAGTTTTCTAGTGAGTTGGCTAAACAACAGCAAGCATTTAGCAGAAAGTGAGATAAAGAGTTTCGAGTACTTGTAACATCGACAATGTAATTAACACGCACTTTTCACTGTTTGTGGAGTGGTTGTATTTCAACCACCACTGTTTGCTGTCTTCCCTTTGCGATGATGTTGATTTCCATCTAAATAGTCTAAGCACGTTCAATATGCATGATGTTTTAATGTAATTCTATTACTTACAATAATTGCCCTCAATTTTAGAATTTCCTTTTGCCTAGCGTAAGCTTGTACTGCATTGAAACATTTTCTTCCCTGTTACCAGCTGATGCTCTCCGACCTTGTGAAGAGTTATGTATGATTTCAGTTTTCTTTTAAGCTAGGCAGGAGACCAGGACCATGAATCACATACCAGATAGCCCAGATAAAGAACTGGACCTCACTTACAGAGCAAACATGTTTGAGGTGGGAGAGGGAGAAAATAGGAAATGAAGTAGAACGCCTTTGAAACATCTCTGAACTTGCTAAAGAATAATTAAAACTGGCAAGAATCCACAGGCTTGCTTTTGAATTTTTCTTGTCTTTCCTCTCAGCCTTGATGTAGTCATCTTAAATAGGTCACATAGAGGAGTGGTCAAATTTGTAATGGTGGTTAACATTTGCAAATTTGTAATACTGATACCAAAAAGTATTACTAGAGCACTGCTTGTTGCAGTATCATCAAGCGACTTGGGAAAGAGTCAGTGGAATTTAGAACAGTCTGAGCAAAGCTGGGAGCTGGGAGTCTTTTTCAACACCAGCCAGGTTCCCCCTCCTTTTCCCCAACCAGCCTCACTGGTGGTCTAGGACAGGTGTCTGGGTGACTTTCCACATGATGGAAACAGCATCTGGGACCTTGTTTACTCCTTTATGGCCGTGTAGGGTTGTTAACTTCCTTTCTTGCTTATTCTTGAGATGAAATAGCCAAGACCCTGCTGGTACATGCTGTACACCAGTGTTTTGTTGGGAAAAGCAGTGTCAGCCAGTGCATGGGAAGGCGAGTATGGCCTTGCCCTAGTGCTCTGAAGGGAAAGGACCTGGAACAGAGAGGCTGTGCAATTACTGAGGCTCCCTTGGGAAGCAAAGGCAGAAGCTGAGGGAGGTTGAACAGCACAGGCTAAGCACAGAATACAAACCGCTGTCCTGCTACCACTGCAGCATTCATGAGTAATCGTTTTACTGTTCCATTTCTCTATTGTTTCACATATGGAGTGCTGACAGCACTACGATAATATTGTACAACCGGAAAGGAAAGAGAATCCTAATTTTGGGCTACCTTGAGCTTGTTGATCCTGTCTATCCTGTTTAATACCATTTTAACTGAAGTGGATTAGTTCTGCATCTCTCTTGGTTTGGTCGGTTTCAGAAACATTCCCTCATCTGTCTTGGCCTCTTGGCTAATTACTATTCTAGAAGTCCCCCCCTTAATAAGAGTGGTTTGTTTCTTTTCTGCAGTAGTGCAGAGACATTACTGTCACAAAGCTGTCATTGTGTTAAGTCTTTGCTTCTCTTATATAACAATGAAGCTTATTCAGGGAGAGCAGAACCATCCTTCTCAGAAAAGACCCATGAAAAGAGCCAGAGAGGAAGGAACATCAAAAGAGAACACTGCTGGATACTGCTTTACTGACCATCTTAATCTCTTCCATCTCGAAAAATCGATGGAAAATTATCTGTGAGATCCCAGATGTTGCTCTATAACTGCTTATATCAACTAGATCTAATGACCAGGATATATGTTTATTTTGCTAAAAAACTGTTGAGAAGAACTGTCCTAGTTTCTCTTCCTCAGTGTCACAGTCACATTATGGATCATGCTGACAAAGGTGAGAAGCCCTGTGTTTGAGTTCAGGCCATGTTTCTGATCCTGTGAACATGCCTGAATGGTGTTTAGGCTTGTGCGTGTTAGTGGTTCGTTCATCGTGCACTGCTTGGTCTGTTGCTGGATTGTACAGAAAAGTGGCAAAATGGTTCATAGTCACTGAAGGGTAAGGACCAAACCAGACGCTTAGACGTAGGCTCTAAATGGCTTTGCTCCTTAGATAGAAGTTCATGGCTATGAGGTAGGAAAAAAATTCATGTTTTGATACATCAGTTTGTTGTATGTTCCAAATTGCTGTTTTATTTGCTGAAAAGTTTTTATAAAGCTTTGATTTTACTGTTTGTAAAGGAGAGTAAGTTAGCTGCAACTAATGTAGTCTAAATTCAGTCTCAATCATTCTAATTCTTTTATTATCAATTTATTCAAGAATTCTTACAAAAGATACCCAAGATCCCATGTCCTTCTTTATCAAAAGCGTTACTCCAGGAAGGCTACAGCAAAGGTTAGTCACAGTGTGATTTCACCGTTTTCCCCAAATGACAGTACTCTATTCATAGACTGTACACCAGCACTAAAACAATGAATAAAAGTTGTGATGCAGGGCTGTGAAAGCTGCAAGTACTGTGTAATCTCTTTGTGAAAAAATGATCCATTTAAATACTCAGAGATTTCCTTTCATGTAAATGTGGTTAAATCGGCTGTAGACAGGAAACAATGAATTGGAAAATCCCTCCCCATTGACTCCATACAGCTAATCCATTATGTCTCATTAGAAAGTGTAGCCTGCTTTATCTTTAACAGAGATTTGTGTCCAGTCCCGTTACCAATTTCCTCTGGTAAGGTAGACAGCCTTCTCTTAATCTTTGAAACCTTTTTTTTAAACATATGTAGTATGCTCTTTTTTAATGAGTAAGATACTGTTGTGGGATTTTCCTCCCCGTCATTATTTGGTGGAGTTAATGTGAAATATTCAAGATGAGAGTTTAAATAAATATATTTTGTCTCTACATAGAATTACACTCGAAATTTTCTTGAAATTTTGCAGGACAGCTATAGGTACTTGATACTAAAACAACTTATTTTTTGCTCTCATGATATAAAAATATTCATTTCAGATATCTCTTACTACATGTCTTACACATGACGTATATTAAGGAATTTTTAAAAAGTATATAGATAGTTTTCTCAGAGACTACTATACTGTTGAGCTGGGTTTGTTTTATTTTGTTTGTTATTGTTGGGTTTTGTCGTGTGCCAAGTCGTCTGTCGTCCCCCCCCCCCACGGCCACCCCTAGTCTTCTATTTGTCTTCCAGAAGCTTTTATGGACACATGCAGTTCTTAAAAAAGGGTTTTCAGGAACCTACTGTTACTTTTGTTCACCATTAAAAAGACATTTAACCAAGCCATTGATCTGGCCGCTTGTATGTAGCTAATTGGAATTATACCTGAGAGAGCTGTTAACGATCTAAATTAAGCTAGTGATGCTACAAGGACATAGCTCCATCTAGTGTTCTGCTTTTAAATCAGGCACCAGTGATCTTTAGACGTTTTTAAAATGAACGTTCTTAGCTCCCAGGTAAATACTAGCTCCATATGTTGAGGCATTTTATAAATTTTTGGTTTGGCAAGCCTACCATAGTAAATTAAAACTAATGGAGGGCAGGTGCAGCCTTTTCAGGCAGACACAGCTGTTCAAAACATCTGTGTCTGCATTTGCTCTAACCATCAGGCAAAGGCCGCCTTATTACAGCTTGGAAAATAGAGCTTTTACTGTAAGTTACTGCGTATTTATGTATAGAGAATACACTACCATATAAACTGTTATTCCATCTCCTTTCATGAGGCTATTTTGAGTCATGGGGCTTGTTTCAGACAAACTGAACTCATAATGTTGGGGGATTTGGCATTTGTCTAAATTTGTTGCATTAAGAAATGGTAGGGAAAAAAACATGCTAGAAAGTACCATGAATTACATAGGACATTATTAAGCTGTTTCTTGACTCAAAAGATATCCATGGTTTATTATTTTTTTGTGAAAGCTTCTAGCCAGTGTATAGGTTTGATTCAAGTAAGATTTTTTTTTTTTTTGGTGAGGTCCTTCTTATTTAAAAAAATATACACAAAATCCTGTACCTTCAAACATAGGAGGGGCTGTAACGGCAGAAAAATTCCAAGTTCGTCTTACCTGCAAGTTTTGAGCCAGCAGACAAGGGTCTCTGCCTGCTCTTTTTCCCAGATAATGTTCTTGATTGCTTCTGTCTTTGATTGTTACAGCTGCTATCACACAGTTCTTTTTCTCATAATCATGCATACAGATGCAATAAGTCGTGCCTTCACCTTTGTTTTAGAGGCAGAGTTAAGGTAGGTCCAGCCTATAGTGTTTGGTATTTTGATTCAGTTAGTGTGATATAACCAAATACTCTGTGCTTGCCTAGCTACAGAAATGAGCTGTGGTGTGTGACTTGTTGCAACTCTGAGGCAGTGAAGATTATCTTAAGCCACTTTCGTATAACCTCTACATTAGCAAGAGCAGGCAAGGTCAGGTGTTGAGACTCAGCTCTTATGCAGGAACTCCATCACATGTCTGAGTTCTTGATTTGTTTACTGATCAGCTTTCTTTTGTTGTTTGTTGGTATTGGCTAAAATGTGACTTCATAGAGGGTGAATGATACCTCCTGTGGAGATTAAAGAGTGGGCAACAGTATAACTGAGCCTTTGCTGGTACACATCTTAAAATTATCTTAAGGGTCAGCCACAAGCAGTTGCTAAGATCTGTTGCAAAAGAAAACCCTCACCTCAACAACCCAACCCCAAAACCCAAGCCAACAACAGAAAAAAGCAGCAGGTCCCTATAATGATTGTCTCGGAACCAGTAACTGATAACATATATGAGTGTAGCATAGCGTGCATAGCTTGGAAATTGTGAGTAATTGGCCATGATTGACATATGCAACAGGAACTTATAGATTTACAGATTCCATGGGAGCACGTAGGCTGTTTCTCCACAATGCAGGTTTCCTGTCAAAGAGCCCTCTTGGTGCTTTCTGTAGTCTGACTTTTAGCCACTTCCCTGTTCCCTTTGTTGCTCTCCCTGCCTTCAGAGATAAACTTTGTGTTTTTCTGAAACTTGATCTAGCACCTAAGACCTATTTTGTCTATCTGCCAGACTGCAGGTTTTCAGCAATTTTTCACTCTTAAGGTTTTTGGTTTTGTTTTTTAGACTAATGTGTCTCTCTCTGCTTTGAGCTGTACGCCTAAGTTGTAGATGGCTGCTCACATCCTGGTCACTATACTTTAATTAGATTTTAGAATTAACCAGAAAAATGTCTCCTGATATGTTTCTATTTTTTTAAATTAACTAGCATAGGGATCTAAAGTCTCATAAAACCTGACTACAGCCATGTTAATTAATTTTCTAATGTATTGCCTACAAATGAAAAGCTAATTATCAAGAAAGAAAGTCAATATAAATTATGAATATTTGAATTCATGGCAGATTTAATGTAAATTTGAAAGTGTTGCTGTGGGATGATAAATAGTTTCAACTACTTTAAAATTCTCCTTTCTCTTGCATGGCCAGAACAAATCATCTTGCCCTCTTCACTCAAATTGAGATACATGTCTAGTGTGCTTCATGGTCTCTGCATAGATGCAGGGATCTTACCACAAACTAAAGCCTCAGGGTATATCTCCACAGCTGGAGGTAAACAAACCAAAGTCTTCACTGCGAGCTGCCTGTGTATACATTTCCAGTTAGGAAATCAGAGAGACATTCTTTATGAATCATGCATGTCCTGCCCCCTCCTTTCTTGTACCATTCTGGCAGAAGACCTGTACTACCTCTTGGGGGTAGAACTGTACAGCCCTCATGCACCTTTATACCCCGCTGGGGCTGGAGCTGGTAGGGAACCAAGTTAAGTACCAGCATGAACCCTCTCAGGAGGGTTGTTTTCAGCTTGATCAAAGCTGCAGTTTTGGCTGATTCTGAGACAACCTCTGTTTCACTGCAAATGACCTCTAAACCCTGCTGTGATATTGCACTGATTGCAGCTATATAAGTCTGTAAATAAGCTTATCTCTGTTTAAAAACCAAAATAATTTCTTCTGTGTTTTACCATAATTTTCATTAGTCCAAATAAAAACAGAACTTATGGAAAAAGTTATTTATGAACACTGAATTTTGACACTTGGGCAGTTAGCAAGCCTTTTCAGGTAATTTACAGTTTAATTTTGTTATACACATTCAAACTTAACACAGAGTAACATATACGTCTTAGCTACCATATCATATTTTATTCTCTGCAGCTTCTTAATGTGAACTGGTTTTGACTTGTTTTATTAATAGTTAGGAGTTTGTGTCTCCCAAAAAGTCCTTTCTGAGCAGAAAAGAATTACAGTCAGTCAGCTTTATTGTGGCTCTGATATTTGTTTTAGCAGAAGTGGTCTGCTCTTGTTACGGAACTAGATTTATTTGCATATTTATAATCATTGTGAACCTTAGTTTTCTTCCTAAATATGAATTTATGTCAAACCAAAATAAGCACCTCAGTATCAAAGACTTGCTGGTATGATAATGATTGTATTCCTGCTTTCTGCAGACAGTGGCTCTCTGCGTCCAGACCTGAATTGTGACTCACAGCTTCAGCCTGAGAAATGTTTCACTTTCTGCTATTGTAAACAATTTTTTCCTGCTGTTAAGATCTGTTGTGTGCTTTTTAGCTGATATATTCAGAAAAATGTTTACTTCTTTCAGGCTTCTCTAAAAACCACAGCTGTATTATTTGATCTTAAAACCTAGTTCACCATTCATGGAGAACCTAAAATGCTGACTTTATTCGGTACAAATGTTCACAGATGAAATATTTGTTTCCCTGAAGTAATGGAATGAATAAGGGTATGAATTTAGCTTCTCCTTTGTTTTGCATGTGCATTGTCAGGTATCAGGATTCTATTTCAGTGAACACACTGCATTCCTTTTTAGAAAGTATTCATATCTTGTTTATGAACATTCCTTATTGTTCTTCTTGGATAGTCATGTGATGTGGTAGTTCCTTAATAAACAGTCAAGAGAATTCTTTTAGCATAGACAAAAACAAGGGTGAAATTAAGATGTGATTTTTATGAGTACTAATACTTATAGTGTTAATTTGTCATTGTAATGTCAGACAAATATCATGACAGCAAATGTTAATATAAATATTTCACCAAAAAGTTTGCTTTAGCTCTAAGGATATGAAAAGCAGCACCTTCCTTGCCTTACACGTCCATTAGAGGGAGTCACTAAAACCATAGCTAGTAAAATCAACTGCAACTTAATTGTGCCACCTGATTTCAGTGCTGTGCTATATTTGATAGACCTATGGAGGTTTATGTTGCAGGAGTAGCTGGATGGTTGTGGGTGGGGAGAACTCAAATGTTTTATTTTAAAAAATTTTTATCTCTTCTGCTCTTCAAGAAAAAGGAGTTGCTTTGTTTCAGGTTATGAAATAAGCTTAAAATACATGGGTTTATGGTTCAGATTTCACCTGGAAAAATACAATGGCATATATGAATTGTTTTATATTGTACAGTTGTCTAATTTTTTTCCTGTTCATGTATGTGCACTTGTACATGTCAAAACATAAACATACAAGTATATGACAATTGCCAACATATTTTAAATTGCTTAGATAGAAAAAGTGTACGTCCTTTATATCTATTGGTTAGTAAAACAATACATTATTTTCAGTACAAATTTTATAAGAAAAAGATTTGTTCAAAGTATATATAATATAAATTATAGCATTAGTAAGTTGTGGAATGAATGACATTTCTTTGAAATTTAGTAAGAAATTACTTGTTGACAAGACCAACTAGGAATGTAGTTATATTGAATGTGCAACAAGGATGGGAATGTGTTATTTTTCTTATAATACTAACGCCATGAAAACAAAAGGATGCAGGGTAGTCTGCAGGCTGTTTCAGTTTGTCTGCATGCAAGTCCTGTACACTTAGAGCAATACATTTTGGCATTACTGCTGTCATTAATCCTGCAAGTTTCTGTTCGCATTTTGTGGTCAAAATAGGAAATGCATTTTTTCTGGATGCAGTTACTAGCTTCCAAAATGGTGGAGAAAACAAACAACTTGTAGCATTCAGCAAAACTGCTCCTGCTAAGAAGATTACTGAAATATAATTTTTTTTTGAGATCTTGATAGGAGATAACATTTTCCACAGTGATATAAGTTCTGCACACACTTCAGAGCTGATGGCCCCTGGGACTGAAATATCTGATTTCAGATGGTTCTATCAGTTTTCTAGCTCCATATAGAGAAGAGCTAAGGCTTTAAATCGGGTTTTGCACCTATTCTAAAGAAAACATTTAATGTCTAAGTTGTTTTTACCAACTGCCCATGTGGCACTGGAAAGCTGCCATTAAATCAGTGTGCACCTTGCAGAGACATTAAAATTGCTTTTGGAAAAATACAGTGTGAGCATAAAGCCAAAGTAAATCTTTGTAGCTCTTACAGGGAGAGCCATCAGTCCACATGGCACAGTATCGATTTCAAATTGAGTATGTGCACAGGAAATTACATTGGCACTTTATCTTCTAATCCTCAGTTGAAGTAAATGGACAGTGATAGTGCAAGCAGTATAAAGCTGGGCCTTTAAAACAAAAAGCAGTTGGGCATACGTGTTGTTTAAATTAAATATTCTGATAAAACTGTATTCAAAAGCCCACAAAAGTCCTTAATTTTTCCTGGATGCTTGTTAATGGTCACAGATAATTTTAGGCATTACAAGGGATCAGAAAAAAGGTACAAAGTATAAGATCAGTCAGTGCTTCCAAAAATACTGTAAAAAGTGTTACTTATCAAATAGTATTTAGATAACAGATAAACATGTAAGAAGTTTATGATCTAACTCATTGCATTAGCAATTAGCGTTCATATGTTGGATTCTTTCTGCTTCCAGCTAATTAAGAATAAGAACACTATTATTAACTTCAAGGTCATAGAATAATCTGGTGTAACAACCCTGTATTTAAATGATGTTTACTTGCACATCCTAATAAAAATATTGTGTCTAACCTGACGTATCACAAACACTGGACAAGAGAACCCAGGTAAGAGTTACAGAATTATCTATTTTTCAATGGTTTTATACCAATAACATATTTCAAAGCAAATGAGTGCAACATCTGATCACACAGACTGAGTATCCCATGTACAAATACAGAAAGGTTGGTCTAGTCAAGTGATTTTTCTCAGTTTTGGAGCTTTACCAGTTTTCAATAGGGGCACAGATGCTTAGAGAACAAATAGACACCTGACAGTATGCTCGTTTTTCTCAATTAACTTCCCAGGATGGCTTAGATAGTACCCAGAGACCAATCCTCCTCTCTGCTTGTAACTACTGTTGTGATCAACCACCTGTCAAAATGCAAACCTGTATTATTCCCAACAAAGGCAATTGGGAGTCTCCTGTCACTGAAACTTTCTAAGACAAAAAGGTCTATGCCAAGGTTCGCTAGCCTTGTAATCAGAGAATTTTCTAACCTGACTGCAGTTTGAATTATTTCTATCAGAGATGTGGAGGGCAAATGCTTCTCTTCTGCTTTCCAGTATCTTTTTACATATTTGAATCTTGGCGTTTTTTGTAATTGCGCCATTGATCATTCCTGCCTAAGTACAGTTCTTTGCTCTTCTCATTACTGAATTACATCCCAGATTTTTCTGACCGCTTTCCAGACTAATTTTGGTAGAAATGAGTAGCCAAAAATTTAGTCTTTAACAACAACTAGTCTTGGAAAGAGTTGGTTGTGCTGGTTTTGGCTGAGAAGGGGTTAATTCTCTCCACTGTAGTGCCTGTGGTGGTCAGGGGCCTTTCCAGCTTCCTGCGCTCTGCCACGTGGGCAGGAGGCTGGGAGGGGCGGGACCATGGCTGGGCAGCTGACCCCGACTGGCTGTGTCACGTGCGGTTTGTTTCAGTGGTTCATTCCCCTTTTCCCACCCCCACCCCGGGTTTCGCGCCTCATTGTTTTCCTTTCCATTGCATTTTTAAAATTATTATTATTTTAATTATTAAACTGTTCTTATCTCAACCGGTGGGATGGAGAGAGAATCAGAAGGGTAATGCTCGTGGGTTTTAAACCCCATATAATTTAAAGGAGATCTAGACCATAACATACTCAAATTCTACTGTAAATCATTGGTTTATTTAAGAACAGCAAAGAGATTAGTTAGATGATGTTTGCTTTGGGGGAAAAAAATCCCAACCCTAACTAAACTGCTTTTTCATTTTAGTGAGGACAGAAATATTCACGTAACACCTACGTTTTCTACTTCTAGAAGTTTAAGTAAACAAGTCAGAAACAAATATGTATTTTTCTCTACAGGGAGATATAGTCCCAACACATTCTAAAATGGGTATTTCAACAGCAGCTTCCAAACCTGGATCTTTCAGACTGTCACTAGCTGCATGAAGGCAGTATTGAGAAATACAAAAACAGTTCAGTGTCTACTAGGAACTCTCAAAAATTAACCACCTCAAAAGTATGTACTTTTTGTGATGCTTCTAAAGATGTATCAAATTACAAAACATCCTCCACAGTTATTTTTTTCCCTTGTTTCCCTACTCTTAAGAAACTGTTCAAAAAGGAGAAACAAAAGCCCTGGTCTTGTAATCACAGGGTACGGATTGACTCACTGCATGGATCAATCCCACTGAAAAGTCAGCTCAAAGGAAAAAGGAAGAGCAGATGTTTATCTGTAATAAATAGACACACTTACATGGAAAGCATTTAAGAGATATTTATAACTTTTTCCACATGAAGATTTTACTTGTTCAAAATTATTTTAAAAGGAGTTTCAAGTAAGAGTCCTTTAGAGATATTTTGCAATAATTAACTCCAAGACAAATTAATATAATGGTTTATGTTGTCAGTGCGAACAGCAGGAAAGAAGACTGAGTAATCCCCATATCACCAACAGAAATTTTTAAAGACTATATATATGTATATGTGTGTGCGCACAGCACATATATTTGCACATCTAACATTGGAAAATGATGGGAAAGTCATAAATTAAACCCGCTCCTAACATTGAGAATTCTGCTGTAGTGGGCGTGTATGTACACCCCCTATTTACTTTGTACATAACCTCTAGATGACCTTATTTTCATGTCACTGAGTACAAGTTTTTTTATTTGAAATAAACTTAGTTTCAATCACAATTTTCACTTTTAAGATAGTAACAAAATCAGCAAAGCTCCAATATTTGGGTTTTTTCAGACACGTTTAATAGTAACAATTCAGTGATGATTTGTTTGCCTTTGATGAAAAACAGTAACTACAGTTACAAGTCATTTTAAGAGGTTTGTTTCTCATAGACCTTGCCAATTCTCCATCAAGAAATCACCCTGCTGTCATCCCTCAGCAGATACTACTGCCTTGCCTGCATGCTGGAGTCCCTCCACAGCTGTAAATGGAGCTTGTCTGCACTTTGGTTTTCTGTAACTGCACTCCTTGGATTGTATATTCCTTTTTCTGGGCTTAGAGCTCAATATAGTGCAAATATAATAAAAAAGTATTAGCTTCCTATATGCTATAACTTTAAGAGCCACAGGTTCCAGATTTTGCCTTCAGGAGGAGCCATTTCTTCAGTATTAGGAGAGCTGTATCTTAATGGTTTAGGTTCTGCAGTTACTTTGCTAAGCTTCCATGCACGTTTTTGCAGCAGTGTACTCTGACTGGTGATGAGCACACAGCGTGGGACATGGGGAAAAAGCATGCACTGTTACATAGCAGGTTGACAGCAAGCATGTAATAGTTGCATTGCTTAGTGATAAACCCAGCTGTAATAAACATGTGTGTGTTTTTCTTATATGGCAGCTGCTTGCATGAATGCTAAAAGGGTGCCTCATCCTCCAGATCCAGGCAGATATAAGTGAAGAAGAAAAAGAAAGGAAGATAATTTCCCAAGAAACAAGCATATCTCTGATGGGCACTGTAAAAGTAAACCTAGTTATACTGGCATAATTTATGCCATGCTCTTAGCATCAAACTCTGCTATACCAGTAAAGCAGTTGCTTTTAGCATACTGTCCACAGATCCTTGGCATCCACAAAATCCAGAGGAGAAAGCACAGTGTTGTCAGGAAGCTTAAATTCATCATACAGGTATCAATAAATCAGAGCGGGCTGAAAACAAGTGCAAACAAGACATAGTTCTTTTCAATTTTCCTGACCTGAGCCAGCCCTCTGCAGAAAAGCTGGCAGAAAGAATGGAGGGCATGGAAGATGAGGAGTGTCTGTGTGATGAAAACCTGCTATCTGATCTCACCATGGGAAGGGGAGGTAATGATTTAATGCAGAAAAATGACAAGCTAACTGGCATCAGTGAAGAGAGGGGCCTTTACCACAGCCAAAGCATTGAGGAGTGCTGTTGTTATGAGGATGATGATCCTACTGTAATGGTGGAGAACGCTGGATTCTGTTCTGAGAGCTGGAGTGAAGTAGAAGAGCCAACCCAAGAGGACCTGTCTGTAGAGTCTGAAAATGAAAATGCAGCACTGAAAAAGCAAAAAGCCAATGATTCAGATGAAAGAGGCACATGGAGAAAGTGCAACATGAAAGAACTTGAGTAATAGGGACAGTAGTGGATGTTATCTAGATGGCGAAGGCAGAGGTCCTAGAGCGTTATTTGTGTGGTTTTTTGTACCCTATGAAGACTTCTCTGTGTTCATCTCCGTACCAGTTTCATTCCTATGTTAACAATCAATCATATCATCTACCTGAACTGGAAGCCAATCATCATCCAGGGGAGCCCAGGCATAGGATGGTGAGGGGGCTGGAGCCCAGGCACATGAGGGAAGGTGGAGGGCAATCCCTGTGCCCAAGGGACAGCAGGAGGGCACAGGGGAGCGATCCCCAGGAGAGGGTTCCTCAGCCCCCCTGACCCTCCTCCTTCTCTCACATGAGGCCATCTTTCAGGACAGAGGCTCCCCAGCTCCCAGAACAGCCATATTTGGCCACATGCATTTTCCCATCACAGTGGCCTCCTGATGTCATAAGCCACCTCACTGTTGTTTGTTCCGGACCCTATAAAAACAGGCACCCTGGCAGCTGACCCACAATTCGCTGAGTTTTGAGGTCCTTGGATTCCAACAATGATTAGAAGAAAGGGGACCAGCAAGGTGAGTGGCTGCCCACATTTATGTGGGAAGAGAGACGGGTGGCTGCAGGAGAGGCAGAAGAAGAGGCAGCGTTGCAGGGGGCACCATCAGCCACGTGGCAGCGATGGCCATGTGGCTGATAGTGTGGAGCCCATGGAGGTGGATCCACCGGAAGACCAAGACGAACTGATGGAAGTGGATCCACCTCAAGCATGGCTCCCCTGGCACCACTACATCGTGCCAGGGCTCCCCTCCATGAGGCCATCGAGATGGCCTTGCAGGAGCGCCCAGCCAGCACCCTACCATCAGCCTAGCCCCTGCACCTGGCATTAGCTGGGAGGCCCAACCTCCATGCCTGGCCATCCTGCAGGCTCACCCTCTCCTGGTGTCAACAAAGAAAATCCTTCAGTGATACTGAGCATAAAGGCAACATCTCTGGCATGAATCTTTAAAGGGAGAGAGACGTGTTTGCACTGTTCTTACGCTCTTCCATATGTGTTCTTTCTTGGTACCTCTTTGAGATTGGCAATTGGGCTGGATAACTCTCTGTTTGATTAAATAAGGCTACTCTTACATTCTTATGCTGGATAGGACAAAACTTAATGGGGTTACATTACAGCAAGGAAAACTGAGGTGCTTTAGGAAAAATGTTACAGTGGCTGGCTTGTGAATTGGAGGAGGAAATTCCCTGGGAAAGTTATGGAGTCCCTATCATTAAAGGCTTTAAAGAATAGTTGAGGCAGGCTAATTCAATGATGTCTCCTTCTGTGCTTGTTCTCTTATGATTGTAGTTAAATGGCTTGCCAACAAATCAGTATCAGGATTAACGTCTGGGAATTCCAGCTTTTCAAATTATTTGACTATTCATGTATATTTTTGAAATAGGAAGGCTTGAAATATTGCCCCTCCTTGTAACTGAACCTCAATTTTGAGATTTGTGAAAATTTTGGCAGTCTATTTTCTTGTTTTTATTTGTTTTGCATTTTGTACAATATGAAATAATCTACTGAAGCTTATCCATACAAAACTTTCTCCTTTTATCAAATCTAGGCAGTACCATTAGTTCATTATGAAGCCTGGATTTCCAGGGCAGCAAGTTTCAGAGAGGACCCTGCCTGAACTTTTCAATATTGCTCATTGAAGTCTCTATATAGAATAATAACGTAAGCTTTCTCTGTTGTGTAATAGTGTGGCCCATAGCATATTCCAGGAATGGCTTTTCTAAAGAGCAGGCTTGGTCCATACTTACATCAAAAGCTTTTATTCATGAAGTGAAGAAGATTACACATCATTTTGCAGTAAAAGATCTCAAAGCTTTCCAAAGGTGCCAACACCATTTTGTATTTCCGTGTTTTTAATTTTATAGATGAGGAATAAAAGGCCAAATAGTTGAATCTGCCTTTGGCCCATGGTCACACAGGAAATCAGTGCCAGTGCACCTTGCTTTCAGCTTGAGAATGCCTTTAGCTGTGCTTCTATGGCTTCTGTAACACAGAAGTAATGCTATAGTCATTAAGGCTGCTTAGAATGATGTAGTTTCTTTTACTAAAAGCAGAGTAGCACTGTTGCAACTCAGCAGTCCATATGCTTTTAGTTGTATTCTGGAGCTCCTTTTTGAAATCATTCCCTGATGTTTGGCTGTTCTGTTGAAGCTGTTTTTAAACAGAGCAACAGCTCTTTCAGTATAAAGAACAAAATGGGCTTTCTGTAGAAACAGCTGTGGATTGCTTTTCAAGCATCATTGTTTTGTGTTTTGTTGTTGTTATTAAATGGAAGTGCAGCTGTCATTAAAATCCAAAAATTATAGCCAGTACCTGTATTTCTCAAGTAAAAGTCTAGGGTTTGTTTCGGTTGGCTTTTTTTTTTCCATATTAGTTTTGGAAGAAAGATGTGTTTATATTTGCCTAGAGTTTATCTGTTACAAACCCAGGACTGATCAGTGGCATGCCCTCACTTGCACTATTGTGCTCATCAGGGCCACCTTTTCTGTACAGGTATTTTGCCAGAGTCAGAGGACAGGATAAGAAAGATTCTGCTATGAGCAATGGAAGTGATCTATAGTATTGAGAAAATACCTCACAACTAGATGCTGAAAGAGGATTAATAAGAAAGGAAACAATTAAAGAGAGATATGTAAAACATTTCAAAACATTGTATGATAAAGAACAGATCATCTAGGAATATTCCTTCTGACACACAAGCAGTGAAACACCGAAAAAAATTGAAAGGTGGCAAATTGAAGCTGATAAAAGTGAATACTTGGCTGTAGATAATGTATTAGCAGGATCAAAAGTGGACTGCTATGTGGATAACAAAAATGTGGAAATTTCATGGAAATAGTCTAGTAGTTCAACGATTAGGAACAGCCTTGGTATAATGTACAAGAAATATAGATTAAAAATAAGCCATGTTTGTGAGGTTGCATACTCTTATGCTTTGTGATATAATAAACCTCTCTTGTTAAAACTTTATTGATAATTCCTCTGGAAGCACATGGATTATAGTGCTTACAAGAAGGCTTCCTACAGTGAGCTTCAGGGTAGTAAGGGTTGTCAGATAATGTATATTGGACAGGAAGGACTTCTGATTTGATTTCCATGGCACTGTAGAAAAATACATAGTTTTGACAGGAAGAGAACCTCAGAGATAGATTCTTATTTGTTTTTAATTAACTTTAGTTTTTAAGACTAATTTTTGTATGTGTATGTGTGGGTTGTATATGTGTGGTATTTATTCATCGTGTAATTCATATTAATGGAGTCTTTACAGATTCTTAATTGGACATTAAAGATCACTGGGGTTTGTAAACCTAAATTTATGTAAAATAGATTGTAAAGTTGTAACAGATGGGAATAATGTAATTTTAATGACCATGTTGACACGGGACTGCTGGCTTTTAAGTGTATTTGAAAAGTTGCTGGATTCTAAATTTTTTGCTTTGTGTGAAGCTTGTAAATGATCTGGGATCCATCACCCCAAGCAAAGAGTTGCTTTTCTTTAGGATTGTAATGTATAGTGGAATGACTACCCTGACGTTTTGGAAAGTGCAATACTGGGATTTCATAAGTATTTACAGCATCCAAAACATCATAAACACATTGTATGCGAGAGGTGCCTCCACTAGGAAAATTGTACACAACATAGAGTGTGTTGCATGCCATGAAAGCTGCTTCAGCACCCTTACTATTGCATGATGTGTCCCAAGTGTGCTCTATGGCCATGGTTATGTGGTTGATTTTAGTAATTACAATGTTTCCTCCAGTCTCTGGTTCTGCATGGATTGCCCAGAGCCCTTGCTCATCAATGGCAAAATCTATTTTTGTATATGGAGAAAGCTGATAGGCAGGAATCCGTCCAGCCCCTGGCAGTAGCATTTGGTCAGTTATAGTTCTTTTCTGGATATTGAATTTAATTATCTCATTTAAGGAACCATATCTGTGATAGAACAGGAAACCCTGATATATGATGTGGCCAGTTCCTTCCCAGGGAAATGGCAAGGTGATTCTGCGAGCTTTTAGTGTATGATTGCTTTCCACAAATGTCATTATATTTGCAAATTCCAAAATAACATTATTTACAGAACCATTTAATAAAAAAATCTTTGCATGCTTTTTGCCAGGATCTTTCATCCAAGAGCCTTGCTTATCTCCAGTCTTCTTAACTATCTTTAGGGATTTAATACCTGCAAGCATGTGGTCACAACCTGCAAAGAAACACCCGAAGAAAAAAAAATTAGAATATCTGTGAATTTCTAGTTTCCTTTCTTTGAATTTCTTTGTTTCATTTTAATCCAACAATAAGGCCAGGGTCAATTTATCAGAAAAGGTGTCAGCAGAGTGGCTACAGTAAGTAGTGCTGAAGCTAATTTTAGATTATATATTCAGCATCTCCTGCTAAAGAAACTGCATATCTTCATCTACACAGTGTGTTGTTTTCTGCTTTATAAGACCAGCGTTGTCTGAAACAGCTTCTATCTGTGTATCTGAGAGAGGACCAAGAGCACATTTAGTGATTCTCTGGTTATTCTTGTCAGTTCTTTTACAGGGCTGTAATTTTTACTTCAGACAAGTGACTTCTGTTTTAGATCAACACAGTAAATTTCTTTCTTACTGAAGGCATACAATTAAAATCCATTTTCCTGATATGCCATGTATATAGTATTTTTGTTTCAGGAGTTGTCTTATCCTCTGTTAGCCTCTTTTTTTTAATCATTTATAACATTAAGACAAAAATAGGTCATCATAACAGAAAGCCAAACACTTGGTTATCTTTCCATTTCCCTTCCCAAGACCTGCAGCACAAAGGAACTAGAACAAACACATAGATCACAAGATCAGCAATGCTTGTACATTAGGTTGGTCTTTAAATGAACTGGTATGATGTCTGTGCTATCAATTCTTATGCTAGAAGTATGGCTGGTGGAATTACATAGTTGTTTACCTCACCATAGGGATAAAACTGGCACCAGCAGAGAGTGAGTCATACTTTGGCTTCATTACATTTTGCATGCACTTTGCACAGATGTTGAAGACCAAAAAGCACCAGGCTTGTGAAGACTCAGGCATTTAGATGCTAAGATCTTTATCAAGTACCATCCTTTCCAGGAAAAACTCTACTGCAGAGCATATTACAAAGGCACTTATAAATTACAAGAGGCACTATCTGAAGTTTAAAGAGCTGCCTTTAGTGAAGTGCAGCCATTTCAGTAAACAGAACAAACAAATCCCTAAGGCAGGAAGTTCTGGCAGTAGACAAAATGGAGAAAGCAAAACCAGCCTCCCTATCTGGCCTGATATGAACGTGCTGAAGTCAGTGGCAAGTTTCCAGTTTCCCGTAGAAAGCAACCTTTATGTCATTTGTGTGTACTGAAACCCTCTAACCAAAGCATTTGGATATTGCGGTTACAGCATGGATTTTTTTTCCTGGAAGTCCTCACTCTGGATGCACCTTCCCTGAGCAAGCCACAATAGCTTTCCCAACACTAACGTTTATTAGCTAGATAGATTCTAAAAACTTAAAACTGTAGAATCAAAATACCTAGCCATCCCTAGCAACATCTTCCTCTGCAGGAGAAATAACCAGTTTACTAACTGAAGTCTATGAATAGTGTCTCTCTTCTTGAGAGGTTTTTAAGTCTCCTTGGCTTTCATAACAGCTTGGAGGAAGACTGAAAAACTTACACTCACAGTGAACTATAAGTTTACCAATTTGTTTGCACATTCTCCACAATGATACCTTCAAAGCCCACCATTTTTTTATCATACCCCAAAATATGCAGAAGATAGTTTCCCGATTCCCACCCAAAGCAGGATGGTATCAGCTACTGCATGTAAAAACAGTGGTTCTGCTTGATTGCTATTTTCAAGCCAGTCTGAACTCAAAAGAACACCAGTAATGAAGTTGGACTTAAAAAAGCATTTTTTTGCCTGAGTTTGGAGTGACTCAGCAAAAATAATCAGAACTTCTGGTAAATATATGCTAGCATAGAAACAGAGCTGCTATTTGCTAGAATTAAGAGTCTTGCTCCTTCTTCTAAGTGCTGTAAAATCTACACTAGTTTTGCTATCAACTTAAATGGGACAAGCATCTGACTAGTATTGACAAAAGTGAAGATGCCATGATCTGCTGCAATAAAATTAAAAGTAAAAATTTCCAACAAGGGAGAATAGAAAGTAATTTTTTCCCCTCTGAAACTCTTAGAAGATATAATTTTCAAAGTGTCCTTACCACAGTGATTTTAAAAATCCCCAAATATTTCTGCATTTCAAGAAAAATGCCTAATGTTCAAAAAAATCTACGTTTATAACTCAACTTTCTGAAGGTAAAGTTACCTATAACACTTAATTTCTTTTTTAAAAAGCATAGATTATGTATATATTCTTCATACTAGGTACGTTAACACTTAATTTTCAGATCAGGACTGAGCTTTGCTTGCAGGTAAGCCAGTGTGCTGTCTTGATAAAGTACATAGAGAGGAGAGGGAAAGAAGGAATAACAGAGGAGGACAGTAAAACAGATGCAAATTGTAGAAGTGAATTAAGTCTTTTTATTGACTTGTGAGTTCACTTTTGAGTTGAGGTTTTGACCCCTGCCCACTGCAAAAAAAAAAAAAAAAAAAGAAAAAAGAAAAGGCCACTATTAATTCCTTGGTATAGCCATAATAGTCAGAAATGCACTGGCTTTTTTTCTGGGACTTTGCAAAAGCATACCTTCAGAGGCTTTTTACATTACTTTATAATAAAAAGCAGCTTCCAAAGAATCAATTTGATATGCAGTAAAGTATCTGCAAAATAAATATTTGAATTGTACTTTCTTCCCTCCCTCTCCCACACCTTTTTTGTAGGTGGGTTGTTGTTGGTGGTGGGTTTTTTTGTTGTTTTTTTTTTTAAGTCTAGTATTTACACAGCCAAAACCCATGCGTTTATCTGTGGTATTCACATAACTTGTGGAAATCTGTTATCCCTATATCAGCATGCATGCATTGGCTAGGGGACTGGCTCATTCACATCAAAGTTCTGAAAAGTAAACTGTTCTTACTTGCATTAAGCATGAGTTTCAGTTTCTTTTTTTCTTCTGCTTCTTCAAATAGCTGCTGTTTCACCAGGTCTTCATGTACTTCTATACATGTATTAGAATCTGTGACAGATCCAAAATAGTCAATATCCCTTTGTGCTCGTTCAATTCTTGTTAGCAAATTCTCTACTTGACCTTTAACCTCAGCCTTATAATTGTTCAGTCCTGCCAGGCGTGACAGTGCCATCTTTGAAAAGTCTCGGAATTCTTCCACGTAATCCAGTATGTCTTGGTTGCATTTTTCCAGCCTCTTCTTGAGTTAGAACACAGGAAGAAAATATATGGATATATGTGTATATTCTGTACAGTTTAAAACCTCATTCATGATTACTTTAAAAACTGTGCTATTCTCTCCCTTCCAGTCCCCCTGCCCTGCATCTATTTCAAAGTGACGGTCTGTTGCTATGTATCTACATGAAAAGGCCATATTAGACTGGCCCTAGCATTCATGGTTCTGGACAAAAATACACTTTTTTTTCTTGATGTGTTTACTGAGAATCAGATACTTTGTTCTGCTGCCTAAATAGGGAAAAGTGATCTGGTGGAAACAGCCAGTGATACTTAAGGGCACATGATCTCTGACTACTTGCTTTCCAGAAACCTTTCAGAGCTCCTCCTCTAAGACCACTGGTGAAGCAGTCTCAAAAATTTTTCTGAAGGAGATCTACGAATGTGAACATTTCACATAAATTTCACCTCTCTGATGAAGACAGTATCTAATGTGGCTATTTTTCAACTATTTGAAATGGAAAATGGAAATACTGACATATCTGGGTTTTTTTTTTTTTTGTCAAATTGTTGGTTGTATTTAGAGAAGAATACAGATGTTTCTTTATAACTAGATTCAGATTATCAACATTTTTAAAGGTGAAGAAAGTGATTTCTCTGTTGTAATGCAGCTGCTTCTATAAATATCATAGGTGACCTGAAAATGGAAACCCAACTGACACTTTGGGAAGATGAGGAAATTGAGCCAATATTTAAGCCCAAACATACAATCATAGTAGATCTAATGGCCAGATTGGGTGTTCTGATTTGGTGCTCATGCACAAGTTTCAGGTGTTTTGTTTTAAGGTGGTGTTTGACTGGGGAACTGGATGATTAGTGCAGTATACATGTGTTCCTTCTACACTTGGGTGTGGTGGTTTGTTTGTTTGTTTTGCGAGGTGGGGTTTTTGTGTGGGTCTCCCTCCTCCCCCATTTACACATGACCATAAATCCCCAGGAAGCTGTTTAATTACTTTCTACAAAAACATTATTTTAAATGTTTCCAAGCATTCTCTTCAGTATCTGCCTCACCCTTTTTCCTGTTTGTTTGGTGCCCCTTGCACCAAATGCCACAGGTGGAATTGCATCATTTTTAATATGTGCCAAATGAATGGCAGTTACCGTGTGAAGTTATTCCTGTAGTGGTTAATAAAATTTAAATCTCGATCTACATAATGGGAACAGAATACCAGGCTAATCCTTCAGTTCTTTCTGTGCTGTGAAGTTAAGACCAGTAAGAGCTTTGTACAAAATGGAATGTGAGATCAGACAAGTTAAAGCTTCTCTAAAAGTCTACCTATGCAAGGTAGACATGTTGATGATTTAAGATCAACTATCTATGATTACAACATGCCAATACTGATAAGGTATTTTGCAGTATGGGTAGTATTTTACTGCAGAAAATGAGGTGGGTACTGGTACTTTTCTGTAATTAATTGAAAGCAAATACCTATTTCAGTCTGCCAGCTGTAAGGGGATTGTTTCAACTCCTAGTTAAAGTGCAGATACACTGCTAGTTTACACAAATGTGTCTTAAAGTGCTCTTCCAGGTAGGTTCATCTGTACATAGAAAAAAATCCTGATAAATTTCTATCTCCTTGTTAATACTTGATAGCACTTCTCCTAGTGACAATATGGCTATCCTGTTCCCGAGGATGGACTGTGATGGTACTATAAATATTTGCTTATTTAGATAAATTCAATGACATAAAAAAATACAAGTGATAACAGAATAAATATATAACATTCTGAAATTATATCCTGCAATAAATAATGGTGGGGTAATTAGGAATCATAGTTAAAGGTTTAGCTATATCTGTACTTATTTATTTGAAAAAGCTGGAAACTTATCTTCCTGATATTGTTTAGCATCAAACTGTTCTGTGTTCACATACATAGAAAAACATTCATACATTTTCAAACCTCTTTGGAGTTAGGCAGTATTACAGGATGATACAGATAGCACATACCTCTAGGGATAGGAAACGCCGATCAATGTAGTCCATCAGTGCTGCATCTTGCATCATATATTGTGCTGCTCCCATGATGCTTGTGAGGAATGGAACTAATAAAAATTGGAGTTGCAAGACTACCATTTTTTCATAAAATTTTGAAGAAAAAAGTAGTGAATTGTGTGTGTGTGTGTGTGGAGGTCAATCCCAAACACTACTGCCAGTCCAGGATTAAATGAAATTTAACAGTTGTCTGATGCCGGATGTGAAAAAGCAATACTGAAAGTTACTAAAAAGTTAAAAAAACCTGTGGCTGTAAGTATTAAAAAGACTTAAAATGGCTGTTGCAGTTTATCATTAAAAAAATAAAGCTGTTGAAGAGGAACTGAATGTGTTTATTTCTAGAAGCCAGATGACTGCTTTCCAGTTTGTGATCCTATGATCAGTCCCAGATGTTCAGTACTGAGTCACATAAAGCCTGTAGGCCAAATTTTATTAAATACAAATAAAAATAAGTTATTTTCCCTCCTTTCCCCTCCCATCTCCTTTCCTGTGTGACCAACACAGTGCAGTGTATACTTGGTGTAACTCAGCATAGATTCAAAGTCAGTGGAGCACTGGTCATTCTTTCACAGGAAGATCTGATGCATAATGCCTGTAGCTATTCCAACAACCACAGCTGTTACTGTAAAACAACCTAAAGCAATTGTTTTCACTTCCAGTATTCAGCCAATCTATAGTAGAACTGAATACCATAGATAAAATTATTTTTAAAAAATCTTTTTCCTTCCCCTCTTCTCTTGCCAGTACTTTTCTAGCTAAAATCAATATCTTTACTATAGTTCTGTGTCAATTTAATGGAGGCCTTGATAGGTCTCTTCTTTCAGAATAATAATTTTACTTAGTGTGGTTTAAAAATTAATTATAATTAACTTACATGAGTCTATTACATTTGTGGTGATTTTTATTTATTCTTTTTCATAATTTCCATGACTGAATGCCTTGTCTGGAAATATACATGGCTATGCTAACATTGGGCTCACTAGGAAACCACATGTTACAATATTAGAAAGCTCCCTTTGTATCTGAAGCCAAACTGTATGTCTCTGTTCCTCTTTCTCAGAATTCTCCACCTCTTCACTTCCCCCCTCCATCATTTTCTTTCCTTACAATTTTTTCCTCACATTTACACAGCTTTGCTTTTCTTTCTGACTGCCTTGTGTGTAAGTATGTGACTTGTGACAGAATTAACGAAAATGTGTCACAACAGGCAGATTTTTACCTCCATTTGTTTGATTGTTGTGAGGCTATGCATGCTTTACAGGCAAATTTCACAGACGTGCACAGATAAGTACTTTTTCTTTTAATATGGGTTTATCCTAAGAGGTGTAACCAATTTGCCCGTTCCTATTTACAGACAAAGTCAATGATGCACAGAGAGGCTAATACCTGGTTCTCCACTCCAGTGTCATTTCACTTTGCTCCAGAACTCCTGCCTGGGAGGATGGAAGGTTTGCTTGCTTGGATCCTTGAAGGATTATGCACTGAGAATAGACATGCTAGCAAATGTATAGTTTTCCTTGATTACGTCTAATGGAACATCTTGACAAAGTGCGCTGTTTGCTTTTCCACAAAATAATCAGCTTCAGCTCTGGGGAGAAACACTTTCTACCCTCCTGGGTGAACCTGGAATCCTTCAGAGTTGTCCTCTGAGTTTAGTAGGTCTATCACAATAATCTAAGGCAATGTTCAGGGATTTAAGACTAGGGGATTCAATAGGTTAATTTCTTCATTTAGTGGAGAGAGAAATCACATCTATAAAATCTGTCATGGTTTGCCTGCAGTTTAGAATATGCAGGTTATGTCTGCAAATCCTATTTTAAAGTAATAAGAAGTAGCATCCTAACTTTATGACTTTTAGTATTATTTTTCATTGCAGTCTGTAGTCTGGGTTTCCCTCTAAAATAAGGCAGTAGCTTCTCTGGAGAATTTTATTGGATTATGCCAGAGCATCAGCCATGGCAGAGCTCCTTACTGAAAGTTTTTCCTTAGAAAGGGTGTTATGGGTTGTCTCTGAATTTTTTATAATCACAGACAATTGTTCATACTTCAGTTAATGAACACTACCATTTATCAGTTCCAGAGCAACCCTATTTCTGTTTGAATCCAGAACAACACCTAAGCAAATAAAATATCCTAAGCAAGATATTGCAAACTTACTTTCAGCTCCTCATCTGTGTTTCTGGTTTTGATATCAGATGCTAGAGGAGTTTTCTGTGCTTTAAAAGGAATGTTCAAATCAATTCAGAGTGGATACTAGATTTGGGGAAAAACTGACATTTCTTTAAGATATTATTTCACTTTTATACCATCGCATATTGTGTTTTGTTAGCATTTTTAGAGTCAGTTTCTTTCTGGCATTTCAGTTGGTAAAACCAGAGCAGTGCCACAGTAAATCAGGCTCTTTGCAGCACACTCTCGTACCTGCAAACCCTGTTACAGGGGAAGGTGTGCAAACTGTAAGTTTACTTCTTCACAGAAACTCATTTCTCCTTCACAGTCATGATGGGGAAATCTCATCTATCATGAGATAGGACCTCAGCCATGGAGACCCTGAGCTTACTGTTCAAGGCACTTCTTTGCCTTGCCTGAGATTTGCCGCAGACCTCCAACTCTTCCATACCACTGCCGTAGCTTTCTCTTCCAGGTCTTCCTCACTTCCTTGACTTGCCTCCAGTCCCACTGTAGCTTCTTGTAGGCATGCCTTAGTTCCTCACAGGAATCATGAGATGCTGCTTGTCCCACCAGAGCCATAACACATGAACCACCTTGTGTCATTGCTGGGTCTGTCCAGGCAGGTGACTCCAATAGACTCCCAGCATGCTCTGTAAACCCAGCCTGCCATTTTTCCTCCTGAGCTTTGGAAACATCCCTGACTCCCAAGCTCCCTCACCGTTCTTCCTTGGCTTCTGCTGAGCAATGGATGCTCTCCTAATGTCGTGCCCTATGCTCTTACAACCCTGAGAAAGGTGGGATGCCCATACTCCTGTTGCTTAGATATAAGTAATACATATATACATATGCATCAGATTTTACTCCAGAAGTCCAGACTGGCTTAAAATAGGGTTGATTTTGTTTTTCATCTTTAGTTAACCTCTACATGGAAAGCAATAATAGATACATGAAAAGAAAACATCAGAGACATACTCTGATTTACACCTTTCTACATAACTGACTTTATACACACATGGGTTAGAATAACTGCTACTCAGCCTGATGCATCAGTGATACATCAGTGCATGTGTGCTTTGTGGTTTTGCATCTTATGATCATTAATCGAATGTGTTATAGGCAAAACAAGAGGAAAGGAAATAACTGTCTGAAATACTGGGATTTTGTTTGTGATTGCAATTTTGTTTAGTTCATGGTTGCCTAATGCAGTAGGTTTTGGTGCTGATGAATCATAATGATGCTTTATATTAATAATATATAGTGTATCATTGTCTTCTTGTGTATTTTATAATTTTGTTCAGACTTGGATCTACAGAGTGAAGTTCCTTTTTAGTACTGGCCACTAGCTGATGAGGTTGTCTAATGCTGAAATCTGTGAGGTTAGAAAAGATTTTTGTCATAGTGGGAAATCAACACTTAATTCCAGTCTTGTCTTATTTTTTTTAAACCATGTTCAGATTTATATCTTAGAAAGCAATTCACATTCCTGTAAAAAAGGCAAACATAGGAAATCCAATTGAAGTCCTTATGTGGTGTTCAGCTCTAAGAACAGTGCTGGGAGTGATACCAATAAAGGATGTAATACATCCTGGTGGGAGTCTGTTATAGACCACCCAACCAGGATGAGGAGACAGATGAAGTACTCTGCAAGCAGTTGGCTGAAGTCTCACAATCTCTAGCCCTTGTTCTCACGGGAGACTTCAACTTACCAGATATCTGCTGGAAATACAACACAGCAGAGAGAAAGCAGTCTCAGAGGTTCCTGGCGTGTGTGGGAGATAACTTCCTGACGCAGCTGGTAAGCGAGCCAACCAGGAGAGGTGCCCTGCTGGACCTGCTGTTTACAAACAGAGAAGGCCTGGTGGGTGATGTGGTGGTCGGAGACTGTCTTGGGCTCAGAGACCATGACATGATAGAGTTTTTGATTCTTGGAGAAGTAAGGAAGAGGGTCAGCAAAACCGCTACCCTCAACTTTAGAAGGGCAGACTTTGGATTGTTAATGAGTCTGGTTAACAGGCTCCCTTGGGGAGCAGTCCTGAAGGGCAAAGGAGTCCAGGAAGGCTGGATGTTATTAAAGAAGGAAGTGTCAAAGGTGCAGGAGCAGGCCGTCCCCACGTGCCGTAAGTCGAGCAGGAGAGGGAGGACACTGGCTTGGCTGAATAGGGAGCTTTGGCTGGAACTCAAGAAAAAAAGGAGAGCTTACCACCTTTGGAAGAAGGGGCAGATGACTCAGGACGACTACAAGGATGCTGTGAGGTTATGCAGGGAAAACATTAGGAAGGCGAAGGCCCAGTTGGAACTTAAACTGGCCGCTGCTGTTAAGATAACAAAAAATGTTTTCATAAAGACATCAGTGACAAAAGGAGGGCCAGGGAGAATCTCCCTCCTTTGTTGGATGCGGAAGGTAACCTTGCCACAAAAGATGAGGAGAAGGCTGAGGTACTTAACGCTTTCTTTGCCTCAGTCTTTAATAGTCAGACTGGTCATCCTCGGGGTTGTCAGGCCCCTGTGCTGGGAGATGGAGATAGTATGCAGAATGAAGTCCCAGTTGTTGAAGAAGTGGCAGTCACCAACCTGCTCCTTCACCTGGATGTTCACAAGTCCATGGGGCCGGATGGGACCCACCCGAGGATACTGAGGGAGCTGGCAAAGGAGCTCGCCAAGCCACTCTCCATCATTTATCAGCAGTCATGGTCAACCAGGGAGGTCCCAGACGACTGGAAAGGAGCGAATGTGACGCCCCTCTACAAGAAGGGTCGGAAGGAGGATCCAGGGAACTACAGGCCTGTCAGCCTGACCTCGGTACTGGGAAAGGTCATGGAGCAGATCATCTTGAATGCCATTACGCAGCACATGTGGGACAACCAGGGGATCGGGCTCAGCCAGCATGGGTTTATGAAAGGGAGGTCCTGCCTCATTAACCTGGTCTCCTTCTATGATAAGGTGACCCATTTAGTGGATGAGGGGAAGGCTGTGGACGTTGTCTACTTGGGCTTTAGTAAGGCCTTTGACACTGTTTCCCACAGCATTCTCCTGGAGAAGCTGGCTGCTCATGGCTTGGACAAGTGCACTCTGTGCTGGGTTAAAAACTGGCTGGACGGCTGAGCTCAGAGAGTGGTGGTGAATGGAGTCAAATCCAGTTGGCAGCCAGTCATGAGTGGTGTTTCCCAGGGCTCAGCGTTGGGGCCGGTCCTGTTCAATATCTTCCTTGATGGTCTGGATGAGGGGATTGAGTGCGCCCTCAGTAAGTTTGCAGGTGACACCAAGCTGGGTGGAAGTGTCGATCTGCTGGAGGGCAGGAAGGCCCTACAAAGGGACCTGGACAGGCTGGATTGTTGGGCTGAAGCCAACGGTATGAGATTCAAAAAGGCTTAAGTGCCAGGTCTTGCTCTTGGGTCACAACAACCCCATGCAACGCTACAGGCTTGGGGAGGAGTGGCTGGAGAGCTGCCTAAAGGAAAAGGACCTGGGGGTGCTGGATGACAGCTGGCTGAACATGAGCCAGCAGTGTGCTCAGGCAGCCAAGAAGGCCAACATCATCCTGCCTTGTATCAGGAATAGTGTGGCCAGCAGGAGCTGGGAGGTGATTGTGCCCCTGTACTCGGCACTGGTGAGGCCGCACCTCGAGTACGGTGTTCAGTTTTGGGCCACTAAGTACAAGAAGGACATCGAGGTGCTGAAGCATGTCCAGAGAAGAGCAACGAAGCTGGTGAAGGGTCTGGAGAGCAGGTCTTGTGAGGAGTGGCTGAGGGAGCTGGGGGTGTTTAGCCTGGAGAAGAGGAGGCTGAGGGGAGACGTTATTGCTCTCTACAACTACCTGAAAGGGGGTTGTAGCGAGGTGGGTGTTGGTCTCTTCTCCCAAGTAACCAGCGATAGGATGAGAGGAAATGGCCTCAAGCAGTGCCAGGGAAGGTTTAGATAGGATATTAGGAAAAACTTCACTGAAAGGGTTGTCAGACATTGGAACAGGCTGCCCAGGGAGGTGGTTGAGTCTCCATCCCTGGAGGTATTTAAAAGAAGGGTAGATGTGGTGCTTGAGGATATGGTTTAGTGGTGGACTCGGCAGTGATAGGTTAGCAGTTGGACTTGATGATCTTAAGGGTCTTTTCCAACCTTAACGATTCTATGATTCTATGATTGTGATAAAGAGGTGATTCACTGAACTTTGGGATTCAGACAGAGGCCTCCACTAGGAGGCTCTAAAGTCCTGAGAATTGAAAGGCACCATTTCCAAACTCTCTGAATTACATAAAACATACAGAAGGAAGCATGGTTCAGATGGTCCAAAATGAATGAATGGAAAGCAACAGGCCCTATAAAAAAGTCTGGCCCCATCTTTCTTATAAACCCCCTTTAAGTACTGAAATAATCCACAGAGCTTCATCTGGACACAGATCATGAAGTAGTCTGATGTAAAAACTATGTGTATTTATTTTGGATAATCTGTTTGTTGTAAAACTCAGAATTATATGTTCTCTTGATCAAAGTCAATTCCCTGAACCTTGAAGCTTAAATTTGTATAACTCTGAAACTAAACAAACTTTGCATTGTATAATTCAATAGAAATTAATATTATAATTTTCACTGCTTTTGGCTTGTTTTACAGTGTGATATCTGCTCATGAATATTCTCACTAAAATTTGTTTTGCTTGAATGTTCATGTTCATTAAATCTATTCACAGGAGTACAGTAGTCAAAATAATATTGTTTTAAATTCGGAGTATTTACAGGAAATTATTATGACAACTGCCCAGCTCAGTTCAGCTGGTAATACCAATTGTGTTTTTTTGGTTACATTTATTTTTGAATCAGATATTTTAGGTGTGATGCATGACTTCTGTTTATTAAATATCATATTAAAGTTTACCAGGGTGATAACTTGAAAATATGTTTTTGAAATTTTAAATGCCTGCGATTACATGTTTTATCTTTTTTGTTGGTTTTGGGTAGCAGACACATTATAACATTTCATCATTTTTCAGTGTTGTTTCATTTAATGTTGCTCTGAAGAGGTGGATTCATAACCTGTGTGCCTACATGTCGTAAAGAAGAGAGAGGGATCTGTATATAACTGGGAAAGTGTTTTACTTATTAGCTAACTTTCCCTTTGACATGAAAAATTTCACTAACTGGTGGAAAAAATAGGTTTACTGATGATGAAGAATGCATACTTTTGTAGTTCATTGGCAGATATGGAGAGAATTTGTAACAGGGCGATGTGCCGTGGGACTACAGTAGTGAATTCAGGACTTAACAGCTATACTGTTTAAAACTAAAACTTTGACCCTACATGAAATTTCCAAGTGATCGCTGATGACGTGTTCAGAGATTACAGTGATAGCTATGGTACCAGAACCTTGAGCCGAATAGAATGGAGTTGTGCTAGTGTCTAATTAAATCTACCCAAAACCTAAAAGACAGGAAAATGTCTATGAACTGGGGGATAAGGACAGTTGAGATTTGTTGTGCTGTTTTTTTAACATTGTCAATAAAAATGAAGCCTATAAGGGAAGAGGGGCCAAGCCCAAACTTAAGAGCCATGCTTAAAAACAAGGGGTATTTTTTTATATTTTTTTTTTAAAAAGATCAGGATATGATTAAAGAAGAAAATATCTGTGATTATCTCTCTTGCTATTTATATCTGCTTGCTATCAGCTGAATCCTGGTCTCAAGGTAAGATTAATTAGGCCTGCTGTGTTCTCAGATTTCTATAGGGCAGTCTTGGAATGTCTACTTTTGCAAAAGTTAGTTAAATTTTTACACTGTCCAAGGATACCTCTCTGGGTGAATTAAAAATTTAGAAGAGCATTCAGGAATTGAGCCAAAGAGACATACTCTGGCTTTAAGTGGAGATCCACAGGTATAGATATATATCTTTCTCTCTATAATCTGGTATGAGAAATAAATTTCATCAGTCTTTTTTATTTCTGGTTTTTATTTCTGCCAACCTATTTATGATCTCAGAATTATCCCTCACGCATGCCAGTGAGTCTAAGCAAAATAAACTGTCAGTAATTATGGTGCAAAGTGGGGGGATCTGAGCTAATAAGTACAGAATAAATACACAGTAGGAGAGCATGGTTTTTTTGATACATGCTAATCTGAGCATTATTTCAGAGAAATCTCTTGACAGACAAGCTCCAGGTCAGGAGAGGGCGTATCAGTTGGACCTGCAGAGCAGTCAGCTGTAGAACTTTTGAAATTGATATTTTTCAAAGGCCCATCATGTCAAGACACTTTCATATTTTCATTTTATGTAGGCTTCATATTATGCTGCACCTAATCTCTGAAAATTAATAAAAAATAAGACATTCACAAAAGTGTCCAGATTAGAAATAGTATCTTCCAAACCAGCAAACTCTAAGCATGACGTATATGCAAGAAATTGACTTTGTGGCCTTTATTCTCTAAGGTTAGAGCGATCATGTTTGAAACACAGAGTATCAGAGGAGGTGGTCCTCGTGCCAGTTCATGATGAATAACTAAGCACATGCACCATGCTGATTGAAAGGGACATAAATATGTTAAGTTGTCAGAAATAGTAGATAACCATTTCTTTTTCTTTAATTCTTCTTTAAAAGTGAGCCTGTTTGTTTAGCAGTGCCATCATTGTTATACTGAATCCATTCTGAAAGCTTTGTTGTATCACCAAAATTAATTAACTCCATCCAGGAAAAGGTCACGTATATCTGTGCACAGTATATAACATTCTGCAACGTTGTATCAAGTGGGTTTGACCTGTCAGGGCTCAGTGCAGACTCAATCTGTATGGTTTGAAATGCGAGTTTCTGCTGAAGACAATTCAGTCCTATTGTAAAAATATGCAACCCATAGAGTCGTAGGAAAAAAACAGAACACTTGTCTTAAGAGGAACGCTGAAAAGCACCGAATCCATTCAGTAATACATAATATGTGGTAAAATTTTCCATTTCTCTAGCCCTCAGTTGGCCAGACAATCAGAAACTGCTTCTATTAACTGATTAAAATAGAAATTCAGTGCCACCATCGTGGCCTTTTACTGGGTTGTAGGAAAAAAAGAAGCTGTTCTGCCCTGCAAGCTATCCAGCCTGGATCTGTTTGCTTCTCTGAGTAGATAGGGCATGACTAACTCGTCCATATGTTCAAACATAAAATTCCTGCTGTGGTTCTCTGCAACAGAGAACAAGCAGCATCTGTACATAAGGGATATCTTTTCTGCACTTGAATCAGCATAGTCCTCCAATGGGACATACTTATTCCTGACACTTGGGAGCTAGCACACTACTGCATCTTTTAGGCCTGCTGGTATAATAGCAAGATATCATGTGCCTTTTCTGCAGATGGTGTGTATCGCATCCGAATGCTCTACCACAAACTCACTGTCTACTCTATGCACTTCTACCTCTGACAGAAAGATTGTACAGTCTCTGTAGAATTGTCATTGTACTGGGCCCGTGAACACAGTTGGGTTAATTTTGAGAATTGAGAAGGGGTGAGGAGTCACTGCAGTCATTCTCACATGCTGTGCTGCCATGGCAGAGTTAGGCAGAGAATTTGTTTATCTTCCTATGCGCTGTGTTAGTATTAATACATGAATGGGCGTTAGGTATATTCTTTCAGATCCTTTGACAAAATTATATATGTGTGTCTGCCTGAAAGGTGATTTAAACAGATATCACTGCCTGACATGGTATAATTCTAAGTAATAAATTAGGCTTGGCCGCTAGCTTCTTTTTTGTGACTTTCTTCCTGGTCTTTCTAACAAGCTAGTTCCTGGTCCTCCAAACTCTTAAGTACATCTGTCATTTACTAATGTCACACCAAATGAAATGGTGTAGGATGTATGAAAAATCCTATGCCATGTTTCTGCAGAGACTTTACAGAAAGATACTTCACAGAAGGACATCAATCTTTAATTCTGGGTTTCACGTTTTCTTAAGAGGGAACTCCCTCTTAAGGAGACACTATAACTTTTGTCTATGTTTGACATGTGCCAGGTATTAGAAAATATAGACAGTTTTGTAATCTGTCTTCAATGATATCCTTGTGTACTACCATTTGTTATTCTTAGTTTCTAAGGGCCAAAGTTGTTACACAGGTGAGGATGTGCAATGACCTGTTAATTATAGATTAGGGTCTCAGACTGCCTTTTCCTGCCTCCGTGCATATTTCCTGCTTGTGTACGTTTCACACAGGGAACAGGAATCATGATCTTTTGGTGGCTTTGCTCATTAATTAGTTATTCTTTTTCTTTCTTCTTTAATTTATTTTTCCTTCATGTAATGACAGTTTTGCAAATAGCTTTCCCTTTCAAAACAACTGGATCATGTTTAATTCCAGTTTTCTTTTCTCAATGTGTTTGAATTATCTATACCTATTATACCAGCAGGAAGCAACTTGGGCCAGCTAGCAAGTGATGTTGGTAGGGGAATTGTTGCTTTACTACACTGTTGGAAGCTAATGAGCTCTTCTTTCTAGTGCTACCATCTCTGTATATTGGTTTGGCTCAGGTATCAGGTGGATGAATGTGATATAGCATATATCGAGAAATATATAGTATAAGCTTTAGCTCCTTATTAAACCTTTACCAAACAAATATGCTTGTGTATAGTCTTACAAACAAAGAAAACACTAGAGAGTTAAAGACGAATCAAAAGAAATGCAAGAAGATCTGGCAGCCTAGATAACACATCTGTAACCTTACCATATAACAGAAACCAGATGCTGCCACTGGAAAATGTCTCAGTGACATCTATGGCCAGATGGTCAAACCTGTGCCCTCTGTATATTGTAATGCATACAGATAATTCTGCCAAGTGTAGAAAAATAGGAATATAATCCAGTGACAGTCAGCAGTTAAACAGGATTACAGCAAATTCTTGCATACACAGCCAAAGGACTTCAAGATGTTGGTGATTGTTTATGCTGCATATGTGACCCAATTGTGAGATCTAAGCTTTGGCCCAGCAATGGCCCTGACCTTCAGCAGCTGTTTCAGTTTAGGACAGGCAGGTACTTGTCTCAGGAGGGAGGTAACAGACACTGGATCACTAGTATCCATGGCCTCTTGGTTGCTACTGACAATGGATTTCATTGTTTCTCTTCTGCTCCAGTGTACACTCAAAGAGACTGAAATCACCCACAAATTAAACTAGCGACTTTTCTTTTAAAAAAGAACTTTGAAATTACTTTGAAATGGAAACAGGAACGGTTTATGATAACATGTCGGGGCAGGAGCTAAAAGCACTGCCTCTTAAAACCCATTTGCTTCATAGAAACTTGAACTTCTGTTGAATGTCATGCTGGCTCTCTCCCAAGGAAACAATACGAGGAATCCATCAGTGCACTAAGCATAGCTGCCGAGGTGGACCGCAAGTTAGGGTACAAACCTGGACTCAAATCCAGACTAAATAAGAATGTGAATAACCCTGGTTATTTTAAATGGGGATGTGCACACCTGTAAACTGTCTTGAGTGGTATGACAGCTGTTAGGGGATGGTATGATGTTGAAGATGATCAGGGGGCTGGAACATCTCCCTTATGAGGAAACGCTGAGAGACTTGGGTTTGTTCAGCCTGAACAAGAGAAGACTGAGGGGGGATCTCATCAATGCTTATAAATATCTAAAGGGTGGTGACAGGATGATAGGGCTGGACTCTTCAGTAGTGCCCAACGACAGGCCAAGGGGCAATGGGCACAAGTTGGAACACAGGAAGTTCCACTTAAAAGTAAGAAGAAACTTCTTCCCTGTGTGGGTGCCAGAGCAGTGGCACAGGCTGCCCAGGGAGGGTGTGGAGTCTCCTTCCCTGGAGACATTGAAACCCCGCCTGGATGCATTCCTGTGCCCCCTGCTCTGGGTGTGCCTGCTCAAGCAGAGGGGTTGGATGAGATGATCTCTAGATGTTCCTTCCAACCCCCACCATTCTGTGATTCTGTAAATCAAGTTGACTAGTTAGTGGTAATTACAGATGCAACTATATGCTTTGTAACATGGAGAGTGGTAAAAGTGAACTCTTAACAACTTTTTTCTTCTTGAAGTTGCCATTGACTGAAATGAGTTGAAACCCATTTTCCTTTCCCCCTCTAAACTTTACCTGGTTGCTTGGCATTAGTAAGCAGTTGCTATGTTTTTCACAGTTACTGCATTTCAGTCATAAACATGATAGGTGAAATACACTTTGGATGAAAGATGCTACAGAACACTGAGTGCTGTTAAGGGACTTGTTTCTAAAGTAGTTACTGGGAATGCGATTGTACACTTGAGAGTCTTTTTTAACTACCTAATTACCTAGTGTTTCTGTCTACAACTGGGCTAATAAACTTTAAAAGCTGTGTAAAGATTTTACAATGCTAGTGATACAAACACAATGTTTGCCTTTATTCTTACTGCTCAAAAGCTTCACAAGTAGCACTATCCCAATTACTTTTTTTTCAGTGAACATCATCCCATGAGAAATTTAAAATCCCCTACAATCTAACTGAATGTAGGCAAGATGGAAAATGCACATGGAAAAATTAGTTTGCCCAGCAGGACTTTTGCACAGACTAATCTTAGAGAAGAATTTTAATTTACTCCAAAACACCTAGGGTGATTCCTTCGGGTTGCAATTGCCAATTTATGCTCAATGAGAAACACAGTTTCTGCAACTACCTGATTAGTATGATATATTTCTTTTCTCTACAGCAGTGTCCTTGAAACTGTAGAATAGCTGTAAACTACCCTTTTTTCCAGATTGTGACATATGGGTGATGGCTGGCTGCTGTAATTCTTCTTTTGGTAATATGACATGGGATTTACTTAGAGCAGCATTGGGGGTGGGGGGAAGTTCTGCAACCTCATAGCCGAGGTTACAGTCAAGCATGAAATGAGAATGGAATTCTACTGTTTTAAGCATAGCATTGCAGATTACAAGAGTTAATTGGTGATTAGTTATTCAGAAAATATGGTCTATGTCATAAATGTAACTACATAGTTATTGATCTCTGGTTTGAACAGTTCATATGCATATGGAAAAAGACTTCACAAAGTGGTTCAATGTATAACAGTGTGGATAGTTTGTGCTAGATTTAGATCCTTAGGGTAAACAATGCTTGCATGGAATTGTATTTTTAAGTAAGGAACTGTCTAAAGTTAGGAAACATTCCTGAGATGGTAAAGTATTCTCCAGAAGTCTATAGAAATGGTGACTAAATTTGGCTTTATTTATGTGGATTCTATCCTACTGCTACTTTTTCAGGACTAGTGTCCCGTTAAGCTGATATTTACTCCTCTCCAGCTTCATTCCCGCTTATGAACTGTATCATTATTCCAATGTGTTGGCATTGTAAAAATATATTCTTTTATTCAAAAGCAGCAAATTTTCTTTTTCTGAAGAGTATCCAATGCAGAATGATTTTTCAATTGAATTTTAGAAGTCTCTTTTCAAAATTTATGCTTACCTATTTTGGAACGTCCTGATGCTTCACATGTTCTGATTTCCTTTTTCTTCCCTTTCATAGCTGCTTGTAATATTAACTATAAACTCATAAATAAAAAACCAGCTCTCTTGCCTGAAGGAAGTTTATTGTGTGTTTGTAAAAGATTGGTTCAGGGAGTTGAATTCCACCGGACCACACACACTTGCAGGAGCAGTCATAAATTTTGCAATAGCAAGCATGGTTAAATCTTTTATTTATAAGTTAACGTACTTTTTATACTGTCAGAAAATAGTGAGCAGAATGTACTTCTGGTGCATCCGTCTTATGTCAGGGATGTTTGCCAGTTTACAATTTTCAAACAAATAGTTTATTGTAATCCCAAACATCAGTCTTCAACGTGAACACTTGAATACTAAATTAAACAAACAGAAGCCCTGTCTTACTATAAATAGAAGGCAAACTTGTTTTGATAAATTAATTTTAAAAGAGCCTTAATTGTATGCAAAATATTGAGGAGAAAATATGAATTATGAAGGTCTGTTTAATTACAACTGGCAAACAGAGGGAGCTGGACAGATTGTGGCTTTTCATTCCCAGCACTGCCTATGGGGGCTAAAGAATCTTAGTTCTCCCAGAACTGATTATAATACATCTGATGTAGCACTGCCATCTCAGAGATTTCTGAAAGATGTGAATTTTGCAGTAAAATTGGAACAAAAAAGACTAAATTTGGACATAGGTCTGTGTTCTGTGTTTTTTAAACTCCATCTGCTTGGCCTGTGTGCATATATATGTATATACACACTAATTAACTTAGAAGTAAGCTTTGTGTGTTTGAAAGCTTACTTGTTTTTTTCCAGCTGCATCACTTGATCTAATAAAAGGTATTATGTTTCCCAATAAATCTTGCCTGGCTTATATCCTTAGGCTATTGTAGCTACAGCGATGCTAGTTAATTTGCCAGATTTTGCATATACATTACAGCCAGGTTGTGGAGAAGTGCAACATAAAATAGACAGAATTTGATACATTAGGCGATCAACTACATGTTAGTATTTAGATTATTTTTAGACTGGCTCCTGTAAAGAGTTGGCAGCCAGGACAGAGCAGGAATAGCTGGGGAAGCTGCACAGCAGAAGTAATGAGTAGGAGGGCTATTTGTTTATTTCTTAGCAAATAAATGTGCAATTTCACAATTTAATTTTGCATTCTGCACATGAAACACTCAAATTCTAAAAAGCTGTCGCTTCACAGCTTTCTGTGTTGAGTAGTTTTCAAATTATTAAATAGAATAGGAAATGTTTCTGGAATGCTTAATCTGAATAATAAATAAGCAAAATAATTTACTACTCACCCTTTGCTAAACACAGTCTCAACAATTTCAGTTAAAAGCTATATTCTGCTGCTGCTGTTCAGTGAAGGCTGCATTATACGATGTTTTGACAGTAAGAATTACCAGCAGGAAATTCAAAAGATATTCAACAGCTCCATTTTTATATTACATGCAATTTATTGTTTTACTAATAGCCTTTATAGTAAAATAACATAGAAGTCCACCCAGGTATCAGGCTTAATCTCCCTGAAGACAAAGACAAAATAGAATTTAACTGTTTTCTTTCATATTTATAACATTAGTTTATTACTGGCTAGAGTGAGGGATACCAAATCTTGTCCAAGACTTTCATATCACATTAATTTAAATGTAGTTAACACCACAGTATGGAATCAGTGATACAATAACCAAAGAGTGAGGGGCTTTGGCAGGGATGTTTTTCAGATTTATAGGAATGCAATAATTTTTTGCAGTATTTTTCAACCTTTTTCATTTTTTTAAAATGTATCATCAGGGAAGAAGGATATATGATGTAGGAACCAGGCAGCAGACACAGCCCTGAAACAACGGAACAATAGAGAAAAGATTGTGTTTGCTTTCTCAGGGCTGAATGCCTAATTGCTTTTCTTTATGGCTTTGTTTTGGCTTTGCTGCACAGTTGATTATTGCAGCAATCTTTGTGCCATCCGCCAGCACAGCCTATCTTTTCTAATTGTGGAACTGGACCTTGTTCTGGGCTCTATGTATGGGCTGCACCATGACCTCCTGGGTCAGAGTGGTTGTTCATGGACTGCCACTACATGTTCTTCTGTTCAACCTTGTGCTACCTTGCCTCCTTTGAGACAGAGTTGGTGAGCCAAGTTGGGCTGCCCTATGGGCTCTTTTGACTGCTACTTGGACCAGCCAGCTGTATCAAAGTAGTTCCACATGTGAATTTAGATTACTAAAAGAATGTTCTTCTGCTGTTGAGCCAGGAAGAATAGCCACTTTCTTCTCTTACTTTTAAAGTTTTACCATAAACCTCCAATCTATTTTCTCTTTTCTTTTGTTATTCAGGGAATGCCATAGGCAAATCAGAGTAGAATATCCATCATGGGATAGACCCTGATGATCTTTGACCTCTCAGATGTCCTTCAAACTAATCTGGACAAAAATAAACACTGGAATTTTCTGTCCTGAGTGCTTCAGACATGATTGGTCACTGACTACCTCAAATGGGTATTTTGTCATTTAGCTTCTTAAAGTCAGGAGGATAAAAAATGGGTATTGTCCATTGAAAGCACTCTAAATAGCTTAATAGCCATTACCTTTGGCAGTACCTTTTACTCTCTATTTTGTTTTGATTCCAAAATATGACTTTATCATTTGCTAAGTCGTTTTTCAGATTTGCAGTCTCAGAAGATGAAGGTGCCTTCCTGTACCCAGAATAGCTCCTACAAACCTGTCTGAAAAAGTATTTTAGAAATGCATCACTATAAATCATTAAATATTTGTACCGGGGGAGCATATGTAACCACCCATTAAGTGAATGATACTTATTTTCAGTGTCTGGCCTGGAAAAGATACAAGTATATTGATGCTGCTAAGTGGAGTACTGTTCTTTGGTTTCTATTCTTTTCACTGTGATATACGCAAATATATCCCATTCCTTCAGAAGGTGAATGCATAAGAATGTGGTTAAAAGTAGTTAGTATCCAAACATGTTATTTTATCAGAATCTCACATGGTATTTAATAACCACAATGGACGGCACATAAGTGCACCATGTGTCGCTCTGTTTATAGCCAAGGATCTAAAAATATTTTATGGACGATATTTTGTGAACAATATGCAGTAACACATATAGGGGAAGAAATTTTATTTTACTTTTAATTCTCCTTTCTCTGAGTTTGAAAATCCTTTTATTTTTCAGAAGCATCTGGAAGTATTAGGAGCAAGTTCCAGTGACTGAGATTCATTAAAATTTCTGAGGACACAAAACACCTTGGTTTTTAACTTGAAGGTTAGTGCCCAAGAATTGACTCTCAAATCCCATTTAAAAACTAGAATATAAAAACTGAATTCCTAATTTAAGGCACTTTGTAAAAGATGCCAGTGTTCAAATAATAAAACAAAATTTTATGTTATATTAGATTTATAGTAATGTAATTCCTTGGCAAAAAGACTGAGCTCTTAAGTAGGTTTCTTGAAGTGCTTAAAATTGCAGGAACTAGACATGCAATTCAGTGATAGAAACTGCATTTGAGAGACTGGAAGTGTTCTGGAAGCTGTCTGGTGCAATACTTCCACAAATTAAGCTGTACTAACCCTTTTTGGACACTTAGAGTGCATAACCTCAATGTTGTTGTATCAGATCCTATGGCATATTGCAGAGGAATTTCCTGTGATTTTCATGCTGAGCTGAGTAACTTACCTTGGACATGCACTGAACAGAAATAGCTCTTTTTTAGTTGGAACCATAAAATGGGCAAACTCACAGGTGCACCTGCATGAGCAGGCATGTGCATACACTAACAGGTGGTTGGGTGGTAGAGCTCTACGTGGCCATACATGGTCATCCAAATCGTCCTATGCAGAAGTGCTAGGACCTCAGTATAATGGTGCAGAGTGATTTTTACCAATCTATCCTCACAACTCGGTATTTTTTTGTTATACAAAAGTAATAGAGGTGGCATGGCTCGCTGAAGAAAAAGGAATCCGGATGGCAGAGACAGAAAATCCTTGTGAAAAGGCTAGGATCAGTCAAGCTTGAAGAATATGGGTATTTTGTTTGTTTCTTGTGGTTGTTTGAGGGAGTAGTTAGTACAGGCTCTGAAAATGCTGTCTGTACAAAATTGCATGCATGAATATTTTGTCCAGTGCAAGTTGGGAGTTGCACTAATTTACATATGAAACCAAGAAAGGGATTGAGTCCCTGTGTATCAAGCATAGAAAAACATTTGGCTGAAAATCACCTAAAATGGCTACCGTGTGCCGGAACAACAGAGACAGCAGCAGCAGACTGTGCTACATGTACATTATCTGCGCCAGTCCTAGTGCCTTTATGATCTGTATACCATTAGAGGAATGAGTGATTGCTTCTGTGTATGACCAGATGTTTTATTTGAAGACCATTAATCAAATTTCCCAAGGCAAAAGAAACATTAGGCAATTAATTAAGATGTAATACTAGTCTTGTAAGAGGTTTCTGACTACACTAATTAATCAAGCCAAGTTGGAAGATTTTGTTCAAGGAGCTCTGCAACACTTTCTGATATACTTCAGAGAAAGGAGCTGTGACTATTGCAGAGGAGATGTGAACTATTAAAGATGCCCATTTTGCACTGATGTCCACTGCTGATGTGATGGATTGTGTGTAAGAAAGTCATGATGAAATCAAGTTTGTTTTTTTTATAGTCACAAAGGCCTTTGTAATGAGCTGCAGTGGAGTGATACAAGGAAGCCTGTCTTTCCTCTGTTGAAACAGAAGAAAATGCTTTGAATTTTGAATGTGAAGCCAGGCTGCTGTTTTAATTATTCGTTTTGGGGGAGTATGGAAGGACTATACAGTTAGGAAGAGGTATATGAATGATTATACTAATTATTTTTGATGTTTAATGCAACGGTATCAAAGATCCATAGGTTGAAGGCCCTTTCTTGTGGACATTGTACACTTTCTGATAAAGGAAATGTTCCTGTGTCACTAACAGAATTTTAAAACTGCAGAAGGTTCTGAAAAAGGTAAAAATCAGAGAGTAGTAGAGCAGTAACTAACAAAGATTACTGTCCTGAAGGACAAGCCTTTCTTAGATTCCTTTGCTGCATGACAATAGGAACAGAGGCTTTGTATGATGAAAGTCTGTTCCCACCTTGCCATATTGTGAGGATGTTAACTTCAAGAGAAGAGAGGCATGTATCCACTGCTATATTTTCTGGGCAGTCCTGCAAAGGGGAAGAGTGTGGCTGCTAGAGAGCCCGTGACAACTTCCCCATATGTATTGATAATTGAAAGCGACTCATGTCAGTAGTTACTTGAAAATTTCAGCCTCAATGATATAGGAGGACACTGAATGTTTACTCATGATGGGCACAGGCAGACTCTTTGAAGGCTGAAGTAAGAGGTTCTTCACATTGGCGGGAGCGCGATAGCAACCTTCATATGGTGCTGAAGGTAAGGTAACAAGGACAGTTCTGTTATTTTTAATTTGAAAGCTTTTGAACCTAGCTCTAATTAGAACTCCTGTTGCTCAGTATGTTGTCTGAAGGGCCTGCACGATAAATTTATGAGAGGCCTTCTATGGTCAGTCAGTCAGGAAATAAAGTAATTGAAAATAGAAGATCAGATGATTTGAAGACTCTGTTTAAGAAACGTAACCATTAGATATGAAAATAAGTGAGAAAAGATCTCTTCTGACGTGTTATCAACTATGGCATCAGGAAAATTAATGAAATATTGTTGTAAGTTTTCAGACTAACAGTTAATACACAAATGGGTGTACTTGTTTCCTTGGGTATTGAAGTACATTTTGGTTGATACATCAAGTGACTTCCCAGAAACTGGCCTGACTGTTTGGATAGGCATTGTCTGGAGTTCTTTTCACAGAATATGCCTATGTAGGAAGTAGAGAAAAAGTTCATTATATAAGGGATCTTAGCACTTAAAAATTGAAAATGGAGACCCTGCAGTTGTTAAAAACAAGAAATAAGGGGTTTCAATGTCATAGAAGATCTTTGACAGCTAAGGTAGCAAAATGAATGGGGTTTTGACAGACTGAGTCAGATAAGAAGTTAGGAACTGTGTTGCGTGTGTTTTGTGTGATGAACTGTGGCTGTCAACCAAAAAGAAATCTGCTAACTCAATCAACGTTTAACAAATACGATTCAGAACTAAAGAGCAAACAGTGGTTCTAGCGTAGTTTCTCCAAAAAAGGAGGGCGTGAGAGTAAAATATCATATGATGGCTAAGGGGAAGATACCAAAATAAAAGAACATGGCTGAGAGGCTAACTTGACTATTAGCTTGGGAAAGCTGCAAGATGTATGTTTCCATAGAAACAAAAATGACAGATTTATTTAAATGGTTACTCCGTGGGCCAGAGTCTTTCCTTACTGCCTAGAGGGTGTTCATTGGCAATGGATAAAACAGGCAGGTGCCAAACTGATGAAATCATCACTGGTAATGAAACCATTAATTGAGATGGAAATCTTGCAGGGGAAGGTATTCCAGTAGCTGATACATATGGAATAATAAACATGCTATCGTGCAGTGCCCACCCTTCTTTGACAGGCTTTCTTTTTTAACTGGGTTAATTGGTTTAATAAAAGTTATTGTGTCTTCCCACAAACTTTATCTTTGTTCCGTTGTTAGATTATCATGGACCAAACATCACCATTTGAAAAAAAAAAAAAAAGTTACTATTTAGTTAGAGCTGTTAGTTATTTATAGTAGCTCTTTTTCTCCTGAGATCTTTCAGGAAAAAAACATAAACACTGATTTTTCTTCAGAAAAGAATAAGAAAGTACAAAAAAAAAAAATATATGTACACAAGTATCTCTGAAGAAAAAGCTCTTATAGGTTATTGGAAAACTTTTAAAAATTTGCACTGACTTTTAACTACTACATATTAAAGTGGCAGAAGGACATTTCTAGGGGTTGCCTGTGTAGCATAGGATTAAAAGGGTGGGAAAAATGTTAAATAATATTTGGCAAAATTTTTTACGAATCAGTGCCAATGACATTGTGTCATCTACATCACCGTCTGCTGAAAACATGAACTTATTCTTATCATTTTCAAGCTTAAGGTTGTGAATATTCATAGTTTTTCTTGAGGGTGTCTCTTCCACTCTGGATCTTCTAGGTACTTCTAGGAGTGGACTTCTAGAGAGTAAAATAACCTGAAAGCAAAACTGTGTCATTTAGGTCCCAGTGGCAATATAACTATTATAAGAAGAAATTGTTTTAATTTTTCTTAATTCTTTTTCTTCTTAGGATGGATGCCTGGGTAGGATTATGCTAAAAGGAGATTTTAGGGTAGGCTAATAAGCTAGTTTACTAGTCAACATTAAACTTCCTTGGAAAAAAGTAAATCATATCTGTTCAATTAATTTCTGTGTAGGTGAATTTACTTAGACAAGTGAGAAGTTTAAAAAAATAGATGATTGGTTTGTGTCCATTCATGTAGTTTTATTTAAACAGAGCAATACATGAAAATCCTGAGATCCTGTTTTGATCTCGGACAACAATGGACAGACAAGAGAGCTGGTTCTACAGTCACTAAGCACTTGTATATATATACTGCACCCATGTTAAGGCTTAGTACCAGTATCTACTCTTGGGAGAAAGAAATGTAGTTCACTGGAATAGAGGCCCCAGTGTATCCTTTCTAGAGGGTCCATTTCTAAGGCTTGCTCTGGCAGTATAAAAGAAGTTATAAAGCAGACATGATTTTTTGTGCCTAACTGCAGTGCAGCTGTGAAGTAGAGAGAAAATGAGAAAAAGAAACAATAAGATCCTTAATCTAAAAAGAGATGAAAATATGCTGAAGAAGTACCAGATGAAACTAGAAGTACAAGTATTTGGCCAGAATTTCACATTATATCTATATAAAGCTAACGTAACCAGAAAATCATATAATATAGTAGTGTTTTCTGATGATATGCCATCACCATTTTCCTCCAGGTTCCCATACTGTATCATGAATTTTTTTTTTTCATATCTTTTTTCTCAGTATGTTTCTAAAAGCTTGGCAAACTGTGTCATGGCTGCTCTGCTACTATTACTGAATAACTTGCTAACAGTGGAATGATGATCAGAAAGAAAAAAGATATTGAGCTTTTTGTTGTTGGTGGTGTTTTTTTTCACAAGTAGAACTTAAATCCTGTAATCTAGCAACTAAACAAAAATGGAAATTATGTGAAGTCAGTTTTGATATGTGACTAATACTTTAGATGCTAATATTAATGAACCTACTCAAACTGTGACCTGGCTATTGTGGGGTTCTTAAAAGTTTATGTTGTTAGAATAAGATAAAAAATATCAAACATATTTTTTACATAGGAAGAAGTAATGCTACCTTTACTCTGTTTAATATTTAATGATCTCAGATTTTCTAGTCTCAAGCAATTTTTTCTCACATAAATCATATAATCTCTTTGATAAATTCTGTGTAAGTCTGTTAGTCGATATGGCAGATCATTTTGTCTACATTGTTCTGATTAATAATGCTGGGCTTTTTTATCATCTAGGTCTGGAGTATTCCAAACTTAGAAACATGCTACTGCTGCATTTGAGGAAGGATTAGAACATATCACCCAATGTATGCAAGTCTGAAATGAGAGAAGATTGTATCAGGATATTGTTGGCAAGGTAATTTTTATCACAGCCCAACATACCTGTCTATACATCTTACTCCAATTAGTATTTATTAGCTGATTTGTTAAAGGTCATGCATGTTGCGTGCTTGTTATGAAGTTGAATCTTGGATAAAATGTATTGCATGAAGCTACTGTGCTCATTATTTCACACTGAGGTGTTTTTTTATTTTTCTTTTCTTTCGCCCCATTTTTAATTGCTCTGTATGTCAGTGCAATACATCATTTCTGACCTGAATTGGAATATTTTTCAGGCTAAATGGTCAATATTGTTATATGCTTAAATAGTTTTATTTTTACACTTCAGAAATGTATATATTATTATTTGATAAAAGAAACAACACTGTAATTCTAACTGAAGCAAAGCTTCAATACGTACAGTTATTTCTTTGAAGTCCATGAGGTCAAGATATTATTGTGGATATTTATCTTTCTCTTGCTGGGGAACTGGTGAGACTGAAGAGGAGGAGAAAGAAAACAGGGAAGCACAAATCTGGACTCGTCAAAGTTTGCAATAAAACATCCATTCACGATTGGGACCAAAGTTTCATGAAAGGTTCTAGCAACATGATTAATAACTGAATATTATGCCTTTTCATACTGTTTCTGTGCAGAGCTACTCTACCACCTTGATCCTATCAGTTTCTGATTTATCTTGTCTTTGATACCCTAATGATTTATGGAACACTTGACTTTAAATTCATGTAAAATCAAGTTAAATTGCGTTATTTTACTATATGAGTAGCAAGCTTGTCCTACATACTCTTGTAATATGAGGTATATGTGTATTCTGAATGTACACAACTAATACAAGAATACATCTAAACCCAAACAAAATTTCTGATACAAGAAAACATTCCTATCCAGGAAAACATACAGGTATATATATACCTAGGACTCACTGAATTTATAAAATTGGACTACACATTTAAATTATATGCTTCATTCCATGTTTAAATAGGGATGGGCTTAGACACATTCATAAGTGTTTTCTTTAACCAAGTCTCAACAGAGTGTAAATTAAAGTACATAGGTAATAGACTTTCTAAATTGTGGGTCTAGGTGTTTACACGATTCCCTGTTAAGACAAGACTAAGTGCAATCCAGGTTTCCTTTTCCTCTTCTGCTTGCTTTCCATGGGAAGGAAACACTTAGAAAGATGAGGAGACAGCTAAGGCATGTGCCAGCCTAGTTGGTACAGTGTGTCAAGGAGCATATCTATCTATCTTGCAGCTGTATGGAATTAAGATTGTTCAGGTGTTCATCTACAAAAGTATATGCTTAATTCACCAACCCAGAAATATCTGCATTGCTACTTTTGTCAAAATGTGAAGGAACGTATGACTTCAGAAAAGCCTAAAGAAATACGTGGTTGGATAATGAGTCATTCTAGTGGTGAAATTGTTCAGAATAAAAGCTTTTTGTGAATTCCAGCGTGAACACCAAGAAATTCTGTTTTATGATTAAAGATTGAGATAACCAAGTTAAAATTAATCTACTGCTATTTATTAAACCTTGTTCAGTAAGCCTCTTCCATCATTCTCCAGATATTTTTATGTGGCTCTTTTCAGAGCCCTTACTTCAGTATAAATGTAAATGAAACTTAGTTATGTGATGTTGCTTTGCTTTCATTTTGTATGATGACACCATTTACACAATTTATTATTTGTCTCTTGTTAATTCACACCCCTTCTCAGCTTTGCTACAGTTGAAGTAATTTAGTGCAGTAACTGATACAGAATTTAGCCTTTTCAGGGTGCATTGTGCATGTAAAGACAAGCCTGCTGGTTAAGAGAGTGCTAGGAGATTGAGATGTGAACAGCCCAAAGCCCACATTTTCTCTAAAGAGTCCTTCTCTCAGGCACAGTCACATCAGTCAGATCACTACCAGTATATTGCCATATGTAGCAAGCCAGCTAACAGATCTTAAATGTCTTTCTCGTTACGCGTGAGCTTTGCGCCCTATGTAGCATGCACATCCTTTCCAGTTAGAAGCAGCAGCTACAAGAGACATGAATCAGCATAAACCCAAGGAATTTGCATTACAATTGCATCTTGGACACTGGCTTTCTTATGATTTTGGCATACCACTTTAATTTGATGTCTTATCACTTTTCACGAATACCTGTGTGTATCAGAGTCAGATATTACAGCAAGAAACACACTAGGGCTGTCACTGAGAAAAGCATGTGCTTTGTTATGGTAGATCTCTTTACAGTCTTTGATATCTAGTGTTGACAAGAATGCAAGTTATTTTGGAGAAAATAAGGTTTCATTTGGCTTAATCTGTTTGTTCTGTCATTTGCCCCCTTATCATGATGACTTCTAGTTGACTTTTTGCTTTCTTCAGCTGCTATGTGGCTCAGAATGAAGCAGCTGAGATTCCATGGGCCCTTTCACTAGGGAAGCAGAAGTCCCCTTTGTTCCCTGCTGCTCTGCTGAAGTAGAGGACTGTGCCTCTGCCTTGTAAGGACACACTTTAGTGTTTACAAGAAACTTCCTGACATGAGGAAACTTTGAAGTCACTCTTGATATTCTGTCACTGGGGAAAAAAGAAGCAGTGACAGCCTATGATTTGTCACAAGACAAGAAATAACCTTTGAATAATTGGTCTCATTAGATAGAGGCTTGTTGTTATGGTAATATTAACATCCCAGCTGATGCAGAAAACTGAACAGGGTCATAAAACAGCAATTACAAGACCTGTCAGAGTAAAAGAATTGGGTAAGAAATAGTCTTTCAGGAGGTGATTGTTGGCAGGTTTCCCAGGAAGCTTCTAACCCAGAGATGCCTGATTCACCTAGTCCCTTGTTGCAGTCCACATAGCACAATAATTGCCTGCTTACTGAATGAGGATCTTGAGTTCAAGACCATTCACCAAATCCTGAATGCTCAATATTGACCTAGGAGATTCTTTTCTCTACCTGTCCTGTTCAGGGACTGGTTGACTTTATCCTACAGGCCCTTAGGGCTCTGATTATGATACTGAAACCTTTAAAAATGTTCAGAAGTTTGTGAATGATGGGATCATACTGTGTACAGTGAATGTGCCATATATGCAGAAAGATGGTTGCAGAAGGGAAGATCTTGATGGTGCTTTTGAAAAGCTCAACAGAAACAGTGAGAAGCAAGAATGGTTTTTAAAAATAGATGGAAGATTAGGGCTCTTGTTAGTATGGAAAAATCCTTTGCTGTGTTAAGATGAACTTTGTTAAATTAGAATTATTTTTTAACTCCATTTAATGAACAAAGAGAAAGCTTAATTAAAACCAACAGCAAGATTTAACTGTGGAGAGTAAAATTTGTCTGTAAGATAAATAATATCAATGGGTTGCTTGGATATTTATGAAGCCTAGATTCTCTCTGTCCTCTTACCTGTTATTTAGCCCGTGAATGTTCTCAAGTTTTATCTCCAGTTTCAAGTCATACAAAATTTAAGAATTGTTATATATTATAGGTTGCAGGTAGATCACCAGCTGTTTTGATGAAGTGCTACACAGTAGGCAACCCAATTTCTGCACTGGTACTGTGCAGAACCTTTCATTCACATGGAAAGAGACAGAATAATCCAGTGACTGGAGTTCTAGACAAGAACCGGAGAATGCTGCCACTGACCTCTTATGGGAATTACATCACTCTAGGAGACTTCTGATTGGCTGCATATACAGAACTGTAGTATTTGAACGCTTCACATTGTCATTGTCTTTCAGTCCTGAAGGGCTTGTCCTGAAAAGCATTTCTGCACTTATTATTTATTAATTTATTTATTTCCTGCATTTAAACCTTGCCTTGGTTTAATCCTTAATGTATTCATCCTCGTAGCAGTGCTGTGAAATATAGAAGTACTGTTTACCCATTTTAGAAGCAAAAACAGACTTAAGGGCTATTCAGAAAGTTTAATTTTGGCTAGAGAAGTTTAACTTTAGTTGTGCAGTCTCTGGAGACCTGCTGTTTTGGAAAGAGAAAGGATTCTCCAGTGGTCATCTCACAGGAGAAGCCTGGCTTAGACACTCTCAGTCATCTTCTAGAAGGACATCTCTTTCACTCTCTATTGACTATTTTTGGATTCTGTGAAATGAGGATAACAGGACATTTACATTTGGTGATCGTGGTGGGTGACTGCACTGGGAAAAAATGATTAAACTTGCATGGTGCTCAAATATTTTGTTTCAAAATTCTTAGATGTTTAATAGATCACAGGGCCTCTAAAGCATTTGTGTGATGAAGTCAAGTGAGGAACATCTTTACTTATTCATCATGGTACAGGGGCTCACTGTACAGCATCCTAGTCCACAGGAGTGGAAAATCAAAGTTTCTAATCTGAAGTTTGTTGAATGGTCTTGCCTCAGTCATTTAGCGAGCTATTTTATCTACTGTTCAAGTGGCTATAAAAGAAGGAGGCGTAAGTATTGTGTGGCAGTTTGAAGATCTCATAGGTACTTACTGAAGAGGTAGAAGTGAACTAGCATTTCAGTGGTTGTGACAATATGTCATAAAGCTCAGTGCATGAGTGTTAATGCTGAAATACCTAAAAGCTTAAAGGTGGATCCCACCCTCACCCCTATAAACCCTGTCAGGTTTATAGGTAGCCAAAATTAAGAAGAAGCAGTCACTCTTTCTTCCTTATGGCAGGCACCAGCAGCATGCTCAGGTTTCGCAGAGGGCTAAATGCTACTTAAAATGTTTTTCTGCCCTTCAGTGAACAAGAAAATATTTCTACAGTTTAAAACGAGGTTTAGCTCAACTTTAGAACATCCTTCTTAGGCTAAGACACCTGCAGCTCAAGGTTGCTAGCACAGCCACCATAACTCACTTCATGCCCTGTGTTTGGTCCCCTTCAAAAGATAACAATGATTTGCACTAACAGAATCAGTACAGTGATTTTGATGCTCTTAGCTGACTACTGTTTCCTCATTTTGTTAAAAGGTATTGTAATAAAACTGTGGGGACTAGCATGTGAGGAAGTGAAGTAAGAGAACTGCTGTGTTGCCATTCTCCCTTGTCCAAGCCTTCATCATGAGGTAGGACAGTTAAAATGAAATGATTAGGCCACTTCAGCCCAAAGTTGAGTAGAGCTGCTGCTTCCTGTGCAACTGCTATTTCATGTTAGCAAATATATAGCTATGTGCAGTTTTGGGCCCCACAATTTAAGAATGATGTTAAGGTCCTTGAATGTGTCCAGAGGAGGGCAACAAAGCTAGTGGAAGGGCTGGAAGGAATGTCCTATGAGGAGCGACTAAGAACTTTGTGCTTTTCTCATTTGGAGAAAAGGAGTCTGAGGGGTGGCCTTATTGCTCTCTACAGCTTCCTGAGGAGGGGACGTGGTGAGGGAGGTGCTGATCTCTTCTCCCTGGAATCCACTGATAGGATGTGTGGGAATGGTTTAAAGCTGCATGAGGGAAGGTTCAGACTGTACACGAGGAAGCATTTTTTACAGAGAGGATGGTCACACACTGGAACAGGCTTCCTAGAGAGGTGGTCGATGCCCCAAACCTGTCAGTGTTTATGAGGCATTTGGACAATGGCCTTGACAACATGCATTAGCTTGGTCAGCCCTGAATTGGTCAGGCAGTAGGACTAGACGATCATTGTAGGTCCTTTCCAACTGAAGTACTTCTATTCTATTCTATTCTATTCTATTCTATTCTATTCTATTCTATTCTATTCTATTCTATTCTATTCTATTCTATTCTATTCTATTCTATTCTATTCTATTCTATTCTATTCTATTCTATGCTATGCTATGCTATGCTATGCTATGCTATGCTATGCTATGCTATGCTATTCTATTCTATTTTCAGATTCCATCACGCTTAAATATGTATAGAATACCTGGTCTCGGTGTGCAAGGTATAGGTTATTTTTTACGAAGAACTAATTTTCAAGTTCAAGAACATTCAGGGTATATTGATTCTAGTAAATTAAATAGTGCCAGGGAACACTGGCATGTATCGGAGTCCCACTGTCTGTGCTGCAACACTTTTAAAAAGGTCTACTGCTCAATTTTTGCCTGAGCTCACTGCCACTTTCACATACAATAGCTAGGCATGATGCAGGAGTCAGCACTGGTCAGGGAGCCTTCCCAATATGCAGTTTGAATGCAGCCTATTTTGGCAGGGACGAATGTTTAATAGTGTGGACATGAGCCACTCCATGTCAGCTGGCCAACGAACAGGCTTGTGCATGTTAATTTCCTAGTATAGCAAAGACCTCCTTTTAGAATTTTTTTTTTCTGTTTTTGTAAAATTAATTGCAATAGAATTCAGTTTCAAATTTCAATTTAAAAATAAAAAGTCAAGGCCCTTGCTTCAAAAAAGCCAAATGAAATGTTTCAGCATTAATACACAACAGCTATTTGTTCTTTACAGAAATTACTCAAGAATTCATTTGTGTGCAAATAAAAACTTTCTGTCTTTGAAATTGTTTGAAAGGAAGTTTTTCCAGTTTTAGTGCTTAATGTTCTTTTGAAGTGTCGTGATCTGGACAAGCTGGAGAGCTGGGCCCAGGGGAACCTAATGAAATTCAACAAGAGCAAGTGCAAGGTCCTGCACCTGGGGAGGAACAACCCCACGCACCAGTACAGGCTGGGGGCTGAACTACTGGAAAGCGGCTCTGCTGAGAGGGAGCTGGGAGTGCTGGTGGACAACAGGCTGACCATGAGCCAACAACGTGCCCTTGTGGCCAAGAAGGCCAATGGTATCCTGGTGTGCATTAAAAGGAGTGTGAGCAGCAGATCAAGGGAGGTTATCCTCCCCCTCTACTCTGCCCTAGTGAGACCACATTTGGAGTACTGTGTCCAGTTCTGGGCACCCCAGTTTAACAAGGACAGGGAACTGCCTGAGCAAGTCCAGCGGAGAGCTACCAGGATGACCAGGGGACTGGAGCATCTCCCTTATGAGGAAATGCTGAGAGACTTGGGTTTGTTCAGCCTGGAGAAGAGAAGACTGAGGGGGGATCTCATCAATGCTTATAAATATCTAAAGGGTGGGTGTCAGGATGATGGGACTGGGCTCTTTTCAGTAGTGCCCAGCGACAGGCCAAGGGGCAATGGGCACAAGTTGGAACACAGGAAGTTCCACTTAAAAGTAAGAAGAAACTTCTTCCCTGTGCGGGTGCCAGAGCAGCGGAACAGGCTGCCCAGGGAGGGTGTGGAGTCTCCCTCCCTGGAGACATTCAAAACCCGCCTGGATGCGTTCCTGTGCCCCCTGCTCTGGGTGTGCCTGCTCAAGCAGGGGGGTTGGATGAGGTGATCTCCAGAGGTCCCTTCCAAATCCTACCATTCTGTGATTCTGTGCGTACCCTCAACTCCCACAGTAGTCAGGATTTTTGTGCTCAGCCCGTAACTGGAGGGCTCTATTTTGAGATGTGTGGCAATAATATATGTACGAAGGAATTGACCTAGAAAATCACAGAGATGCAAGCAGGAAGGAAATAACGTATCTACCACACTGAACATACAATATTTTCTGTTGACTTAGCTGGCAGCTATTTAGGTAGTTAGATGTGTGTGTGATCTTTTTCAATATTCTGAATTTTTAAGAACATTACTATAAAACCCCCTTTTTTCCTTTTTCTTTTTACAACCTTGACTTTACCATTTAGTGTAATAGTAGATATGAAAAAAATTCTGGATTTTCAAATAAAACAGCTATAATGTTAGTTGCAATTTAAAGAACGTATTCATGTTTTGCTTTAGGTTTTTCTGAAACTCAATTTACCCCCTTTCCTCTTTCTAATTAAACTAATTAATTAATATTAGTTAATATTAATTAATTAGTTAATATTAATTAATTAATATTAATTAATAAACTAATTAATATATTACTTGAGAAGGGAAAACCTTTTTAGATATGGATTTACACAATAGTTTAAAATGTTTATTTTTAAACTTTTTTACTTGTACAAACTAATGATAGCTTCTCTATTTCACCAGAGTATTATGGTGATAAATGTGTTAAAACAGAATTGCTCAAATTTTCTGTGATAAGACATAGATAAATATAAGATAAAATCTTATGTGTTCCTGAGATATGCACATATTCTTTAATTGTCTCTTTTGTTGCTAACAAAAATTGTATATTATTCAGAGCTCACAGTGAAGACATTTGGGGTTACAGATGCGAATTATAATCTCTGCAAATTAAGGTACTTATGTATTTGTATATAGACACAATATGTGAGTGCCTGTAACTACACATATCAAAGGAATTATCCTTTCTGTTCATAATTTGCTGTATGGAGTAATGGAAAAGGAATGAATATTTTCTATGATTTCTGTAGCATTGATCCTTAGTAAAATGACAAATTCAGTAAGATATAGTCTGATGAAACAATAGACATAGTGCAGGGAAGAAGCAAAAGCTGGACTACTGAAAGAACTGAGGAACATGACAGAAAAGATGTTGCTTCTGGTTAACCCAATGTCTGGGAGGGGGAATGACATTAAAATTGGTGGAATCATGTCAATACTGCTTAGGTAGGGCACAAGGATACAGTAACTGGAATAGACACTTGTTGGTAATGGATGATGATGATAACTCATGAGTTGATACACAGAATCAGCCTGTACATAAGTATGTACAGACATCCAGGTTCTGAAATGTTTTTCTGAAGTCAGTTTCTGTTTTTCTGAAGTCAGAAGACAAAGTCTGTCTCTGCCCAAAAAATTATTCTTTCTGTCAGGGAGGAGCTTGCAGAAAGGTATAGATGGATAAGGTACGGTCAACCTCCACTAATTTAATTTTTTCTAACAAAGAACAACAAATCCCTTCGCTCTTAGAATTTTAGGATTTTTAGTGATCTGGATCTGAGAGTGGGCCAGAACCTTCATCTCCCAGGAGTAGAGCAGAGTCCTAAATATAGCTCAGTCTGGAAAGTATTTAGATGGCACCGGGGTAGGGAATGTTTTATGAGGTTTCCATATATAAATAAAAGATGAATGCAATTAGCGCTCACCATAGGATATTTCCTTCTATGTGACCCAAATTTGTTTTTTCTATGGTTTTCAGCAGGAGATGTGTCATCAAATGTCTTTTGAACATCAGTTTGAAAGAGCTGCCATAATCAGCTCCACAACCTTTATAACCATCTTTGTGGATAAAATTTTTCCCTTTGAAGTCCATATTGGCTATTCTATTTCAGGTTATTACTTCAAATATGCTTTGTGACTCTCTTCTAATTAGTTATTCCATCTTTTTTGTAAACTACAGATGAACAATGCTATTCTGGTTTCTTCAGGTCAGGACTGCATGCACTTTATGAACATTGAGGTCTCATCTTTGTACTTTTGGATTCTTCACCCCTCATTTGCGCTAGTGATTTTTTCTTGATGACTGCTGCAAGCCTCTGAATTCATGCTGGTCTGAATCTTGACCATTAGAATAACTTAGAGCCTGAAGCTTTCATGAAGCTCTTGGGAGTTAGATCTGCTCAACACCTCCAATGGTCAGGCTTCATTTTCTTCAAAACTCTAGAATAAGAATAGCAGAGTTTTGAACATTATTAAACTACTTATGTAAATTAATATTTGCTTAGAAATTGAGTCCACACTCAAGCCCAATGAATTCTCTTGGAGGTAACAATTTGAATAAACACCAAGAGACAATGAGGGTAATTTGGGGGGATGTTATTAAGACTGCACTTCTCTGCAACCAACTAGCTTCTATAAAATTGTCTACCATTACCCTTTGAGAAGTTTCAAATGCCCCATTAATGGTATAGTGTACAGAGTAAGGAAATTTGATTGCACCAGAAGGGACACTGACTTGCAAAGAGCCTGTCCTCCAATTCAATTGCAAAGCTAGTGGCTTTGTTCATTCAGAATTTCTCTCTTCCTGATGCTAATTCCCTACTTGAAACAATAATTTCCTGTTTCTGGTATTGCTGCCTCAGAAATCTGAAGTTATTATGAGGAAGAAATATAAAGGCAATGGAACTTCATATTAGGGAATAAAAATATTGTTGTGGTTTTATATTACCAAATAGTATAGTGAAGACAGAAATAACAAGTCAAAGCTAAAGCTATCACACAAAAAACAAAGCAAGATACGAAACTTCTGAGATTATTTTTCCAGTATATTTATTTCCATGTGCCTTGCATTCCCAGGGGCAATTTGAGTTTGGAAACAGAATTTATGAAGTCCCTTGAGTGTGTCTGTTCCATGCAGTATTTTCAGCGTGACCAGAAGTATATTTTCTCAAAGATCTGGAGAGAAAATCTGTTCTTTTTTAACTCAAAAGTTACTCTTTAATCAGACAAACCCATCTGTTTTGTTAGTAAGGTTGTCCAGTTGACTGAAGTTTGCTAACTCGTGATAGGATTTTGCCCTTTTCTGGTACCAGGCAATTTTTTTATGGCTCTCAGCGCTATCCATTCCAGCATTTGTTGATTAGTTTTAGTTCTGATAAATTTCTGAACTTTTACAATTGTAAAGTTGTAAATTAGACTGAAGTTTTGAGTAGTACCCATCACTGTGCTAGAATCTTCACTGTGGTTCCTCTCCAATGCATTCTATGTGAATGTTTGGTGCTTAGTACCTGTCCTGGTGTCAGCTGGGATAGAGTTAAATTTCTTCGTAGTAGCTAGTATGGGGCTATGTTTTGGATTTTTGCTGGAAAACAGCGGTGATAATGTGGAGATGTTTTAGTTGTTGCTAAGTAGCGCTTACACTGGTCAAGGACTATTTCAGCTCACCGTGCTCTGCCGGGTGCACAAGAAACTGGGAGGGGACACAGCCAGGACAGCTGACCCAAACTGACCAACGGGATATTCCATACCATATGGCATCATGCTCAGTAGGTAAAGCTGAGGGAAGAAGAAGGAAGGGGGGACATTTGGAGTGATGGCATTTGTCTTCCCAAGTAACAATTACGTGTGCTGGAGCCCTGCTTTCCTGGAGATGGCTGAACACCTGCCTGCCCATGGGAAGCAGTGAATGAATTCCTTGTTTTGCTTTGCTTCCGCACGCAGCTTTTGCTTTACCTGTTAAACTGTCTTTATCTCAAACCATGAGTTGCTTCACTTTTACTTTTCTGATTCTCTCCCCTGTCCCACCAGGGGGGAGTGAGTGGCTGCGTGGTGCTTGGTTGCTGACTGGGGCTAAACCACGACAGTACCTTGATACAGTATTCAGTAGTTTACATGACTGAGTGTCTCCTGACTTCATAAAGGTGACTGAGGGAACATATTTTCTAGTGGGGACATGCTGTACTCTGTGGTAATCTGACAGACACATGCATCTTAGTTGAACAATGTACTCCTGGACCAATCTATAATATAGAACCAGATGGAGGGCAAGAAAAAATAAAGTCATAGAAAATATATGTGTATCCCCTCAATTTTCCCTTCTGTATTCTTAAAATTTTCTCTGTAGCATCAAAGTTAAGGACTGAGATACTTGATTAAGCTATAACATGTCAGTTGACCAATTGTAAGAGATGATGTACAGGATTTTAGCCCATAGCAGTGAAAGAAATTGAAAAGGATCTATTTTATTTCACTGCAATTAACTGAGAACCTGCAATAAATCAGTCTTGTGCCCAAGCTCTAGGTCAGCTTGGTGCCCTTAGTTTCAAATCAAATGCTTATAGAAAATGTGTATAAAACTCTAGTGGCCATAAATAGGGACTGAATTCACCATACTCTTATGGCTAAATTCTGGCAAATTAAAAATCAGCTAGTTGTGATGTTATTACTTTTTAATAATTTTTTTCATCCATCAGTGATTTGCAATTGCAGTCATGAAATTATGTGTATGGTACTCTATAAATGGAACAACATTATAGCCTTTGATTTTGAGGAGCTTCTGGAATAACGTAGATAAAACCTCAGTGAGGTAACCAAGCAGGAGGCACAAAGTCATGGTAGGTTGGCTCTGAATGGTTTGATAAGCCCTGGTCAAAACAGACCAAAGCTTAGCCACGCTGTTCTAGACATTGCAGTAAAAAAAAGTTTGAATGAGAGTTTTGAAGGAAAACAATAGGACTGTTTCAGCATAAATTAGGAAATACACAGGTACACTGCTGCTTGAGAGAGAACAGGTAGCAGAGAAGATTACACAGATACAATCTTATTTTATATAATACAAACTATCCTGTGCATGTCACCCTATTCTTTAGCCTGATTATGTACAGGAAGAGTATCTGGGTGCTGCTGTCCCTGTGTGTGGTTTTTTGGAATGCAATTATTTGGTGTTACTGAGGGAAACCACGATTTTAGAGTGTTCTTTGTCTAAGAAGCAATCTTTATAGAAGCATTACTTAGAAAAGCTACAAAGTGCAATAGAAATCTGTCATACTGCATCAGAATTCCACTAACTGTTATGCTACAGCAGTGGAACAGTTCAGTCACCATGTCTGTAAATAGTATTGTCTGATTAATAATCTCAGTAGTTATGATCTTCAAAAATCCCTCAGGCTGACTGAAAACTAAGGAGAAAATAATTCCTTCTGTAGTGTTGAAGAAAAGGGACTTGAACAGGGGAAATGAAAAAAGTTTCTATAAGGTAGAATCAGCATCAAGTGAAGAAAGAATGTGTCACAAAGGAAAAATGTGTAAGTACTGAAGTTTTCAGTATGTTATACTCATTGTGTCTTACCAGTACTGCAATCCCTTATATACTTACGAGTAAACAATCAGTCTTTATTTGATTACCAAGTATTACATTGTATATCTCAGTCATCATAAAAAGATATTTTTGAGTATCCACTGTGTCTTCATGTTTTTAAGAAAAGGCAAGAGAGTTGTAGGTCAACACTATTGAATCCAGCTGAAAAATCCCAAGTATTTAGATGGTGTAGAAACCAGATTGGGACACGTCTTGTGCTTTTGTGGAAACAGGAGAGAAACAGGTTATTCAGACTGACTTGTCAAGACAAACTAGAGGAGAGCACATTGCAGAAATAAACACTGAGTAAGCGTAGAACGTGTAGGTTGTAAAGTTTCTTTGGAAGTAAAACAAATAGATCTGCAAGTTGTCCTTCCATAGTACCAGTTCTAGCTGGAAGCACTGGTAGCTGACTGTGAATTTTAATTTGCTGATAGAGAACAAAATATTTTATCTTTATTTTTCAAATGTACAACTCAATTTTATATTGAGACAGGAATTCTCAGCTGAGTGAGATTTTAGCTCAACTTCAGAGCATCAAGTGTTAACAGTTCCACAATCAGTTGTGGTTATTTTCATTGAATGCCACATTATTAATTTCGTATGATTTATCCACTTTATCTGTAACATCTTGAGTTGTGGTCCTGTCCTAAAAATGCTTGCAATTCTATTTCATTTTATTAGAACATGTTGACAACTTTTGAGAAAAGGTTTTTTTCAGGGGAAGGAAAGCTCTGGTTTTTTTGACAAATACTGTGTGGAAATACTGTCAGGCACTTATGCTTCACACTATTGTGAATGAAGCTGTAATTTTATGCAGGGGATTCCTGCTGTCTTTATTTTTTTTTTAATCAGCAAAAAGCATTAAACAGTTGTAAGCTTATGGCTTTTTAAAATAGGCTGCTGATTCCAAACTAATTTCTGGTACCTGCCTTATGTTCAGATTTACCATCGGTAAAGAGTTTGCTTTTTCATTTGACTCTGCTTGAAATAGCTGTGTACAGTGCTGGTGAGTCGTACTTTCAGACTTGTTAGAGATGCCCATAACTACTTTATGTCTATGGTAGTCTTCGTAAAATAACCCACCAGGCTGACAAAACCCTGCTTTGAAAGTCCTTTCCCAAACCTACTTTTCTGCTCAGGTCTTTATGAAATCACAGAATCCCGGGTTGGAAGGGACCTCAGGGATCATCTAGTCCAACCTTTCTAGGGAGAGCACAGCCTAGACAAGGTGGCCCAGCACCCTGTCCAGCTGAATCTTGGAAGTGTCCAATGTGGCCAAGTCAACCGCTTCCCTGGGGAGATCATTCCAATAGTGACTGTCCTCACTGAGAAAAATTTTCCTCTTGTGTCCAATCGGAATCTCCCCAAGAGCAACTTGTGTCCATTCCCCCTTGTCCTCTCCATGGGACTCCTTGTAAAAAGGGAGTCTCCATCTTCTTTATAGCTGCTCCTTAAGTACTGGTAATAATCAAACCCAGCTATATCTAGAAATGCTGAGGGAAAGAAATGCTAAGTAATTTGCCAGTGTTGTAAGAGATATTGTGTATAATGTGTATAAATAATGATGACTATTCAGTGCTGTTACTGGGATGTCAAAGCACCTCAAAATACTTTTAGATGAAATATACATAGAGTATGCTTTTTTGGATGTTGAACTGAGTGAATGTAATAATGTCTATTTTGTGTTATGAAATTTATGTAATCTTTCCAGTCATTAAATATGGTATTCCAGCTTACTAGCTGGATTCCGATGCTTTTTTCAGGGCAGAACTAGTAACTTCTTTAGTGCCATTTGATAAGCAGAGATCCAAGCAGACTAACAGATACGGTGCCATGAACTCTCTTACAGTTTTCAGGACTTCCTTTAAAAATACATTAAAAATTTCACAGCTCTGACCATCTCATTCTTATGTACTTTCAGCATCCCACTGAGATTTCCAGTGTAAGCTGGGATCTTGAGCCTGAATGGTGTAGCTGAAATGGCATTTGATATGTTTATTTTAAAGGGCAGTAATTTGGTGTACTTCTGCAAGTTTCTGCAAGTTTTCTTCTGCAAGCCTGCAAGTTTCCTTCCCTAATTTACCTAATTTAATTAATCTCCCACATAAACTCCAGAATCTTTAGAGGATAATTTTGATGTGAGCTTTTAAGAGAACTACTATACAACAACATTAAACTGTAGTCCTCCTTTTATTTTAATAAATCTCAAGAAATTAAAGTATAATTCCTTCCTGCATCAGCTTTTTTTTCCTATCAAATTTATGGGAATTGCAAATTTATATAATTATCTATATTTATGTCACTTAAGCCTGGATACGTCTCAATCCTATGTTGTAGTCAACTAATTTTTTATTATTTTAAAACAAAATGTAAGCAGGTTTTTCTTTTAATTTTGCCTTCTGTCTTGCTCTCTCTGTGCATTTTACTTTGGAAAGTTTCATTGCTAACATTGTGAGGTTCAGTGGTGTCTTGATTTGGTTTTTTGTGTTTTTTTTTTTTTTTTTCTCAGTAGCAAGTTCCAGACTAATTGGGTAATTGCTGAGAAAGTTCTGTGTGCTATATTCATTATTTTTTTTGAGAAATAATATGATCATTCTCATTCTGGGAAGTAACATGTTGTGCAGTTGTATGGAAGCATCATGTGTTAACTGTGCCATTCACAGTCTGGAATGGCTCCAGGAGTGCAGAGTAGCAGCTTCTTTATCAAAGAAGAGAATATCTTTATTTCCTCCGCAGTCAGGATGTTGATTCATTAGAAATCTTTGTGCCAGAGCCTGTATGCATCTGCCTGTTTTCTGTCTGCCAGAGTTCTCTTCCTTCCTTCCTTCCTTTCTTCCTTCCTTCTGTCAAAGGACATCAGAGAACCATAAGTCTCACTGAAGACCATGGAGAAAGAAATGCATGCATGAGTGCCAGTATCAGAAGTTCTGATGAATACATGCTGTTTGAATATATCTAGAATTATGTGACTCAGGATAGCGTATTTCAGTGAGACTGAGTTACAGGAAATGATAAAATGGCACCAGGGTTCCTGAGATGCACAATCAGAAAATAGTGGTCAAATGGTCTTTTTTGGGGTCTGGAGAGTCACTGATCTCATTTTGTAATTGACAGACCCAAGAAGAATAATTTTGGTGAACTAGTATATATTAAGAATTCCTATTGTGGGACATGTGAAATGATTTGACTGTGTGGTACAATCTAGAACATCTGGTAGGTGCAGAGAAGCTTTCTAACTATCTGGAAGAATCTTCTTCTACTGAGTACCAATACAGAATTTCTACCACCTGATACATACTTCTGAACATGAGCTGCTAGATTACATACTTTAAATGTTAAAACATAATGAGCTAACATATATATAGCATATAGCTTGAGATATATTACCAATGCACTGTCTTGTCTCATCTGGCATAAATCTGTCACTGACCTTGCTTTCTTGTACTATTTCTAGTACTATCCTGTATCAGCTGCAGTTAATATGCCTTCTATCGCTACTGGATTCCACAACATTCATTCACTTCTGTGACAAAATCCTGAATAACAGAAGAGCACCAAAAATTAGAAATTAAATTAAGTGGAATTAAAATAAATTAAGAAATTAGAAAGCTCCTTAAACACTTTTGTCCAGGAGACAGATATTAACATCTTAAGTTCTGTTCACCAGTAAGTATAGAAATAAAGTCAATAAATTCCTGTTCTAGCTGTTATCAACACTGCCATAAATTATGGGGTCTTTCTGGGTCTTAAATGTATGTTATAAAACAAGAGAGAAGAAATTATGCAAGTCAACTAACAGAAATGTTGTTGGCTGTAAAGATCTTGGCACAGAAACTCCCAAGGATTTCAGAGTCAGAGGGGCCATGACAACAGAGTCTGAATAAATGTTTGAGCTAGAAATCCACAGATGTAGGAGGACTAATAAATAAGTTGAAAGGGTTATCGTACCAGCTGTATAAACAGCACAGATCAGCAGCTTCAACTCTCAAATTCTTGACGACGATGTCAGACCTTACAGTATTCATATACCCGTACACCTTCTTCTTGTGCGTTGTTTTTCATCATGCAAAATTTGCTATTTTTACTCATATTTGCCAATGAGAAAGGGTGTTCAAAAAGAAAGAAAAAAGCTGCCAAAACAAAAAACAGACGTTTATACTCAAGAATTTAATTCAACTCCATTTAATGCCAAAGATCATACCATGAGGTATTTGGGGAGAATACATTAAAGATTAAATTTGCAATAAATGAAAAAATTGAATGATTGGAGGCTGCATTTTACTTCTATTGAGAGCAACACAGAAAAAAAGGCCGAAATTAAAGGGTTCTGTAAAAAACAATGAGCATGTGTCTGTGTGAGTATGTCTCTGCCTGTGTACATTCTCTGAGACAACCTGCACCTGGGCACAAAACAGCAGCTGCATTTGTGGCAGGGGTGTGAAAAAATATTTTCCATTTAAAGATTCATCAGCAAAGAATAATAAAACATTATATAATCAGATAATCTTTAGAAACCATTGATCATTTAGTGATTATTTACTTTTATGCTGGCTGAATTTTGTTCAGTGAAGATCTATTAGAAATGTGTAGTTCACAATAACTTACTTTGTGGTGATCACAACTATTTTCCCCATTCTTTATATTACATATCAATGATGATGAGTAATTCACTTGTAAAAAATGCTCTCAGTAATGAGTGTTGCTGGAAATTGAGATATCGCAGAACAATCAGCAGTTCAGGATGATGATCTCAGCATTTTCAAAACTGTTAATTTTTTCTTTCCCTGCACAACTGTGTTGTTATCTCTGTTCTAAGAAGAAAACTAAAGAACATGGAGATTAAGAGCAAGAACTGAGAAACAAGCTTCTTCCTATGGGCTCTTTGCCTCAAAATCACTTTTCCAGCCGACGTACCCAAAATTCACCTGCATCTCTGATTGCGGGGCTTTGCGACGCTCCATGTGTCATTGTATTTGTTTTCACATTATCTCACAGAAAAAGGTCTATGTTGCCAAATTTTGTGTCAATCACTAAACTTCACAGTGGCTAGGCAGGAGCCTGTGCAAAACATGACCAGTGAGGAGGCTGGCATTACAGACAAACTGTTATGGCCATATGGGGTCTTCTGGGTAAATGAATGCAAGAGCCAGTGTGCTGTTGCAAACACTTAAAAACTGATAAGGCTAGTTTTGTGGGTGACTGGAGGAAAGCGAACAGTGTGCTGCAGAAAACAGGGTAATTAAATTATGGTACTGTTCAGGCAAGCTAGGTTTCTTAGATGCCCTAGAAGAGGATCGTAAAAGACTGGTTTTAGAAGTGCTCCTAAAAACAATTAAATTAACATGGAAAGCTGACAGTAAGGGGATGTAAGCCTTTTCCCCCAAAGGCTGGGGGAGAAAAAGCTTAGGGACAGCTATGCTTCTTAAGGTGTCCATCTGGGCAAAGGTAAGGGAAATTGAATTTGAAATTGGGTGCAGGAAACAAGGGCTAGTGTTCAGTGTGGTTTCTGACTATTTTGGAGAACAGCTAACAACTCCATCTTTTAGAGGACTTCTTGAGATCAGGTGGAAGGTGACAGCCTTGATTATGGAGGGCATGACAGAAGGCCTCTTGGGAGTTTGAGCCTGTGCATCTTCAGAGAATATCAAGATTGTTGTTCAACACATGCCAGAGAGGCCCGAGGCAGCTGTAGCTGTGAATGGAGACCTCTCCCAGAGCTGGTCTGAACTCTGCTGGAGTTGCAGGAGTAGCCGAAGTGAGCCTGAGTTATGAGACATGTGCCACTTTACAGATCTGGGTAAAGTAACATTGTTTGATAGCTGAAATAATGAAGTGCGTTCCAATAGTGTTTATAGTTAGATTATGAAGCTGACATAGCCAATTCCCCTGCCTTGCCTGGAATGCTGCTTCTAGTGGGAATTTATGTTAGATGAGATCTCAGACATAATGCCTAAATGAATTTTATTGCAAATTTAGAGACTTTTTTTTTCTGAAATTGCTGGAGTTCTGATGGCCTCTTATTATTTTGGAGGCCATAGAGATGCTGGGATACTCAAATTCAAAACTACTGTTGAACCTGTTGAAATCAGCAGCAGTGTTTTTTGGCTTGGTGTTTGTTGCCCCTGTCTAAATGTGCTAGAAGTGAAAGTTATATTAGAATTCCAAACACTCTTCAAGTAATATTTCTCTGAATGTTTAATTTGCATTTTTTGCTGTCTCGTCTCTGTCTACACATCACAGGGTCACAGAATCACATAATCTGCTGCAGATCCCTTTAAAGAGAAATTCCACTTATGTCAGAGAGATCTTGGGAAAAAAAACCAGCAACTCATAGCATAGTTGAGAGTTAGTTCTACACAAAGCTCTTTCAGAAGCTTTGTAGTTTGGAAATCAGTATCTGGGACTGGATCTCCAATATGCATAATTTAAAAATAAATCTGGTAAACAGCAGTGGCTGTCAGACAGAGAGAACATCCAAGGCCTGGGAAGGGTAGTCTGCACAAGAAATGTGTGCCAGGAATGTTCAGGTTGGTGTCCATCTAACCTGGTTTTGTCTTCTCAGAAGTCTTCTCTAGTAATTTATCATTTATTTCCTTAAAGGCTCTTAAGATTTTTCTGTCCTCTGAACACCGAAGGCTTCAGGCTTCTTAGTACATACCTCTGCTTTTAGTTGTTGAGCTTACAGAGCAGAATTTACTTTCCAAAATATGGTTATGAGGAAGCAGGTGGTTAAAAATAATGAGAAATCAATTAAATGGGAAGCTCATTTTGAAGATAAGAGAATGTGTACCTGACTAAATATGTACTGTAAATAATGAATGCTATATCTATTGCATAAAAATGCATATCAGACTGAGCTAGCCCGAGGGTTCTGTAAGTGTTATGCTATGGTGTGTATCCCATAGGGGCAAGAGAAACCAGTAAAGGTTTTGCATGGCATTAAACCTTTAGACAGTTTTGTAGATTTCAGGCCTACTGGAATAAGAGATCGGCTTTCTGAGATGAGTTGTAGTGTAAACACTTTTCTTTGGCTACAGTTTTCAAAATGCTTTCCATGATACTGGATATTCATGTTTGGATGAGCAAGCAGCTGGCCACTTGGGTATGCTTTGAGCAAATGAACTACAAGGCATCATCAGCCTTGCCGTATACTGATACAGGTCAAATGTAATAAAGGTAATATTCTGAGGAAAGTGAAGAGGTTTTTGTTTTGTTTGTTTCTATCCATCCAAGATGCTATACATAGTATGTCCTGCATATAGGCAGTTGATGAAATAATTCATGTAATACATGTGTTTAAAATCTGTCAAACATTGCAAGATCTAGAATCTAGTGTCCTGATTTCACTCTCTTTTGCTTACTTGTACATGAAATCAGTAGACCTTGATACATTTTTCATTATCCTGTATTAGCAGGATCTGCTGTGTTAAAAACAGCTGAACAGTAACTCAGGATTACTTTAGGTAATTTCTCTGATTATTTCATAAAGAAGATAGTAATCAAAGATGTCTTTTTTTTCCCCAGGAGCAATAAAAATATAGTAGCGACTCATATCAACATTTTATTTTTATAGCAGACAAATGTAGAGGCAACTTTACTACAGCTGCTGAATATGCTTGAGCTAAAAGCTTTAGTTACCCTTTTTTTTCAGTTTTTCAGTCACTCTCAGCCATGACTCTGCAGTTTCCATGTCTGAGGATGTTCACAATGATAGTGGTATTCAGCACTGAATAAAGCTAAGATTGTCTTGATGTCTTTCTTGTACATGGTTGTAACTGTTTTGTTAATTCTAAAGAAATGGTTCTGTAATTAAGAAATACATTTTAAATTCTGCTGGTACGCTTTCCTTGGGTCCCCTGCTGTTCAAAATTATGGAATTGTTCAATAGTATTTTTAAGTGATTATAAGTATTTCTCTCTGTGTTTTAAAATAAATGCTAATAGAGGAATAATTGAAAATACATCCTTGTATATAAGTAACACTATAGTAGATGTTACGATAATCCTCTAAAATTTCTATTAGTGACGTACACTTTGCTTTATTGCTGTGCTCCTTCATGTATGAATTCCGTAAGCTTTCAAGATTCAGAGGGTAGAATTATGCGTTAACAGTGCTCAAGAGGCCCCTGCTAGTCTTTGATTATGATCTTTTCTGGGTCAGATTAATAATTCATACAATATTTCCCTGTGAAAAGAGATGTGTTGCCTGTCATCTCCTGTCATCTTTTTAAGGTTTCTTTCAGCCCTCTAATGGGACTGAGGCCAGCTAAGTTCATTTGAAGATTAAACTTCAGAAAAAGGATAATTATATGAATATGCACCAAGAAAAGAGCATTCTTAGCTTGGATGTGTTTTCTGGATCTTCAGCTTCTAGGCTGTGGAGCAACTTCTCATGGAAAATGATTGGAAGATCCATTACGTGAGGCACTTAAAAGGCAATTGGCAACTGGTGATGGGGGGAAAAAAATCACTGTGGGAATAATTTTGCTCTGTGCAAGGGCTGTAGATACAAATAAATTTTGCAACATTTCTGAGGAAAGTGATACATTTCTCATGCATCCTTTGTCTGGTTCCTTTAGGCCGTTTCATTACTCTTAACATCTTGCTGATGTTCTTTGGGATACAAAAGGTATTTGATGAAGATGTTATATAGTTTAGATTTTAAAAATCATCTTTGATTTAAGAAAACATGGGTCATTTTACATCAATTTTTAACTGAGGAAATCTGTTTTCAGGAGAGAGACTCAGGTATTTCATAAACATGAGTTTCAACTGACCAATTCAGAACAGAAGGCGACACCCAGGGATTTTGATTAGCTTTACATTATCTCACAGGGGTTTTGTTTTTTGGTTTGGGTTTTTATTTCCTCAGCTACATGGAGTTTGCCCATGGTACTGGGACACAGATAGTGGTGTTTACTCTCCCTTTGCCTGTTACCTACTTTCAAAAGAGAAAGAGGCAAAGTGTAGCTTGACAGTCTCAAGCTGTATAGACTCCTTATACTCTGAAATGAGGTTGAAGGCGAACTCCATCAGTCTGGGAAAGATTAATCTCTAAAATATCAGCAGGGATTACAGAATAAAATAGACCAGTATAGGAGAAACATTGTATTCCTGTCTTTTTTAATGGTATGGATACGATTAAATTGCAGTTGAGAGACTAAAACTTTTTATTATAACAGTGTAAAAAGGTAGATGGGGGCTAATTTACTCTTTGAGGCATTCATTTCAAGAACATTGCACAATCACACGAGAGAATAGCAGTATAACTTGCAAGGAAAGTATTAAGGACAAAGGAATTTGTGCAGAGATTTAAAGGTCTAATCACATATGTAAGTACTTAATCTGTGGCAAAGCTTGAGACAGCTTAAATTGCATCTGAAAGAAAAGGAAGTAGGCTTTGAGATTATCTGTGGTATACTTTCTAAGTAGATCCTAGGGCTTTTTTTGAACACTAAAACTATCTTGTCTTAACCAGCAGCTCCTTGTTAACCTCGAATTAGAGTATCCTTTACCACACTCTCCAAAGTATCGGCTTAGGGAGAACTGTCAGTGTTTGCTGTGTTCCCGGCTTCAATTACTTTACCCAGCTCTTAAATTCTTATTCTACTAAAAGGGTGATAATATCCTGCCAGTTTTGCATCCTCTGAGGATTTCTTTAAACTTGGAGAATCTTGTCATTCTCAGGGAGGTTTGGAAGCTTTCTGGAGATGTTTGACTCAGACATGTTTGCCCCACACGGTGAAACTTGTGATGTACTGGGGTTGGTTGCAGTGTGTCTGAACTAGATACAAAAGGAAGGTTCATGTTTGTAACAGCAAAGGAGACTGTATATCAAGTCCCTGATGATTCATCAGAGTCCTTATTTCTATCTGCCTGTGGACTGGAAAAAATATACTTTTATGGCTACAACCCACTGTGTCTTTGTTACTTCCTCTGACAATGTATATAACTACAACTACCATCAGTGTAAAGTCAACATACCCACTGCAAAAGCACAAAGCCCTCTCTCTACTGTTCTTGGTCTTCTCTGGTACAAATATTTTTACAGTATTTTGTGTTTTATACCATATATTATAGTTTTATTTAGAATATAGCAAAGTAATTACAACTGTAGTTTTACTGTAGTCACTAGGGCTTCTGACTAGATTATTACATAATTTTATATAAAAATGCAAACAAAACCAAAATTGTCAAGCCTTTTTACTTTATCAGAAGAAAGTACCGGTATATTGTTGAAAGAAAGTACTTTGACATCACGTAAAAGAAATGAGGTAGCTTAGACAGCAACTTGCTTGAATACATTTTTTTAAAGCAGAATATTTCAATGAAATATAAATATAAATGTGTACCAGAACTGTAATTCTTGTATGAGAGCAGTATTGTCAAAAAGCTAACTGATCAATCTTAGGTGTAATGGACAAGATGACTCTATTCACTATTTAGAATATTGGATGCACTTTCAGAAGAGTTCTAATGATTACCAATACAATACTGTTACACATTTCAGGGGAAAAACCCAGGATTTCTGTCCTGTTGTGAATTTTTCTGATTTTTCACTTATACGTTTGGTATGCTTCAAGAGTATTTTATCATGTGGCTATTAATATAATTTCTGAGTTTCACAGTCAAAATCCACAAAGCTCAAAACAATAAATTCACTCCTTGTGTTATTGTAATGTAGTTTCCCAGGAAGAAGCTGCCCTGTTGCCATATTTAAAAAAAAAACAAATTAAACAAATGAGCCAAAAAGAAAAAAAAATAATAAAGAGAGGCTGGAGATGGTCACAGTTGTTTCACATGAGACCTATGAATTTTTTGAGTGTAGAGTCACAATAATTTCCAAACCTTTCTATAGATTTATTAATTGAGCAACTCTTTAGCTTTCACAGAACTAAGCAATTTGTGCATGGCAAAGCAGTAGAGTCTCTGGCAAACACTAATGGTGTATTTTGAAGGTAGCTAGCTATGCGGTGGTGTATGTTTTCTTCAGAAAATACCCTGGGATGGAGTTGGAACCTGGGGTCAACTAAACCTGTTACAAATACATTGTTATATGAAGAGACAAGCATTCAGAAGAGGGAGATGCAAGCCCTTCTCAACTGGCAGTCTGTTATGACAAACCTAAAGAGAAGAGTGAGTGAATACCAGTAAGCTATTTCCCAGATGATAGCTTAGAAGTACAACTGTCATTCAAGGAGAAAGATTAAAGCTTTAAAGAACAGGTTTTTATCACCAATGTGATAAGTTCCCACAGAGCATGCAAATTCCTGTTTCTTCCAGGGAGCATCGTCAATGCAACATCAGGAAACTTGACTTCAGCAGAAATACACAGGAATAATTTTTCGAGGAGGCTACTGATGAAGAATTAATTTACAGAGCTCCCCATCTACATGATATGGAGCAAGTTCTTGAGTAAGCCTCTCGTCTTTTAGATTAACTGTCACCAGGCCTAGCACTGAGCTTTGCATGATTTAAGATCAGGCCTGTTGGTAAGTGAGCAGACTATATAACAATTTTGTATGTTTTTAGCTATTACTTACATTGTCATCTAATTAATAACCTTATTATAAAGATTCAGTTTGGTGCATTTTTTGTTTGTACTTATGTGATGGCCATAATTAGCCAAATTAGGATAGTGGCATAGCTGGTGCCCTAGTTCAGGAGGTTTCTCTGCTTTTAAACTTTTGTTGGTGGCAGTTAAAACAACTGGTGTCCTTTGCAAGAGAACTCAATTTTATTTCTAATTTTAAAGACTGTCACTTAAAACCATGGCTTGTTACATTCTAAACTCTTTTCTTAGGTTTCACTTGTCTGAAAATGTGAAAAGAAACGAAAATGAAGAAATGTTAGTACATATCCATTGTCTGTGCTTCCATGTGTGATTTTCAGTTTTCTGATAAGCACAACCTGCTGAATATGAAAGAGCTGGAGGTACCATTGGACTCCCTGAGTCACAATGATTCATCTTACGTACTTGTTTCAAAAACTGGACGAGTGTGTGTTTCTCACCTATGTTATTTTTCCATCACATTTTTACTTGCAATTTTTGGTAGCTCATATATAGGCAATTTCTTGGGTTTAAGTGTGTTTTGAGGCTTTAACTTTCATTTGTTCCATTAGTATTTCCTGCTAATAAAACAGAATTTTGAATGACAATTTTCAAAAGAAACTAAAGCTCATGACAATGATGCCATAGATACTTATGGGAGTGTATGCTGCCAGCTTGCTCCTGCCCAAGCAGTCCTGGCATGTTAAAGTCCTAGCAGACCTGCTTTGCCATGGTCAGGGCAACCTTATGGTAAGAAAATATCCTATAGATCTTCCTGCGTAAAAGAATCTCTTTGTACAGATGCTGCTGTTTGATGGGGATGGCATTTACATAGTTCACTTTTTTGGCCATGCTTAGCTGTTACCCACTAGACATGTTATGCTGGAAGTCGTACAGTGTTGCAAGACCTTCATTCATCTCAGCACATTTTTAGTGATCCCTATACTCTGTGATTGGAAGTGCTAGTTCAGTTTCAGAAATATGCTAAGGGAATTACATCTGGTAGTTCCTAAGCAGTCAGCTTAGAGGACACACATGGCAGTTCTTTTACATAGTAGTTTTCTTCGGTAAGAATTACTGAGCTGAATAGGGCACATCTATCACACTTTTTGTATCAGATCCTTTTTAGACTTATGAAAGTCTTCCTGCGCTTTCTTTGCATTTTGTAAACACCATTATTGCTGCTTTTATTTGAGGCTGAGATTCTGCAATGAAATGTTGCAATATAGGAATAAACTGTGAGTCCATAGCGTTGCAGGCTAGAAAGAGGCCTGGTGGATAGCAGAGTTACACACGGTCTTTCTGTGCTGTATGATGTCATGCTCAGTAAAGACATGTTGCTCAAGATTAGTAGTTATTAACCAGTCTGTTGAAGAGGAAAACCCTGAACTCCTGCCTCCCAACTACCTTTTCTTTCATAAAATTGTTGGTTGCGCATACATATGCTTATACATAAATCAGGTTTTCCTGCATCACATGATTCAACATTATCCTTGAAATTTATGTTCTATTCACAAATGTTGATATGATACTCCCAAGAGAGTATGTTAAGAGGTACAGTGTAGCATCACAAGGAATACATTTGGTAGGTTATACACGTAGATGAAAAAAGTAGTGCTATTTATTTGGAAACTATTCTTATATTGTAAGAATTGGGCTGTGCTCAGAAATAAATTATTGCTAGATTTTACAGGGGTTTTTTATTTCCTTTCAATCAGAATGCCATTTCGTGAAATCAATTTTATTTAATGCTTACTTTCTATGTTCTCTTTGCACATTATTTTCTGTTTGCCCTCACAAATTGACTTTTCATAATTTCACAGATGTAAATTTGGGATCAATGCTTTAATAGGGAAAGACATGTGAAAATAAAATGTGAATACCATAAATGCACTTTTAAATTATCTGACACTCTTCATCACTGCTGGCATCATTGATGACTAAGTGTAATAAATTGTTAGATACATCTTAGAAAGGATTTGGATTACCTTTTAACTCTCATTCTAAGAGTATCAGATACAGAGTCTTCTGTTTTGTGAAAAGTTCAAATAGTAATAAATCATAAATATGTAAAAGAATTTTAATTATACTCTTTAAAAATTGCATTAACCAATAAAGTAGAACTTATGGATTGTCATATTCCAGAATTTAAATGTTCCATGGTTTGAGTATATTGAAAGGAAAGAAGTAAACTTGTTTTTTAAATCATACAGTATGACTAGATCATGCATTAAAATTATACTTCCAGCCCTGTCCAACATTAATAAAAGTTTTAGTATTTTCCAGTTCAGTTCTTCTCTCCCCTTGTTATGACTTTCTTTGCTGATTGTTCTAACAACTATAAAATAAATTGAATATCAATTTAACATAAGTTAATATGCTTTCATATGTTACAGGAGTGTACTATGTAGTTGAATGGTTGTAGGTGTAGGAGAGAAAGCAACATAAGAAAGACCTAATTTTTCAAGACTCAACCTCATGAAATCTCATTTTAGGATCATGGCAGTGTTTTTAGGAATTAGAAATTCTGTTGTAGAGAAAAAACAGAACCTAATCTAATGAGTTAGATAGACTAAGTAGGAAGACACCTCTCCTGTCCAACTGCTGAGATGAAAAAGTGTATTTTAAAATGTTCAATATAATTTATCTTGGAACATATGTCAGTGTAGAAAAGATGACACTTCCGTTAAAGAGGATATCCAAATTGCTGTTCACAATATTAAAGTCATAGTTCTGTTCCAGCATATCCATGTAATATACTTTGTGAATAGTATTTCCAGAAATCTTGTTCCCTTATTGATAGTGAATGTACCGGTTTATAGCTTTGGTGTCTAGGCACTTGGCTAGATTGATAAAATTTGTTTTGATCAGTTCTTTCCTCTCAAAGAGTAAAATATTTTGTAGGTTCATACTATGTATTTTACTAGAAGAAATAATTAAGGGTGGTGTGTCTAAGGCAAGCACAGCTCAGTTGGCAAAGCCAGCACATCTTCTGCAAAGCAGTCATTCCTTTTACAGGCTCGGACCATCTTCCCTGGATGTACATTACATCAGTGGGGGGTTAGAGAGAAACAGGCCTAAAAACTCCTCTGTAGGAGGTGTGACTGTTAGTTACTACTGATGTTTAACTGAATACACTGTTGTCTCTGACATTACGCATGTTTGTAACATGAATAGGGAAGAAGCTAGTAGCAATCAAGGTATAACATGGTATATTTTTACCCTTTACTGAATTTTTCACAATCCTCCATTCTTCTGATTCCTGAGCTGTTCAATCCCTATTTGCTCACTTACTGAAATTTTCTTAATCTGCTTCTAATAAGTAGAATAATTTTCAAATTGCAGACTTTGGAGTGATTGAGATTGTGAAAACTGAATGCTGCAATTCAGAGCAACTATAAGAAGCTATTTGGAGTACCAAGAATGGGTTAGTCACAGCAGCACAAAGTAAAGGCACACCGTTTGACCCTTAAGTCACACACACTCTAATGTGTGTGATTGATTGTTTATTACTTTGAATAATTTTTACTGTTCAACAAACAATTGTGTAGTGCCATTACTAATGATCTTCTGAGATTGTATTTGCACTTAAATAGTAATAATTGTAAAATTAGTACTGTTCTCCTGCATAGGATCTCAAAACATTTTGTAACATGACATCAATCCAATGCAAAAATGGAAAATTTATCCATATTTCTCCTAATCAGAATTATTTCTGGAGACCTGTTCTTTGCATATTCAGACTAGAGCAATAGTTCCCAAAAGTGACATATCAGGTTGTTTTAAAGAAAAGGGGGGGGGGGGGGGGGGGGGGGGGGGGGGGGCGGAAATGAGATGGAGTTGCCATTACATTAAAAACCTACCAAAAAATGTGTGTTTCTTTTATTTATATTAAATGATATGCAAAGATGTATTGAAGCTAATTGGCTTCCTTTGAGAAACACGTTCAGACAATTAAAGGAAGGTGTAAATTATTAGAAATACAAAGATTTTAGGTAGATCTAACAGTTGGGAATAGCTCATTTAATCTGAACTGTTAAAAGCACATAACAGCTTTTAGCCCAAGTGATTAATCTTTGAGGTTTCTGTTTGGAAGCAAATATTCTTTCCAAAAGACCTTGCTAATAATAATGTGTCATTAGATCTGCCCCTCAACACAGAGATGTAGGTTAAAAAGTCATTAGAATTACTTCCATGCACCCCTTAATGAAGGAAAGACGCATAGAAATCCTGACGGCTACAGAATTCTGTTTCAGTCTGTATAATCATGGATAGGGAGCATCAGAGTGTATATCTGCTGGAAATACACACTTCACAAATCCTTGATTACTCTTCCCTAATGAGAGCAGACTTGGAATAATAACCAAGAAAAAATACTGTTTTCTTCACTGAAAGTTTAAATAAAAGCAGTAAATGTCTTAATTTAAATCCATTTATGGTCGTCCTTTTTGATACCTTACTTTTCACTACCAAGGACATTCGTGGGAAAATATGATCTTGCCATGATCTCAATGCAGATATGATCATCTGCTGTTTGATGCTGGATAATTAGCAAGTGCTAAGTTCATGGGCATCGTCTGTGGAAGACTGAAACCAGCATGCACAGATCCCCTGTATAACAATAGAGGCAGAGATGCCATATTAAAAAATGTCATTTAAAATCATGTGAGATTCACCTAAGGTCCTGGTGCTTGCTCTGTACCTGCTCACTTTCCTATAATGAAAATATAGAAGTAGTCTAAGCTAATTATCATATTTAAATGAATGCCACTGTTCAATCACTTTAAATGTGTATTTTTCTAATGGCTTTCTGTAAAAGTGAGAAAATCTATCCTGAAAAGGCTACTTATAAGATGCTCTAAATGAACATAGTGCTTAGTAAAATAAAAGAGCAGGATGTTTAAGTCTATTGGTCTTTCTGTGCAGGAGTATTACTGCTGTTTGCATGTCTGCTTTGACTTTTGTTAATATAAACAATCCGTGTCTTTCACTTATATTCAGTTTAGTGATGCTTTCACAATTCCTATTAATGCTTTTCCTATTGTGCATTTCTCGTCCCTAACATTTTTATAGATGGTTTCACTGATCAGACTTTGTAAATTAATTGCTGGCTTCTTTTCTTTTCTTTTTTTTTAGGTTGCCATCTAAATCAGCTGATGGTCTCCTTTGTCTGCAAAAATGGAAAACAGGTAGAAATATATTTGAACAAAATTCTACACAGTATAGCACTTTATGACAAGATTGTGATGTGTTAGTTTTTACATGCTGGTATTATATAGGTGCAAAGGGAATCTAAACCATGCATGTATGTATAAAAAGTGTTATGAAGAACAGAACTCAAATGACTGTTGAAGAGCATAGGTGTCAGGTCCTCAGCAATAACTTTTGCTCTACCAAACCACTCCTACTGAGCCTTGCTAATGCTATGCAGACAGAAGGTCCTGTAGTTACAAAATCCCTTTCTTCTAAAGCAGTAAATTATGAATGGCTTAGGCCTTGGCAGAGGAATGTGGCCAGGGACAGCTGGTCACTGCTAGCCCACAACCAAAGCAAGCCTGATGAGCCTAGTTGTATCCCCCAAAGCCTCAGAAACATTTGCGTCACATTTGCTAATTTCCAGTCATCTGGGACCTCCCCGGTTGACCAGGACTGCTGATAAATGATGGGGAGAAATTATTTACGTGGCACATCTTAGAATCGCTGTCCCTGAGGTTGGAAAAGACCTCTTCAGATCATTTAGTCCAATCTCTATTTTTAAAAAGCAAAGTTGCTTAGTCTATAAAGATAAAAGTTGCAAACATTTCCAAAGAATAAAGTCTTTAGCACATGGAATTTACAGACACTTTTACAGAACTCATGTTTTTCTGTTGCCATTTGTTGCATCCTGTTGAACAAGGATTGTGATTCACAGACTGAAAATTAACAAGGAGCAGCTTTTCAGGTAATATTTGAGTCAGTGGGGAACACTTTTTTTTTTCTAGGAGCAATCTGTGTAAAAGAAAAACTAATTTGAATGGTTGCAAAATCAGAAGAAAGGAGATTTCTGTGCTAATTTGTTGTACTTTTTAAATCCAGTGTTAAGAAGTCAAAGCTGAAGGTTTTCATTCTATAAGTTCAATTTAGAATATGAGGATGAAAAGATATGCCTCTATATTCATTACTTTTGAACACACAGTAATATATATTGGCTGAAAAAATACAGAGAGCACAAATAATTATTTCAGCAGATCACTGCATTGCTGAAACTCCAAAAGGTTCAAATTAAAGTGTTTGAAAGCCATCCTGTAAGCTAATTGTGTTTCCTCAAGCCCCAAGGCAACTCATGGCGTCTCCATGGCAACTGTTCTTCACTTTTTTTTTTAATTTAGAAAACTGTTTATGCTTCATACTTCACTTATTATCAGTTATAACAAAATCCTAATACTGGTGAAGTTTAATAGTCAGCAACTTTTCCTTTTGCACTATTTTCCTTAGTGCAGATATTACAGTTGTGATTACTGATCTTAACTGGATTTTTGTAATCAAGTCATCATCACATTTTATTTTTGCATACTTATTCATATTTATTTTGAATATGTATTTGATAACAGGGAAAATGATGTCATGTTTTCTTATATTATTGTAGGGGCAACTCAGCAGATTCTCACTGCCCTTCATTTGTGTGCAGTTTTCATGTAATTTAGCAGAGGTATCACAGCTGGGATAGTGACTGACATCAATAACAAATCTGAGCATGATGAACCAGGCTCTTTTTGGTTCATTAATCTGTATCTTGTGATTGGTACCTGGTGATTTCATTGACTATAAACTGGAGAAGAATTAGGATTTATATACTGAATTTGAAAAGGGAACCCAAGTTACTGAAAGTGATCAGGAATATGAAAAAGCTCTCTCTGATGATCAGGCTGGCATATTCAGGAGATGAACTCCTAGAGTGTATTTGCCTTCTAAAATTACTTGCGAAATGACTGCAGACAATTCATTTCACCCTTGTAACTCAGTTCCTGCATCTACAGGTAGTATTAATGATTTGTTTTTGCAAAACACTGCAACACCTGCACTTTTCAAAAGAGATGCATTCTAGCTCAAAGCTTTTCACTCTTTGTGAATACTAACCAACTCTCTTTCTGGAAATATTTTGCTATTTGTCAGTGCTTGCTCATTAGTGTTTATTTAAGCTGATATCAAGACTCTGGCCATTTCAGTCACCTGCACAGCTTTTGTAGTTGCAGTCATTCCAGAGAGCTACTCAGCAATCTGAGGTCCAGCTTCCTGCTCATTTTTGTCAGCACAGTGTTTTTGCTAGGGCTACCCAATTGTATTTCTTCATATTTGACAAAGATGTGGTTGAAGAGCTTTTGGTCAGCAGTTGCTGCCTGCACTTCTACTTCACAGCTAAAATTTGTGCCAACATAGTTCATATCATGTGAGTTTAAAGTGATTGGGAAGGATTGTATCTTCTGTGTGTGGTCTTCTGGAGGGGACTGCAGTAGGAACTGAATGAAGAGGAATAACTGACAGTGATGGCTAGTCTTGTAATCATTCTGGAGCTCGTAGCAGGACTCAGCTGCATTCAATAATCAGTTGAGGGAGGCAGTGGTAGTAAGACCTGTGAGCAGTTCTGGGCAAATATCTATCAAGGATGTTTTCAATATGGTTGATCTCTTGTATAAATGAGGATGGGCAAGCAATCTCTTTGACCCCTTCACACTTATTCTACAGTTTTATGGTATTTTTCAATAAGGTATAATTTTTTTTCAATTTTATTTTTTTATTTTTAAAATTCTTGCTTTAGTATTTACTAAGAGGTTTTTCTCCCTCAAAGATTTGAGTTTAAAGTTTGTGTGTGTATAATTCCACTTAATGACAAGCTTAAATATAAGCGCTTATTTATGTGTTTTATCGAATTGAAATCCATCCTCTCAGTGCCCTGTTCTGCCTTCTTCCTGAGAAATGTGAGACCAGCATGGTGGTGACTAATACTGCTGCTCTTGTTGTGGTAGTGTTTAGATGCATCAGTGAGGAATATTTTTAAGAACATTTCCTATTGTTTGAATTAATCTTTAATATATCAGGGAACAGCAAAACTCTCATGTGACCTTGAACAAAAATAACACAATTCAGATACCTAATATAGAAGCAACAGTTCCCAAGCAGCTTAGAGAGTATAAATTGTTGTCCCAGAGTAATCATCAAGTAATGATCACATCTATAAAGAATTTTTAATTTGTTTTTTGTTTTTTTTTTTTTTAACTGGAAAATATACAAACAACACCCTTCTCCCACCTATGTAATAGTAATAACTCATTTATCAGTAGCAGCTTGATAATAGCAAACTGACAGTCTATATTCTAGATTGTACTAATAAGAAATTTCAGTCTCCTGTGCTAGTCCTAGAGAAGTACAGTGGGAAGCAGAGCTAGACATGCATTGTGTATGACTGAAAGCCAGTTGATTACAATACTTCCATTAAAGCACCTAAACAAGTTGCTTGTGGTTCTTATTTGCACATATAGTACAGTGATAAATGTGTGCATTTCCATGAAACTGAACAAAAACTAGTTGTTAAACAGTTGGCAGGAGAGAAAAGTATTGGCCAAACCCATATTTACTGTAGTATTTTGATTAATTTTTCTAATAGCAGTAATAAGCAAACATACGTTATAGAGTGAATATGTACCATTCATAATGGCATTGCTTTTTCTAAAACCTCATACCAATAGCTTTGGTGGTACTTACTTAATGATCACCAAATATATGAATTCTAATATTCTAAGAATATTGCAAATATACAATAAACAACAGCCTCTGCTTGACACTCTGGGATGATCTATTTAATCTAATAATGATTGGTTCATATGCCTTATTGATTACAAATTACATCATATGTTTGACATCTCCATCTCTGAAGTCTTCCTTTAGATCAGGAGCATTCAGAGCTAAGGCTTCAGCTTTTTTTTTTTTTTTTTTTTTTCAAAAAAAATAAAGTGTGATCTGCTTTAGGAGCTTTTGGGCCTCTTAAAGAAGGCCAGAGAGAATGGGGCAATTGCACACTATTTGTCACAGGGTTAATTGTAGAAATCTCTGCACCTCCTAAAGACTCATATCTGCAGGTAGAAATCCTGGTAGAAGAAGCTTTCTGGTACTTTCCCAGTGCTCCTATGGCACAAGATAACAATAAAGAATCTGCTATTTTAGATATTTTTAGTGATCCTAATGGATTGTACATGTATGGAAATGCTGGGTTTTGTCCCTTATGTTATACAGGATATTTCAAAAATAAAAAAAAGAAAAAACTCTATAAAACAGAAATGAAAATAAAAAGCATTTAAGAATGCATAATCCTCTCCTAATAGCAATTTTAACTAGCAATTTTAACTCCTTTGGTGAAAGTCCAGTCTTGGAAACAGAAACATTGACTTCAGGAAGCATTTTGAGCATGGCTGTTACACTGTGTTGAGCCCTCCAGGCTTAATTTGAAATGAATAGAAGTTGAAGAGTCGGTGGAAATTTCTCTTAAGTTATATTTGTATCAGGTAGGATGTTTCAGATTAAGGATTTAGTTACCAACTAAAACATAAATATGCAGGCCATAGGGAGCAATGATCATTGCTCAATAATCTAAATAGATAAATATGGGATTGGGGTTGGAGATACTGAATAAATGAAAATGATCCTAAATAAGAATATAATATCCTTTTTTTCCTAAGTAAACACTTATGTGGAATAGAAAAAACCAAGCAAGCAGTTAATTAGTACTCATTTGGTAATATTAATGGTCTGAGGTCTTTCTATAACTTGCCTTTTTTTCAAACTAAAACAAAGGAAAACACAAAAGTGTGGTGTCAGTAATGTCTCATATAGGTTGGTGTTCTTTTATTTTTTTGCACAGCTTGAATACAAGCAAAAATCAGAATTTTTTTCGGGCATGAATATCAAAATAGTAGATCTCATATGTAGCATCTACCTCATTTTACTGACTAGTGCTGTATTAGTACAGCACTGAACTTTGGGGTGGTAATGGTGGGAAGGTTGTGAAAAATGAAAACAGATGAAAGTGCAGAAAACAGAACAAAGTGGTACAATTTTTTTTTTGAAAGTTTTATTATTTTTCCATTCCTTTTGACCTACTGTACTAAAGATACACTTCTACTCCTCTATTTAGTACCTATTTTACTGAAATGATGAGATAATTTGTATGATTGCCATAATTCACTAATACCCTTCAAAATAAAGCGACTTGTTAATGTTAGGTATAAGGGGAAGTTTAGGGAAGAAATGTAGTTACATGGTAACACCTGGATGCTAGCTTGGAAACAGAACCCCTTCCGGATCTTCAGTTTTATTGCTGCTACCCCATAATATTAACTGGTACAGAAATACCATGTAGTACGGGGATTGCAACCAAAGATAGGGAAGGAGCAGTAGGAATAGATTAACTCATGAAGAAAAAAAAAATCCAGTTTCTATAAAAAGACCTTAATTAAAAAAAAGGGTGGGGGAGGGAAGGAATCGCAGAACTCACAGAAACAGATTGCTTTTTATGGCTGTATTTTTAGCACTTTTCACGGATGACAATTACTGTTCAAAAGAGCTTCTTAATACATTTTTTCCAATACTGAGCATGGTACAGCATGTGTGTGAGTACAAATACGCATAGACATAGGGCTAATATTAAATGATTTTTAGCATGGCTTCAGCAATTTAGTACATTTATTAATTCCTATTTAAACTTTATGTGACCTTGTCTTCTAAAGCTAAATTTCTTTAGAAATATAATGGAAAATAACCTGTATTATTTTTTGCATTAGTTAAAAATATCATCTGCTAATTTAAATCTACCTGGGTTTGGTTATTCTGTACCATAGAGGCAGACAAAAGCAGATGTGATTATCAGGGAAGTAATCATTCTTCTCTTGGGTAAAGAAACAAGCTTATTCCTTCTCGTACGCCTGAGAAGGTAATGAAGTATCAGAAGACCCAGTTGAATCCTACATGCTTTTCATGGTGCAACATATCCTGACATAAATCAGGATTTAAGGACCACAGCAGAGTCCCCATCATGATCTGCACTTTCCACTTTTTCTGAAAGGTTCTTCTTTGGTATTGTAGATATATCGGTTACAACTGATAATATTAAGAAAACACATTCCTCCTGCTCACCAGCATGTGAAGAAGGCACACATGCATGTACACTCACATGCATGCCCATTTCCTGTATATATTGCAGTTAAGCAGAGTAATTAATCAGCTTGACTGTACCCAAGAAAGATGGAAAGCATAGCATTATTATGGTTTCTTAACATCAGAGGCCAGAGAAGCTAAGAATGTTTTCCAGGGGAAACACACTGGAGAGATTTTAATGCAGGCTCATCTTTAGAACCAATACAGGTTGCAGATGTGTTAAACTAAAGCAACATTTCATAAACACCATTTTTACTTTATTATGTAGAGTAGTTTGATATTGGCATCCTGAAATAACGGGTAAGATACTTCATTTTCATTTCTATATATACTTATGTGGCTCTGCTTTTTTGTTTCATTTGTTTTGGAGCCTTTGGAGTTCTTTGACAACTCATTAAAGTTGTCAGGATTTTTTCTACATCATTGCCTTTAATTCTAGTCCTGTCTCATTTTTTCCATCATATTCTCCTCTTCTCTCTGTCTCTCCTGCTGTTGTCCCTTTTTTTCCTTCCAGCTCTCTTGCTGCTTTCCTTTCCAATTCATTATTTGAAATAAAATTTTTCTTCACATGATGAGGAATCACAGGCATGATTTACATGGTATTTCCTTTCTTCAAATACAGATATTTAATCCAAATTGCAGGCAGAAGCCTCTGAGTAATGTGGTTTAAGAGTATCTGTTCAATCCCTGGAGTTTCAGAACATTGATTACTACTCTGATAATGTTGTTCAAAGTTAAGAAGACTGTCAGTAACGTAGAAAATGAAAGATAAGCAGGAAGACCGTTCTGAATTTGTTGTGAGGAGAAAGCATACTGGAAGAAAATAAAATCCCCTAATAGCAAAGCCTTATAAAAATAAAAAAGGCTTAAAGCTGGGGGTGTATTTATTATGGCATGTATTGCAGAAGCTCAACACTTAGATATTTTTACTCCTGGTCTCTTGAGTAACCGGGAAATATATCAAATAAATACTGTTTATGTATAATATAAACAGACAGATAAATAGATGTAAAATGTCTTGAGCAATAGGACATAAGGATTTTAACAGCTGTTTAAAATCAAGCCCCTGAATTTGTTCCACTTAGATGGAACAAGATTTTCAGAAGTGATTCATAACCTTGAGTGTCTATGTTCTTGTGTTGCAAAGGGACTTGTGCTAAGCCCTTGCTGCAAACTATAGTTATCTCTTCCTCTAAGTACATTCCCAGCTGGGCACATAAAAAGTGGAAGTACACTGAATCAGTAAAAACTGTTAAATTTGCTTTAAAAGGAATTCTGATAGAGAAAATTCTCAGCCTCCTCACCTGGGGTCTTCTAATGTAGACAGGTCAAGAAGATAAGGGGTTTTATAACGAGAGAACAAGACTAGTAAAAAGAATCTTCAGCTGTATTAATTACTGTTCCTTCAATGGTGTCTATGATTGGGCTTGGCAGGATATAGGCAAAATGTTTCCATTTAATAACATGTTATCAATGAGATAAATGGACAAGAATGTTCGGCAGTGTAGTCTTTATATGACTGCAGCGTAACTTGTCTGAAAATGCAAGTGAATTAATTTTAGAATAACTGCCTAATAATAACAGAGCTGTTTTCATTAGATTGCATGGTAAGTCACATTTGCTAACTTGTGAATGATAAGCCCTTGGGAAAGTTATTAATTTGTTGTTGAACACTGTCATTCCAGTCTCTGATGGGCTGAGGCAACAGAATAGAGATGTTGAATGGTTAAAAATATGAGGTGGCAGGAATTTCCTGTGGTTCATGATGGATCTGACAGACTATTAATACTTTCCTTTGCTACCATTCAGTCATTCTATTTCTATTCTGACATCTGTGAGTGCAAAGTATTCCTCCAAAAAGGATGGCTTGCACACTACCAAGTTAATAATACCCTTAAACCAGGATTTACGTCTTTTAATACTGAACTAAAAGAAACACTGCAGTCTTTAGTTAATGTCCAAGCTCTGTCTGCCCTATGTGTTCAGGTCTTTGTATTTTATGTCTAAAAATAAACAAACAGATATGCACCATGCTAAGCAACTTCTTAGTATTTTATAAACTGAAGCACGTATTAAATTAGGTATTCTTTTTCCTCATTGTAGTCAATAGCAATATTCCTGATAGTGTTAGTGATGCAAGAATAGGCCAGAAAGATGTTTTTGCTTGAAATTAAATGAGGGTAAAATAGGTTATCCTTTCAAGAAGTTGGAATATATTTAAAACATTTGTGTTGGGCTTGGTGGCTTTTTGTTGTTGTTGTTGTTTTTATAAGGGAGCAACATGCAGTCATTGTTTGCATAAAAAGTGCACTAAAACATGACTATAATGTTTTATTAATCACTGAGGGAGTGTACTAATGCTGTCGTCTTTTAGGTTACATGCAAAATGAAGGACTATATGACTCAAGCTCAGTGCTCTGAAGCAGATGTAAATCTCTAACAGGCACTGTTCACCACAATTAGGAAGCAGCAATAGCTGTATGAAAAGCAGAGACTCCAAGTTAGTCTAGACTAAAGGCCTTCTAGCAAAGATAATGGGAAGATTTCTTCAGAAACTAGACAGAGTCAGTAGCACTTCATGGTTTTTCTGTTTCTCAGCAGATGGCCAGAAGGTGATAAAAGAACAGCTCTAATTCTGCCATTTCAAAGGATTTGACTTGCCATTTCAAAGTTACGACTGTGACAAGGTTACAGCACAGCCCAAGACCACCATGGAATCCACTGTGAGAGCTCCACACCCACTGAACACTTAAAATTATGCAAAGAGAAAAGCCAAAGTTTATTAGACAGTCACAAATTCAAAAATCACAGATCATGTGAAGATCCCATGAAAATCACTTGAAGTCTAGAAATAACTAATATGGATAGGTTATTTTGCTCTCTAATTTCTGAACACTCAGATTTCTTTAGATACCTTCTCAGAAACTAAGTGAAAGCTGGGATACTCATTCAGTGTCTTGGTTCTACCTTCATTTTAAGGAAAGACGCTGAACATGTTACACTGATGAAAAAAATGTGGGTTTTTTGTCACTAATGATCAGAACGGATTTAAATGCATGAAGTAGGCATTTGGATGGAATTTAGGTGCCTAAATCCAAAGTGGCAGTTTTGAACGTTTTTGCTCTATTAAGGTATTTATGTGAGGTTTGCAAAAGCATTAGATCTGTGAGATACCAAGGTTTTAAGTGACTTGCCAAAATTATATGTGGAGAATCAGTGACTTAAGAAGACCTGGATATTCAGTTATATTTTATATGACAGAGACAATGAACAAAATACAGAAGCAGCCCGGGACCAGATCATGGACCAGAACTTGGGTTTGACTTTTCCAGTTAACAGGCAGAACCTCAGCTATAATTCTTTTTCCTTCTTTCACTTATTCAGCCACTCCACTCAATTTCTTCCCTGCAAACCTCAGAAAAAAGGATGGTATCGCCACACTCTCCTCACATAACCTGTTACTACATTATAGTCTAACCTATTACCACATTAGTTAGGGGCTTTGTATTCTTTTGGGAGGTGGCAGCTGGTAGGTTTGAAACCTCCAGTTAATAAAGGACTTGTAGATCCTACATATATTTTTTAATTTCTCTATTATCTACTGCAATTAAAAAAGAGTACAGCCATTGATTCAGATCAGAAGTTCATATTTGCTTCATCACATCTGGCTACATCTAGTTAATACCTACCAGTATTACAAAATCTACTTTATGCCTGGCTGGTTTGACTCATCTTCAGTTAGCATCCCGTTGTGAAGTGTGCATCATCCTAACTCCAAAGAGGCTGTTTTCATGAAACATCGAAAGTGATCGTTCATTACAACACCCCTCATAATTGTCATATGTTGTATTTGTCATTTGATGCCAGATAACTGCATAACGCTGCAAAGAGGCAAATAGCTATGCAAAGATATGTTAAAATATCTGAAGTAGAAGATATTGTTACTGAAGAAAAAATTACAAGCTGTGGTACATTTTACTATTTCATTTTAACTCTAACTTAGCTTGAATATTTTCACATTAATTACTGAAGTTGTATTTAATTGACTGTTCACTGGCAGACCTTATTCAATCATAAGTGCTAATTTAGGAAAGAATATTCAATGACAAAAATTTTCTAATAAAACATTTTGTTTTGTTCTATAAGTTTACAAGTATTTCTAGGATTTCTGTTATTACTGTCCTTTGGCATTTCCAGTAATTTGGATTATACACTTGACAAAATTCTGAAGTTTATAATCTCTTAAATAATGTTTATTATGCTTTGTAAATATTCCTTTTTCAAATGTTTTTTGAAATTTAATGATGGCTTATTTGCAACTGGGAACACATAATGGTGGGTCATTAAAAATCTATGCCCATTTTCTCTGAATTAGTTTCAGGAGTAATTTAGATTAATAAAGCAAAAATAAAATTTATTTGCTTAATTATAAGACAAACTGTCACTCAGCTACTCTAGCCCCTGTCATATACATAACTAGATATATTTCACAGGTGAAAATATTTATCCCTGATTTACAGAGAGGGAAATTTAGGCATAGGTTGATGACTCAGACTTATGGAAACCAACACCATAAATGAAGAAATGAAAGTCTGTGTTCTTGTTCCATTACTGGCACCCTGTCCGCTTCATCACCCTGACAGAAGTAAAACCATCCAACAGTATCCCAGCTGAACTTGTGGACAGCAGCTTATACATGTGAGGCAGCACTGGGGCTGACCGCAGTGTAAATACCTAAGAACTTTTAAGGATAGGCTTGGAACTGGAGCTAAGCTTTGAGACTTAATTTAAAGTCCAGTTTCAGTGATAGGAAATACTAGAAACAGACTCCTGGCTGTGCCTTTTGGAAATGATCTCTCATTGATCTTCATTTCCATGGTTATGTTTAAGGCTTAGAGCTTCAAACAACATTCATATGAATTTGTATGAATATTCCCATTTGTATGAATGAGCCATGCAAAATTCATCCTATAAAGGTGTTATTCTGGGGGACTTTTCTGATGCAGTCAGCAGGAACAAGCGCAACATTACTTCTTGCTGAGAAGGTGAAGAAAAATGGCTGATCCTTTGAAATACATTTTGCTAGAGAAGACATGATTAGCGGAATAGATTTTTAATAAATTCTATGTGTCTGTAGGAGAAATACTCTTCTGATGGAAAATACGCACACCCAGGGAAAACCTGCTAAGTATGTGCAGCCAAAGGAGTTACAGGGTGGCAGAGAAAGGAAGAGATTACTCATAAAAGGATGAGTGAAGTAAGATTATTTTGGAGATGAGAAATAGACCTACACAGTACTTTTCTTAGTATTTCCTAGAATATGTCCCGTGTTTTTCATTTTATTGGCTTAAGGGAAATGAATTTAGCTTTTATTTCCAGGATAGAAATCACGGCACAGAAGAGGAATGCCCAGAGTAAGTACTGCAAAAAAAATATCAGGGACCAAAGGCATAATACGCATATCTGATTGCAATCATTTGTCTAAAGTGATGCTGGAATTCATTCATCCAGCTCAGCAAAATGCAAACCTTTGTCTGTCAGAGACGTGATACAAGGTTTTTTTCAGAGATATGGCAAATGATATGAGAATGCATGATGGAAGAAGGTCACCTTCATTGGCCTGATTTGTTCACTATCCTCTACATAATCAGTAGTGATGTCCATTGCTCATGACACCAGGAAGTTAAAAATGGATTTATGACTGATGTAATTAAAAAAGATAGCATTAAAGATAATTTCTAGGATTACCTAGCAAATAAAGGTTATAATAAATAGTTAAAGATAGACCAAAAGAAATATTGCAAAGCCCTGAAGTCTCTGTATTGCTGATACTGGAAATGGGGTATTACTTTGTGTCCCTGCTGTTGTTGTGCCTAGTGCATTCTTCCAGAATGCTAGTCCCCTCCAGTGATGCCATGTATATATATGTTGTGGGAACACTCAGATGCTTCAGATTTGAAAGATCAAAAATGTTACTGCTATTATTACTTTTATCATTACTAGCCAATTCTAGAAGGATCTAGAAGGATTCAACACAGTTTGGAAAAAAAATGAGTGGAGAGTGAATCTGGTGGTGTTCTGAGTGCCCATCTCTGGACTCTCCACAGTGGGTTCCTATTCAGGGACCTCTGTCTGAGTGTACAGGAAATCCTGAAGTAAATGGAACTGTAATAAGCTAAAACTTTCTATTTGTAGATCTAGAGGAAAAATAAAAGAAAAGGAAAATGAAACACCCATGTACAGTACAAGCGGTGGATGTACTTTTTTAAAAAGACCAACCAAAATCCCATCCACTTGATTGGCTTTTGGGTGAGTATCTCAGAGTGACTCAGATTAAAAGGACTAGGCATCTTGGATCTGTGGTTCATTAGTATTAATGGCCACTGATGGTGCAGGCTGATATGCACACATTATTGTCCCCCCCAAAATGATCCAGAGTTATGTGGTTCTTGGCCATACCATACTAAGTCCTTTTCCCACGAGCATGTAAGTAGCCAGTGTCTCTCCCTATTTGTGTTACCCAAACCTCACTCACTCACTTTCCACATGCTTGGTGCATTGCTTCTTCAGCTATTGCTCTGGAAATAAGTCAGGCTTTTTTGGAATGCTTAGCTTGACAGGCCTCTCAGAATTACCAGAATATAAGTACTGAATAATAATAACAATCATGGAAAGTCTGAAATAGTCCTGAAGCTTTTTGATCTCTTACTAAATGAGGATACAGCTGTAAATGAAATTGTCAGTTCTTTTTAGCATGGGCCAGGCTATACATAGCAAGTGAGCATTAGTTAGCTGCTGCTTTTAGAAGTAAACCTATGACTGACTTCTGTTCACATTTCTGTTGCTGAGATGTGTGTTTTTCAAGTAGCTATGCAGATTGCTGGAAAACATTTGATGTAAGTACTAAAATGGATCAGAATATCATTTCTTCGAAGATAGATATGTAGTCCCTGGTTTCTGCTGAAGTAGTTTTGTGACGATAAAGCAGTTTTGCCAGCTGACAGAGAACAGAAATTTAGTGACTTCAGCAATGCTATCCTTTATAATTATCGTTTCCCCTTAGCTGTACAATATGGGTTAGGTAGCTGAAAACCCAGACCAGCAGGCCAGCTGACTTCCCAGGCTCTCTTGTCCAAGCTGTTGAAAAGTAAACTGGGTAGCTAGTTTCATCTGAAATGAATTAATAAAATGTCCACATAGTTGAAGTTTTTTGCAGGTTTCTTGCCACAATCTAATTGCGGCAAAATTGGAGTCAGTAGAATGACACTAAAGGAAGTTGGATAACAGTTCCTGTTTCAGGTACCTTCCTTTGGCTATCAGTAAAGGGATGAAGAATTCTTTACACTGGAGAAAAAGAAGTGTTTGTGTCGGAGATGCTCTGTATTTAAGACATTGCAGCATAAGGGGAAAAATTGAAAAAAATGTCTCACACAGCTTTCCCAGCAGCTTCAAGGCACTTAGAGTGGTGTGAAGGCTTTAAAGGCCCATCAGAGAAAAATACATGCCTCTCCCACCTACTCTAATCTGGTGATTCTTTCCACAAGTTCCCCAAAAGGGAACACCGAGTTCTCCGCTGACTCCCTGGAGAGCATCCCTGGCATTATGGTGGTTTTGAGCTGTCACTTTTGGCATAGAAATTGTGTCAGTTGGTGGAAGGAGATCAAGAAGACACCAAGCATATTTTTAGGCTCTTCAATTGTACACCACTTCCTCAAGTTTGTCTGACACAAAGCCCTGGGCAGCACAAAGATGATGTGTGTTTCTGCTAGCATTCTACTGTCCAGTTCCTTTGGTAAGCATATTAGGATGAAGAATTGGGCTCAAAAGTTTTATGAGTGTCAGATGTGTGTGGCCAGTTGCAGGGGGAAAAAACTGACATCAGTGAAAGTAGAAACTGGGAAGTCTGGGCAAAATTCTGGAGTACAAAAGCTATACTGCCAGACTGAAGTTGTGACAGCAGAATCAACTGGGATTGGTGTGGTACCCTACAAGACTCAGCATTGCACATAGGTTTGAGTTGAATTAACCTTTATCCCATCTACCTGCAGTGTAGAAACAATACTTTATTTTACACCTTAATTAGCAACTTGGCAACTGTACGTCCTTTCATTGAGAAAAGAGCTAAAAGGCTTTGCTTGTAGCCCTCTCTCCATAGAAGTAGTACGGTTTTCTTAAGTCATTCAATAAATGTGGTAACTTTTCACTTGGAAACAGTTTTGTAGGCTCAGGAATTTGGGGATCTGTGAAATTCCGTTGATGAGCAGGATCAGATGGTGATGATTTAACTGACGGTTGAGCATGCAGACAAACTCTGCATGAAGATCATTTCATTGACTATATATTTTCATGGAGTGACAGGTTTTTGTAATTTAGGTCTCAGACAGTAAATACAAACCAGATGCTATTTTAGGCACAGTCTGCAGTACACCCATAGTACTTATTTTGGAAATAAAATAAAAACAAAAAAAATTCCCACAGCTGGAGCACTTAAGGCAGAAAGATGAAGTCACTTAAGCTAATGTGGCATCATGCATAGTCACATGAAGTGCTATAAGAGTACTATAATAATCTCTATCTGGGTTCACTGTCATGGAGCATAACAGTGGTTTTGGTGGAATTATTTTTTTTAAGTTCTGTGTTGAATCTTCGGGGTCAAAAATCTCAGTTTCATTTGCAGACTGTGTTGCAGAAATATCACTGTATGTCGGTATTTGGGGGCTTGGAAGAGTCAGGGTGAGTTATTTCCTGATAAAAATTGAGGCTTGTTAACACACTGTGAAAGGCCTTCCTGTGATAGTATGTTAGGAGATTCTGGATAAGAGCCATACTGCAGCTTAGGAACAAAATAATGTCATATGCTACCTCTGCTCCCCATGCTCCTGCCATATTTGAAGCAGACTGCATTCTCTGAAGTAATGAAGGATGCGTGGTAGTCAGTAGATTGCTGCCTTGTTTGTTGAGGCAACAGGAAGGCTATAGTATGCCAGGCTGGGAATTCTCCAAAGAGGAAGCAGGGTCTCCTGGCTGAAGGCAGTAACTTGGGGGCTCTGTGCCTGCTTCTCCCAAAGAGTTCTATACAATGCTAAGCAAGTTATGTATGTTTCAGATTTCATGATTCATCACACCTTGCATTCTGTGTCCAGAGTCCTCTCCTTAGAGGGAGGATACTGAACTCTTAGCATAGTATCCGTGCTTGTGCAGAAGTTATTTTTGAGGAATAACCTCCTCCGAGATTGCAAACCCACACCCTTAGTTTCTGAATTGGCACCTGAATGAATATGTTAATATTATTTTCTCTGTGCTCCTGCACTCCACATATAAAATGGAGGTGATATACCAAGGTACTTTCATCCTTCCTTTACAGCAGCTCATTTTATACCTATTGGTTTAAGTACAGGACAAGTAAAGTGAAACCTGTGTTCTGGAGAGCCAGGTAGGAGAATTGTCTCAGAATGTGCTATAGGAATGCGTTATGAACTTGAAAGGTAGGCTGTTTCTGTGGTGTTGAGGCTGATCATAGAGTCAGCTCATGTGGGACTGGCTTTAAATCTCTTTCCTTTGATTGGCTTACTCTACACAGGAAAGAATTGAGAGGAAGTTAAGCCAATATGCCAGCTGCTAAGGATTTTCTTCCACTCATATATCTTGCTTGATTGTCATCTGCTGCTCTGAATGATGCATAAAGAAACTACTGAGATGCATTTTTCTTTATTTTAATATGTTTCTATCTGTAAAACAAAGGACTAAATGAGAGGAGACATGAGCAAAGGTCTGATATGATATTTATGTTCTTACAGGAAGCCTACTGAGCAGAGAAGGGCAGTGGTGGCTGTAAGCTGGTTTGGTGTTTCTCATATTATACAGCAGCTATAGTTTTGTCCAGAGCAAAATAGACTCAGCCTTCCTGACTCAGGGTTTCCCTAGTTCTGTTTTCCATGGCTTACTATGTACCCAAATATTTCTCTGGTGTACATATGGGATTTATTCTTTGTACGGCATATGAGCGTGCATATTGTACATATGTTCTTCCATGCTTGGTTCCAAGAAGCTATTCAGAAGTATATACCTAAGAGGATGTCTGATGGGATCTTGACAGCAGAACAGAAAATCAGCTAATTCTTTTACTTCTGTGAGTAGCTAGCAATCATTAGTACTAAATGCATGATGCTTCACATTCCTCCCACGCTGAAGAGCGGCTGACTTGTCTTACCCCCTGAAATGTGCTTTTTACTCAAGCATCCCAAACAAATGATTTAGATATTTCAGGGTTTTCACTTTGCCTCATGTTATTAACCTTTTTGAAACAGATCTCAGAAGGTGCAGGATATGGCAAAGGGGAAAGGAAATTAATATAGAGTAGTAAATCCAAATCTCCTTTCTTTAGAGGTCCTTTCTCTTAAAGACAGTAAACTAAAAGTTTGCTGTGCCTTTGGTTTATTTGGGCAGTTGGATAGCATAAGTATTATGCCAGTTCACCTGAATCCTATGGTAACAACTTTTCTAAGCACAGCTCTCTCATCTGCCCATTTGCTGAGAGCAAACATTACTGTGTTACTGAACATTACTTTTCTCAGAATGCTTTGATATTTCAGGCTATGTTATGGCCTGAAATATTTTATTAATGTACTTTTTCAAACTTCACATGTATTGACAAATGTTTGATGTCTTTAGGAACAGACATGAGTAGCTATTGATTTTGTGATTTGCTGTCACCTTGCATTTTGCAACATTCATCAAAAGTGTTTCAGGCCTGGCTATTACTATTAACTCGTTAAATTTCAATCTGGCAATTTATTCTACCATGTTCTGTCATTCTGTAGCGGTCCTTATATCCCTGCACTTTTGATCTGTTACCTGAAGACAAACTACACACCTTCCTAATGAAAATGTTATTGCTGTGAGGTAATAGCAGACAAAATGTGAGTAGAGGTTGTAACAGCTCATTGCCAGCCGTCTCTGTTGGACCTGGTTTCACTAGGAAAACTGCAGGAGAAATCAACATGTTCAGGAAAGTTTTCTTATATATAAAGAATGAGAATGATCGAAGCCATCTGTCTAGTAAAAACCACTGAGGAAAAGATGATGAGGGAAAGCTTTTGAGGAAAGAGTAGTAGGAGAAGAAAAGGTAGATATCAGAAGTGGGAAGAAAGTGAAAACAGTAGACAATTAAAATGAAAATCTATTGGGCATATATCTAGATGCAACTTAGATGTTATTTCTACTTGCAAGGGAATTTCCAAAGCAAAGCATCTTAGATCTTGTCTGGAAAGCTCCAGACATTTTGAAGTTTTTGCTGAAATATGCTTTTGTGCCTTAGCAGGGTGATAGCAGAAAGGGGAGTGGGAGAGAACAACACTCCAGTTCTCAGACAGGATGGAGGAAATGAAAAAGCGATTCAGCAGAACCCCACAGCCAAATCTAAAGATGCTCCTGATGAAGGGGAGGAATTTCTTTTTTCAGTGAGCTCAACCTATTATTTGGCAGTGTTTGGAGGAATGAATTTTAATTTAAGTGGATTTAAGTTAAGGGTAGGAGGAAATCGCTTCCTGTCCTTTCTCACAGAGAGGAGATTCAGCTCCAGTGATATACGGAGAATTCCTACTTCCATTTCAATCCAGTTTAACTTTTCAAATACTATAGAAAAGGAAGAAGTCTTGGGACATTTGCAAACAACTGGATAAAAATGTCAGAAATTAATTAATTTGGGAAATATGACAGAAAACCTTATCTCCTGCTACCAAGAGGAAGAAACCATCCATAGTAGTAAAATGTTCTCAATTACCATTGCTGGAACTGTGTGTTGCTGAAGTGAGCATAACCATCATCCCAGGCGTACAGTAGGTTTCTGCTACCTTTGATGCATGGTACCAATTCAGGGAGTCTTCTACCACTTATGATGGCCTAAATGTATTTTATTTATTGACCAAAAATGTACTTATATTCCTAACTGGTACATCCATAAGACTTAAAGATGTTTGCAGTTCCTGTAGCTCCCAAATTCATTTTTTGATTAGATTTAAAAGATTTATTTATTTGTAATATGTAATATGTAATTAAATTTAAAATGGAGAATCTTTTAAAAGTTATTTGAACATCGCAATTATGTATGTTGTTGTCTGGCCTGCCTAAGACAGAAGCTGGTGAGGTTCTTCAAGGGTAACTGAGGAGAGGGGACCAGGGCCAGACTTACCAAAGACTTCTAATGTTCTTTTTCTGAAACACATGGTATATATTAAAACACTTTGAACTGAAAGTAAAATGCCATCATGTTTGGAGAGCTGAGGTTTTAAAGTAAGGAAGTACCAGTAGTATGATCAAAAGATTGTTTTCTGGAAGGAGCAAGAGGTATTTCTACTAGAACGGTAAATATTTGGAACTGAGTTTCAGTAAGATACAAGACTGATTGATGAGTTTGGAATTGTTTTCTGAGCTAGGTTACACAATTATTTGTCAAAAGTATTTTAGTGATTTAAGTTTTGTTTTTATGTAGTGAACTATCACCTTTTTTAAAAAAAAGGTGAGAGTCATTCAAAAGATCCAAAACTGTTGCATTTTTAAAAGATGTTTTTTAAATTGTATTTCTTTTTTTTGTAGTCCTAATGTAGCTAAACTCTATTAATCTATTGTTTTAAGATATTTTTTTGTGTGTCAGCTACCAGGATATAAATGATTTGGTTATAGTAACAGTCCAGAAACAGAATTCTGTCTGCTGAACTGAAAATTAAAAAACTTTATGAAGGATTGGTATAGAATTTTGTTGTTATTATTAAGAATGGTTTCACCAACAAAGATATTTTTATTGTCAGTTTTTCCTTTGGGTAAGGACCTAACGCTAGCTGGCTTATTGGCATTTCACACACTTCTAAATGATTCTTTAATATTAAAGCTGCTTTAGTTAGGCTCTTTGAACCAGACTGTCTGGTTGGGCACATCTTATGTTATGGAACATTTACAGATTTTCCTACTTGTGTTTGTATTGGAACGTAAATTCACTGAATATTATTTGCAACTTATTAAGTGGTTTAACACTGCGACCTTTTGGATGGTGTGGTGGACCAGATTGAAGCATGTGGTTAATTAATTTGGAAATTATAAATATGTAAGTATAGCCAGAAAATTATTTGATGCTGTTTAAATGGCAATATTAGAATACCCATCAGGGTGATAAAACCAGAGGCTTGAAATAGACTTTCCTCTTGTCACTACTAAGGGACAATTTTGGCTCTTGATTCTGAGTGTTGGAACCGCCTATTTGCACGAGCCATGCAGGTGAAGGATTCAGCCCCGATCAATCTACTGATTTCTGTTTCAAGGCAGAGAGACATTTTTTATTTTGCTTAGAATTTACACCACAAGTCTTATAAAAATTTGGATGTTGCTTATATTATAAACCTGCTAGGGCCCACCGTGACAGATTTCAGTGACAATATTATCAGACATGAATGGAATTACTTTGCGGTACAAAACGCCACAGTATTTTCTTCCCTGGAAAGGTTACTTATGGAGTCCTGTAACTAGTGGTGCTCCCCAGGGGTCTGTGCTGGGTCCAGTCATGTTCAACATATTCATCACTGACCTGGATGATGGGATAGAGTGTAACCTCAGCAAGTTTGCTGATGATGCCAAGCTGGGAGGAGTGGCCGATACACCAGAAGGCTGTGCTGCCATCCAACGAGACCTGGACAGGCTGGAGAGCTGGGCCGAGGGGAATCTCATGAAATTCAACAAGAGCAAGTGCAAGGTCCTGCACCTGGGGAGGAACAACCCCACGCACCAGTACAGGCTGGGGGCTGAACTACTGGAAAGCGGCTCTGTTGAGAGGGAGCTGGGAGTGCTGGTGGACAGCAAGTTGAGCCTGAGCCAGCAACGTGCCCTTGTGGCCAAGAAGGCCAACGGTATCCTGGTGTGCATTAAAAGGAGTGTGGGCAGCAGACTGAGAGAGGTCATCCTCCCCCTCTACTCTGCCCTAGTGAGACCACATTTGGAGTACTGTGTCCAGTTCTGGGCCCCCCAGTTTAACAAGGACAGGAAACTGCCTGAGCAAGTCCAGCAGAGAGCTACCAGGATGATCAGGGGACTGGAGCATCTCCCTTATGAGGAAATGCTGAGAGACCTGGGTTTGTTCAGCCTGGAGAAGAGAAGACTGAGGGGGGATCTCATCAATGCTTATAAATATCTAAAGGGTGGGTGTCAGGATGATGGGACTGGGCTCTTTTCAGTAGTGCCCAATGACAGGCCAAGGGGCGACGGGCACAAGTTGGAACACGGGAAGTTCCACTTAAAAGTAAGAAGAAACTCCTTCCCTGTGCGGGTGCCAGAGCAGCGGAACAGGCTGCCCAGGGAGGGTGTGGAGTCCCTTCCCTGGAGACATTCAAAACCTGCCTAGACGTGTTCCTGTGCCCCCTGCTCTGGGTGTGCCTGCTCAAGCAGGGGGGTTGGATGAGGTGATCTCCAGAGGTCCCTTCCAACCCCCACCATTCTGTGATTCTGTGATTCTTTGAGTCATAAATTTTGCCAACTTGATCAAGTCTGTAAATGCAGAGGTTCAGCAGTCCTCTGCATCTCTGCTACTTTCTGAGTTACTGATTTCTTACTGTAACAGCCCATGTCTTTGGCTCTTCAGGGTCATCACTCTGCACTCGCACTCCTGTTCCCTCACTTCAGGTGCTTTTTAGAATTTCTTGCAGGTCCTCACTAGTCATTCCCCCTGTGGAATGCTAGTAAAAGTAAAGCTGCTAGTAAAGCTTGTTATTAACAAGGTATCTCCCTTAATTTTCATCTCACTGGGTATTATCTGTGCAGGATCACTAGGCTTCTTGGGTTTAATGTTATGTGGGATGTCTTATTTGCTATTGATTAGGCTTTTTCAGCAAGGATTCTCAGCCTTTGACTTCTCACTTTCAGTTTGTTAACAGCCTGTTGCAATCAGCCTTCTAGCTTCTCTATGGAGAATAACTGAGTTAAAACATTTCTGAAATGTTTGCTGTCTTTTTGAATAATGAATTGAACTTTAATATATTTAATACAAAATAGTAATAAATTACAATTGCACAATTTCTTACAGAGTTTTTATTAAGATCAAAACTTATTTGTTCAGACTAGATTTATATAAATAAATCACAGTACATTTTTACCTGTTTTTAGAAGATTGTAATACATATAAAATTAAGAAATTTTTTGTCCCTCAAACCATCACTGCGAAAGGAATCATGCATTATTTCTACTAAACGAACAAAATGCCCACCTAATTGAGAGAGCCTTGGTATAGGTATGGCTCTGCTCTCCAAAATTAGACATGAAACACAGAGATACCAGGACTATTTATTGAACAAGAAATAATAAAGCATAGTACAAAGTTCATGTGTTATTAAAAACAAAAGTATACCAAAACAACACACCTCTCTTCACATACCTTTGCAACTGATATTAAAAATGACAGCTGGCCAGCATGCAACTGAGTAAAACATTCCAGTTTTACAATGACTATGTTTGAGCAAAAGAAGGAGGAACTAAAAAACCCAGACAAAACAAACAAACAAACAGCCCAGATGCTTACAAATCCTCATGTCATCTTCCCCTCTGTGCCATGTACGCTGTGTTCGGTCAGCAGTTGAGGTATGTCCTGGTGATACCTTTCCTGAACAGTGTCCATCACGGCCATCTGGATTAGTGCACTTTACGGACCTTCAAGGAGATGGAGGTCCTTTCAGAGAACTGCAGGACCCTGGAGAACTTCCAGCTGTAGTTCCTTGCCCAACCCACTGTATTAGAAATTAACTGTAAAGGCAGCTCTTGAAACTATTCGGCTCTGAATGTGCAGTGCCCTTACAAGATCATTCACACCTCGCGCAGCTGGGTTCACATATTGTAAGGCTGTCACTTCAGAACAGAGTTATGGTCTCAAGCAAGGCCTTGCACTAATTACAGCAAGAATCAAGGTGACTCTATTCAAAGTCTGTCCTGCTGCCATTTTTCCCAGCACAGAGGGCTTCTATTAAATTCTACAGTATTACGGATTACTTTCTCTACATGCTTTTTTCCTTGTAGATAAGAAAGCCATTGTTTTCCCACTTGATACTGAGATGTAATCATTTGACAATGCACTGTTCTAAAGGGAAGAAAGGATTTAATTGATGACCCTTCAGGTTGAGTCACCTAGTCTAATTTTTTTCACTTCTTTCTGTTCAAACAAAATGCATAAAGTAATTTCAAATAGATTTCTAATTGGGTGAAGCAAAATTTTCAACCGAATTTCCAGTCCTTTTTCTCCTTTCCTGTTTATTTTTTGTTACTTTTCAACTAAAAGAGAGTTTGCAGGTTTTTTTTTTTTTCAATAGCAAATAGGTCCCCTCAGTGCTCTAATGTTGCCAAGTGATAAACATGTATTTGTACCTTTGATTTTGTGTGCTCATGTTAATACAGCTACATGTCATGTTTGGTGTTTAAAAACACACAAATGAAACCAAACCAAACCAAAAAACAAAGAACAAAAACAACAACAAAAAAAAAACCCAACAACTATCCCCTCAAGAAGGGGGGGGACTAAAATAACCTCTTATTTCTCATTCTTTTGTGTTACTCTCTGCTGTCAGCTCACTTTGTATTGAATCAGCAGTTCCCCTGCTGATAGTTAAATTGGACCTCTATGTAACAAATTTCTCACATGTACTGCTTTGCTGTTTTATGGATCCACTGGCATAGAAAGCTGAAGTGTCTGGTAGTCCCTGCTTCCCCGGATTGAGATGCATGTGTGTTTGTCCACTGCCAGGATTATTTACAGGGGAAAATGAAACCAAAGAGAACAGAGAGGTTTTCAATATCTTGTGATTCCAGTGGAAACAGATAAAGAAATATTTGAGCACTCAACTGCAGAAGGTTTGTGCTGTGAGTATTTTGGCATGGGATATCACACAACTGCCCATTACACTCTGCCTCAGTGTCAATAGCTTGGAAGGCTTTCCCATTGACACTCACTGCTTTTTCATAAAGCAACATTTGAAATTGTGACTTGTTATGGAAAACTAAAAGTAACAGTTTAATAGCACATTGTTAATGAGTGAAGTGGGATTAAAATCTTGCTGAGATGCATTTCTAAGGGATTTCCTTTTCTGTTTTAGAATTTCAATACCTGTCATACAGTATAATTATGCATTCACAAGAAATAAGAAAACAAATGAGGGTTGCAGATTGAAATTATTCTTGTGAGCCTTCTACTAATTTACCTCTGAGAATCATAGTTCAGAAAAGAAAGACTGAACAGTGTTGGGATCATAGTTTTCTCTGGGTTTCCAGCTGATTTGGTAGCAGTAGATCCTCTGTTCCTTCTAATGTGCTGTTGTGTTATGGTGCTACAGTCCAAAGACAGCAGCAGTGTACTGGCCCACCAGAACCGTAACATGAAAATATTTCAGGTCTAGGGAATAGCATTGGTTAAGTGGAGTATGAAGGTGAAGAGTGAAGTATCCAAATATAGAAAATAGGTATCATTCCACATATGCACTGCTATGATAAGGCAGATATTTGTAAAATGCACATAGTAATGTCACAGCCTGAGTAACAGTTTGCAAGTCATGAGTGCACAAGAATTAGGAGATTTTAATAGAACACTATATTTTCTTCCTCATCCCTAAGTCTTTGAGGTGCACAGGATCCCTCTTTAAATGCTCACTGAACAGAAATTTCTTACTTTTTTTTTTTTGTAAGAGAACTGTGATCAAAATCATTCTCTTCATGCTAGACCCTTGAGCATTAAATAAACTCAACATGGTAATAAAATAAATATCACTGGCAATTATAATGATACTGCTTTTCAGCTGATGCCCCTTTGAGCTGTATGTTTTGTTCTTCTGGAAATGCCCAGTTCCCATCTGAAATTTTGCTTGGACAGGTTTTGAAGAGTTGTTTACTTTGCCAGGGGTATCCTTGTGTGTGGTAGCTGTATTGACCTATGGCTGTGCCATGAGATTTTTGCAAACCACCGTACTTACAGAACTTCTGCTTTATAGCTGCAGCACACATTTACAACAGATCCAAGATTTCCTGCAAGTGCCAAACTGTGCTTTACCCATTAGCAATTCTGATTTTCTGGAATATCCTCAATTGATAGGTTATAAAAGTAATTTTTCAGATTTGGATCAACATTTCAAATATTTTCTTCAATTCATGCATGCATATTTGTGTCAGCAAAACTGCAAACCCAAAATGCTTGGTGAGCATTCAACGCATACAAGATACGAAGCAATGTGTGTGCACATAAACTTATCTGAACTGTATGTAAAGAGACGGGGTCCCTATCTGTAAGTACGTAGCAGGCAACTAGATTATATAAAATACCCATACTTTGCATTTGCATTTTAAAAATAAAAATTCCCATGTAAAAACGTGAATAAAATTCTCTCTAGAAAAGTTTGAAGGAAGGGAGAGCTCCATGCATGGCTAAATAAGTGGCAAAAATCTATCCCAGGGGCCCTTGTTCTGGGACGCAGATTTCATTATGTGCAGGAGTTCAGTGCTTTGATTTTTTTTTTTTTAATGGTCAGACTTTGTCAGCATTTACAATATACCATCATGTAAGATAGCCCTGTTAATTCTACTACAAATAAAGAAAGTCTTCATAGGCACTATATATTTGGAACAGCATTTTAAAATGACTCTGTGAGTGTGAGTGTGTGCATGTGCACGCACGTGTGTGCTTGTGTGTATGATAGAGCATAGCCACCTGTGATGAGCTTCCAACTTTTTGCAGTGTCACGGACACAACTTAGAAATCTTGACTGGAAAATCATCTACAAAGGTTGAGGGCTAACAGCCTCTGTGTTATACAGATGGCTATCTTCTTTCTAAAAGAACATACTGTCATTACAAATACCATATATATCTTGTTCTCACCCAACAGAACTTTATTTCAGATTTGAAGGGTTTCTGCAAAGAACCATATTGATTTGTTTTTGTGTAAGGTGAAAGGAGGCACCAACTGAGACTGAGGATGCTACTTGTCATCAAAAAATAAATGTCTGATGACAATCATTCTTGATAAAAAAATATTTAGAAAGCTATATTTTCATGATACTGCACCTTTTTTGCAAATACAAGAACCATATTTGTTGCTGTTCCCAATACTTGTTGGTTTTCATTGCTATCAGGTTGCTTGTAAAACCTGGGTTATTCTAATGAACAGAAATTATGACTTGAACTTGGGTAATGCTTACGACCATACAAATAATCTAACAGTAGCAATAGTGTCAGCTGGAGAATTAATGCTACAAGTGGATAACATTACGCTACATGAAACCAATAGCTCTTCACACAGTAGAAGACTGAGGGTCCTATTCAGCAAATATTCAGGGTCCTATGGCTGTGGCCACAGAGGTTCCAGAAGCTCTCGCTGAGTCTAATCCTGATTCAGGAACCAAAATGATATGCTGTGTATATATTTCTCTGCACAGCCTGGATGCGCTGGACACCCTCCCCCACTTGATTCCTGGGAAGGAAAAAAATATGTCTCTGTTTAGCTCAGTGATGTGAAAAGCAATCCACAGTAATGAAATCTAAAGAAGTTAGCCAGGCATGTATGAAAAGAACAGGATGCCTGTAAAAAGGGAAGAGTTGTCAAAACCTAATTGTGGGCTCTGGCTGCAATAAAACTTATCAAAGAGGGAAGACAGGTTGAATATAAGGGTGTAGACAACTTCTGCTAAGAGACACTTCTTGTATTCTGGGAAATAGTAACCATTACACTACTCCTCATGTGCTTTGTCAAGACATTCCTATCAATGTTTGACTACAGCTGAGAGCTCGGTGATGTGTTTTCTAAACCCAGCTCCCAAATGCCCAGGTAGGCATTTCAAGTGTGGCACTTCAGCCAGTACCTAGCTTGTCGTTGAGGGCACAAAGATATAGACAGGGCTCCCCCACTTTGCTTGATCTTCTTTCACAGCATACTTGTATTTTGGCAGCACCCATGCTCTGAAAAGGCATGGTACATTCCCACTGCAACAGAGCCTGTGAGCACTCAAAAGTCTCCCTGTTGCAGTTGTGCTGCTGTGGTCTCCAGGCACCAGTAAATGTAGTTGTTTATGGAGACAGGGCAAGACTGTGGTATTTTTGCCATTTTGGACAATCTTTCTATTGCCTGGCAATTGTTTATGGAACTGCCTAGGCTTAGTGCTTATAACCAAGTGGGTAAAGTCCTCAGCTGCATTCTAGTAACATGGCTGCACTCTGATGCATAAAGTATAGGCACAGAGGCTGCGAACTCCCTGCCTCAGCATACTAGGTGCTTATGGCATTGCTCATGTCTTGATATGAATAGGATGGTCTTTCCTGTCTTTCAGCATCTGGGGGAACACTGGCTGTTCATAAACACAGTAGTTTCTTTTGACTGGGATTGCCAGTCTTCACTGACTTTAGCCAGTGATAACAACAATAAAAGTAAGTCATGGTAACTCTTAGGAAGCAATTTAGTTAGATCTTTGATGAATTTTTGTGTCTCATGAATCAGGATTAGCATTCCCTGTACTGGGGAGAGGATTAGACAGAGGGATTAAAAGGACATCTTTACCCCACTGGACTCTGTGGAATAGCCCCTGAGGATATGGCTAAGAAAGAGTTCAACAGGAATGCCAAATTTCTGCTGAATAGGTTAAAAGGGTGAGGAAGCCTCTTCGGCAGCCATCCAAGCGCAGAAGACCTGCATAACATTTCTGCTGAATAGGGCCCTAAAGAAAAAAAACAAAACAAAACAAAACAAAAAAACATAGGAACCTTGAAAAGCTTTTCTGATTGTGTGGCTTCTTATCAACGCCTCAGATCTCCAGAGACACTTAAACATTTTTTTTCAGTGCAGTTAGGCATCCCTTGAGATGTGCAAGTGGCATGGGTGATATATTCTTACAAGAGAAGAAGTCAGATTAGGTTGTTATACATAAAAAAAATAGGTCTTGGTTGTTCTGTAAACAAGGTCCATTTCTTTATATCGATCATCAATGAAAGTTACCCAAGATCCTACTTAAAAAACAAAACCAAACCCTTATTCCTGTGTATAACGTTTGGTGTTTTCATGTATATATTAAAGACATTAATTACTTTCCATTCCCCTAAAATTGAAAGGCGCAGGCTTAACTTGCAAGTTATGTTTGACTTTTCACATCTGTGTTTCCAAGCGGTTTTCTAGGATTTGGTGCGTGCATGTGGATCTTGGTTTTGCTCATAAAATTTTATCCAAATTCTAATGCCATATGGAAGAATTTTCACAATTATAGTAATAGGGAAGCAAGAAATAAGTCTTACCTCTGCAAGAGGATGCCAGTGAGCAATGGGTTTCCGAGGGTATGAGAGCATTTCGTTCCAGTGGTCACGACCTAGACTTTCTGCATCGTTGCCTACTTGACATACTCCAATGACCTCATTGTGACCTACACTGTGAAAATGTTCCATAATATTTTTTTTCTTAAAATTTTACCTTTAGAACCATACCATATACATATTTCATTAGAAACATTAATCACAGATTTTTAGAACTAATTCTTGCCTGAAAAATGTAATGAGCTATAAAATACATAGGTTTGCTCTTTACATTTCCCACTAATCACAATAATTTAGTATTTTTCCCATTATAGCATACACTGTGTGTCTGTGTGCATTCTTTGCATTAAGAATGTAAAAAGTTCTTTGCCTGTGTTCTGTAATTAATTGCAAATACAAGTGAACTCTAGGTCACAATTTTAGAAATGGAGGTGTGTGTCTAAGGAGTTAGTGTAATTGTACACAAACAGAACATCAGTGTGTGGACTGTCTGATTATATGTTCAGCTATTTCAGTTCTGGTAAACATATATGCAACTTAGTTATGTCAGTTATGGATGCAATTCTGTATTTTAAGATTTAGAAAGGAAATCTGCCTGGCAATACAAGGAATTTTAGTCTTCTACCAAAGTCAACATGACATTAATTTCCCATTTATTGGGAATAAATAATAACTGTGTTTCTGGATGCAAATGTACTGTGCACAGTTTTATAAGCCAATAGATGATGTTATTTTACAGCTACAGGTATCTCACCGGTCATAATCCATAACAGCTATCGACAAGTTAATTTGGTCAATGTTTTCTGGAGGGACGTCAAAGACTATGGCTTCATTGTAAACGGGATTAAGGGTATTCCTCTTGGTGGAAGTTTTTCTTTTCTTTAGTCGCCTTCCTTCACACATTAAAGAAACCTTCACGTAGGGATCTGTGTGAATCATAAGAACAACGTTGGTTTTTTCTTTTGCTGTTTTTAAGCAAACATAAATGGAAAGTGAAGGGTGCAGCCTTCTTGTCTGCCCATACCTGCTTGCAGAATTAGTCACCTAGACCTGACTGGAATTTGAGCTTTATTACCATGGAATGCCTGGAAGGCAGTGGAGCTTTGAAAGCTTTACCTGGTTGACTGCTTATAATGAACAATTCAGGATCAAGAAGCTTCTTGTTGTGTACCGACTTCTTGAAGGGTATTAAAATATCCACTGAACCGTGTTATACATGACTGTTTTATACAACAGCCTGTGTATCAGCCTATTTATAACAGCCTAATTACTTGTACAGATTTGTAGGACAGACAGAAGATGACAATATTTTACACAGTGGGATTTACTGATGTATGGTTAAATATAATTCAAAGCGTAACAATTAGTGGCTTGTGTTTCTCAAGAGAATTATAATTGTTTTTAAAACCCTGACTGTAGTAAAAAAAGCTATTTCTTTGTAGCTCCTTTCTGGGAGCTCTACAACTCCCTGCTGTTATTTAGGAGTCATCTAAGAACTCTTATTTACATTAGTTTCTTGTTTTCATCATCAAATTTTGAAAGGGTTGCTGAAAGGAGTCTGGGATGATCACTGTTTTGTCCATATGCCAGCAACAGCAGAATTGGCTCAGTGGCTCTTGGAGACTGTCAGAGAGGGCTGGTCTGCCTCTGTGCCACAGCCATAACAAATAGTCTGCTGTACAAACAAATTCCCAGTGCTGTGAACACAGTTTGGCCAGCTTGTGCTATTCTGAATCACAGTGGCTTTAGAAATAATAATCTTGCTGACTTTTTAAAAGCAGATTATTTTAAACTGTTGGTTGCAACAGAACAAACAAAAATATATTATCTACTTCTCAGAAACTTCTGTACTCAAGTAACTCAAGAGCTCAAGGGCTTGTAATTCAAATAACTCAAGTGACTCAAGTATAAGAACCCTCTTCTGAAAAATCATTCTGGGAATTGACAGTGCTGAGTTCTGTGACTCAGGAGGGAAATGGGACAGAAATCCACATTGAGCATTAAATTCATTCCTACCTGATGCTCCTGTGATATCCATTGCCTTTAAATTTCTTGCCTTTATTATTGTAATAGTTAGTCTGCCAGCTGTTGGAAGGTAGCAGAGTGAAAACATCAGGTCACCAAGATCCACATTATCCTGTTCCAAGGAAAGACAGACAATGTGAAGCAGAACAATTTTCCCTAGCCATAACAGGAGCTAAAGGTAAAATATACCGTTGGGGATGTGAAGATATGCATGCAAAAGCTGCATTCTCATTGTGAAACATATCCGAAAAAACAGACATTTCTGCGTACAGTGCTGAAGTCACTACGTTGTTGCTAGGCCACTTAAGTTCTCAAGTGTAAATGTGGTTCTAGTTTCTAGCACTCAGTCCTTTGAGATGAAACACATTTCAGTGATGAAGTACAGTATATGCACTGGGATACCTTTGTTATGTCTTTTGTTTTGTGGTGATTTGTGTGTACCATTGACAAGTTGAAACACATCGCTCTGCCTTTCCTTCTGGTCTGCAGGGTACCCATAGAGACATTCACAGAAAGAGCGTTGGTTGGGCAGGGCAAAGTTTCATGCAGCTCTCAAGCTTGCATAAACTCAGGTGTGATAGGGGTGAAGTCAGTATGGTAATGGGGCAGTCTCCACCAGAAGTAGAGTGAGGACGTTACCTCATGTGCCTTGCGCAGGCAGGTGAGCTCCCTCAAGTAAGCTTATCCACCTGCTTCATTGATAGAATGATTTGCAACCCTTTCCTGTGTCAATGGCATTAGGGTTTCAGAGAGGTAGAGAAAATGAGCAAAGCCTGTTTGCAGTTACAAAGCGTCTGTTTGGTTTTTTAAAAAAAGGAAATCCAGCTCTTTTATAAAACATATAGTGAATAAAGGATTGTCTTGAACAATTTCTGGGATTTGATTTGCATTTTTTTTCTGACTGAGCAATGAACTGGTACTTTTATAGACCTATCTCCTGTAACCTAATATTTAATCCTTGACTGAAAAAAGTTATCCTGTCCAACAAATTCAAAGCTACATTCTAGGTTTTATAGGGAAGGGAAATACATCTGTTGTGGAATATGTGTATCTTGCCCACTTAGCTTTGTGCAATAGCTTCTTTCCCAGGTTGGCTCCTTCTGTCAGTCCCTAAAAAATGAAGGGTGGTGGATGACATAGAAGGTGAGTGAAAATACCTTGAAACAGAGCCTAACAGGTTAGTGTTTGTCTCTGAGCTAGCTGCTGTGTAGACCGATGCTAAGAGCCTATGCAGTCACTTTACGTAGTTTCATGGGTTAGCAGGGGAAACATGCAGGACAGAAAGAATCTGTAAACAGAGTTGTAGAAAAATGTTATATTGGAAGGGATTTCTAGAGATTACTTGATCTAAACCCTTGCCTAAGAGAGGCACCTTTGCTTTAGTTCTTCTCAGCTCATGCAAGGGAAAAAAAAATATCATGTACATTCATTCAGAAACAGGCCCTTTCCTTGTGCTGTTATAGGAGAGAGCTGCTGTCAAAGAAGGAAAAAGCTGATATATAGGCCCTTTGTCAGCAATAACTAACTTTTAGCCCTGACTTAACTTCATCAACTATCATCTTTTCCATTCTAAATATCAGTGTTTCATGGTAGCTGTAAAGCTAATAAAGGCTGTGACAATATCAAGATAGCTGACATGACTCACCCTGTTTAGAGTCTCATGATGGATCATAACTTGGAAGCAGACCTGCTGCAACAAACTGTGTCACTGACTCACTTTGTGGGAGGATCAAAGTGCTGTTTGAGAAGGTGAAGCTGCAAGAAGTCCTACAGGCTAAAGTGATGTCAGCACATCCAGGAGAACTTTCTCTTGGCTAACACCTGCACTTAACATTACAGGAAGCATAATTGATTCTGAAATTTTGCCAGTGGTCAGCTGGAGCTTGATACCTATAACCTGGGGAACAGGAAGCAAAGATTTCACTTATCCTTCCCATTGTGAGGAAGAAAAAATTCCAGAATTTAAGCATTTAACTTCCCCATCTCTGAGGTGCTGAGATTTGTAGCTGTGGAATTCTCGCTCATGCTGCTAACCATACAACTTTGGGGGAAGCAGAATTTCATAAGCCATTTAAAGAAATTATAGTATCCCTCTGCATAAATGAACTCACTAGGAAATAAGAGATCGTGTGTGTTGAATGCAGTGTCAGGAATTATGCCATAATATACTTATCCACAGACTTTGTCTTGTCTTTGAAAAGTAATCTTCGTCTACGCTGTGATGTATTTTTAAGTAAATGCTACAATGACAAAAGTACTCTGTTACTCTGTAACTTTTCCAAAAATTGCACTGGGCTTTATACAGAAAAACACTGTTAAACTGGAAACAGAGCCTGCAACTTCTTCGGTCTTTTCCAGTTCTAGAAGTTGTAGGTGTTGTAGCAATAGATCACCGATGATTGTGAGATTCAGTCTGTTTGTAAGCCAACACTAGTAGTAATCTAACCAAGTCTAACCAGTCTGAGAATGTAATTGAAGGAAATCTTGCAGGGAGAAGCAGGAAAGAGACAAACATTTTGACATGCAAATCCTTCTCTGAGCCTGAAGAAGCAGCCCTGTTTTCTCACCCTTTTGTTTTGATTTGTAGGGAATTAACTACTGCCCCATAATACTGGTTACTTGTAAATCTTTTCTCAGTCTTGGAAAGATAGATTTTCTAACTGAGTGAGCCTTTCCCAGTGCACTGGCTATTCCACCCTGCTTACCCCTATTTTCTGTAACCAAAGGGCAACGGTTTTAACTGTTCCAAACATTGTAAATTTTGCTGTTGGGCCTTCCAGGTTTAACTTAAGGAGGGGATGTTCCTCAAAGAGTACCACAAACTGTGGCTGCACCACAGAATCTGCATGTATGTGTTCATCTGCCTGGGTAACTGCAGCGGAACAGGCACCATGCACTGACTGGAGATCAGTGGTGCCACAGGCATGACTGTTACATCCAGCAGACACTGGCCCTTACTGTAAATTCAGTTTGTTAATAGAACCAAGGTCAACGTAACAGAGCACAGAGAGGATTATTGCACATCTTCACTAGCTTAAAATCACTGAGCCACATGGCTTAAGCCATGGATTGTCACTAAAGGTGTACTGTATTATCAAGAAATAGCTTTAAGGAACAGAATTAATGAGCAAAGAGCATCTTCTGCAAGGATTATGCTTCTGTTTGAATTGAGTACTTAGATGTTACTATGTATGCTTGAGAAATTGTGGTGATATAAATATTACACTGCCAGAGGCATTTTTAAATTCCAGCTTAGGAAAAGATTTCATGATATTGTAGGTTATCAAGTAATGTATTTTGTACATTCCCAATTTGTGTCTAACTTTATTTAGTGTGGTAGTAATACCACACTGTGCAAGTTAAAGCGCAACCAGGACAGCCTTAACATAACCAGACTAAAAGGCTGGTTAATACTAATAATTTAAAAGAAAATATTCAATAGATAATTAAATTACAGTAATAATTTTTTTTATACGAGTATGGCCTATATTATTTTTATTTTGGTCCTGTTCAGCAGGAAGGATATTATAAGAACTGAACAATTATGCTGTAATAAACAAACCTGAGGTCCAAGCTCCTCTCCCATTGTCCTCAAAAATTGTCCACGATCAGAGGAAGAAAGCACTGCCTCCATTATTAATCTATAACCTGCTTATTCTTATATTCTAAAAGAGGCGGAATAAGACTGGCATCTGCTTTGCTCTTCCAGTGCCTCAGGCTTCAGCTTCAGGCTTGGGGTGATGGCTGAGTGCCTTGATGTTGTTAGCTGTGCCTTACAATGAGCCACACAACCTGTCTGATGTCTGTTTCTGATAATCCTGCCTAAATTTGCCTCTGAGCCCATGCTCTGTTAATGTAGTCCTTTATTCAACAGGGCAAGAGTACAAAGTTTCTTCCTTAAAAAATTGCCCAGCGTTACCTGGGGAAGTTAGATGTTTTCAGTACTGGGTAAGCAGTCAGCTGGAGAGTTCAAACCAGAGGTGTAAATCACAAGGTTTGTCTGAAAGCTGTATCTTTACAAAGGGAATGAATCTCTTACTGGAACCTCAAGATAAATACGACCCTTTCATTGATCTTAGGACACAGAAATAAACTCTCTCACATTATGCTTCCTCTTTGTTCCATTTCTGGTGGCAATATTTGATATATCATCAAATCCATATTATTTGAATAATTTCCAGTGGCTTCTACTGAAAGGTTTACTATTCCTGTTTTTCCAAGAAAACATTTCTCGTTTCCCCCCTGTAAAACTAACAAAGTGATAATATATCTTTTAAAATGCTGAATTCCAACAGTAATGTTAATCACTTGTTAGTCTATAGTCACACAGTATTTGTAGATTTTAAAATTATTAATTTCATTAGAGATTAGCCTGCAGGATAAATCACTCCCTAGTACTGTGTCAACAGCTCCATGCTGGTGTTTAGGTGAGTATAACTCAGCATATTAAACAGGGAGACGTGTAATCTTACAGAAGACTGCGATGATGGGCCCTTTAATGGCTTCACCTTTGATTCCTTGGAGGCTGCAGTAAGAAGCTCAGGGTGGATCAAACCTTCCCAGTGAAAGCTGTAAGATACCTGGTAGTTAGGGAGTTTCTGACAAATGGGGATGACATTTGGGATCAGATTTCTCCTCTCCCTTCTCATAATACATTTGGGTGCAGAGACTAGGTGTGTAAAATCAGGCAAAACAGGCAGCAAGGGATGGAAGGAAATAAGACAAATTATAGGTTACAACTTCTGCTTTTGCCTCTGGTCTAGGAGAAGATATGCTGTCCTTGAGTTAGGCAATCCTAAGTTTTGAGCCCATTTCTTAAGAAACTTGTGTTTTGTATTTCTGGAGCAGACAAGCTGTGATAGGCATGCTATCACGCAGTGCTTGTGCCACTCTAATTAAAGCATATGTCTCAATTATACCAGGTTCCTCCATTCCCCATCTATAAAAAGACAGACAGTACTTTTTTTACTTTTCTGGTATGTTGCAAAAATAATGCTAATTATGGATTGTGAGGTGTTCAGATGTATTTTTATGCATCTTATCAACTTACCATAAATGGGAGTGCTTACAGGCACCGATGCCCTTGCTTATTTCTTTTAAAATTGCTAAGTGTTGAAAGAAGTTTTCAAGGCACTAAAATGAAGTGATTTTAGAAAATCTAAAATCAAGTTATTTTAGAGATTTTATAAATTCTTATTGCTACGTCAGAGCTGTACAGCTCAGGCAGTGGTAACTTTGCATACTACCTCCTCTAGCAGCTATACATGTCTCTGCAAAGGTCACTGGAAAAGAGAAAAATAGCAGAGGTTTCATGAAATGAGATATCATTTGAGCTTCTGAAGCACAGAAAGGATTGATTACCAGTATTTAATTAAACTCTCTTTTTTTCTGTCCTACCTGAGGAACATTAGTTATATTTAAACAAAAAAATCTTCCTAGTTATTTCATAATCTTTATTGGAATTAATGGGATTATACTTCTGTAATGCAAGATGAATTCTACTGTACATCATTTTAATATTAGATAATGTCGGGGTTTGAATTTTGCAGGAATTTATTTTAGAGAAGGTTCACTCTGCTAAGATGAGGATAATTTAAGTATACCAGCTAAATGTGCTAAGTCTAAATGAATTTAAAACACTTTAAGAAGTGCTATCTGCTCTTTGGGATGTACATTTATTAAATTGTTCATCTGTGTTGAAAATTCTTGATTCAGATTTGAGAGAGCTAAGACATTAATTCAGTTCAGGTACATGTCCAGGACACAAATATGCAAATACCATATTAAACAAATCTGGGACTCTAATCTGTTTGGGAATGATTGTAGATCTAAAGTATCTAACATGATAAACTCATAAAGTTAGCTCTACATTTTTCATTATTTCATCAAAGAATTATTGTGTTATATGTATGAGAAAAGTATATAAAGAAAAACTCTTTAGAAATGTTTTATTTTAATGGAAATTTGCACGTGACTAGAAGAGTGCCAGCTGCCTTCTCATTACATGTTTTAAGATGAATAGAGAAGATATGACTAGAAAATTCTATTTTCATTACATCTTAAATCAAATAAATGAACTCTAGTAAAGCAGGCATTTATTAATGCCTCAATCAAACTATGTCTACAGAGATACGATTAAGTAAAGTTTGTGGAAAATGGGAATGGCCTATCTTTTACAATTATTCTTTCAATACATCAATGTCAGGCTATTTTTCATGTTTTAAGTTAATTTGCAAATTGTATTATTTTCTCAGTGTGAATCCATTTTTTGCATTTCAGTGTCTTTATTTCTTTTATTAATGGTTTTCTTTGAAAATGAAAGCAAATAAGTAAAGAAGCTTTTAGAGCTAGGAATGTGAAAATTAGTCTGATTTCCATTACTAGGAAAGAACATCCCTAGTACTCTCTCCATGGGCTTGCTACCATTTGCTACTTAGCACACATCGATAAAAATGCTGGAACTGAGAGATTCTTGCATGACTAATAGTGAAAAGTATCATCAGCTGAAGAATCTAAGCAAAAAAGCCTTACAAGGGGGAATGGAAGCACTTAGGCCAGCCAGCCATCAGAAGGTGTTTCGTGTTCCAATTTAAAAAAAAAAGTCCTCTGACAGCTAAGTTCAACTTCAACTTTGCTGCTTAACTAAGTATGTAGGTTGATTTTTCTCTATTAAGATTTATATTGGGGAGGAGCGGCTGGACAGCTGCCTGGAGGAAAAGGACCTGGGGGTGCTGGTTGACAGCCGCCTGAACACGAGCCAGCAGTGTGCCCAGGCGGCCGAGAAGGCCAACGGCATCCTGGCTTGTATCAGGAACAGTGTGGCCAGCAGGAGCGGGGAGGTGATCGTATCCCTGTACTCGGCACTGGTGAGGCCGCACCTCGAGTATTGTGTTCAGTTTTGGGCCCCTCAGTACAAGAAGGACATTGAGGTGCTGGAGCGTGTCCAGAGAAGGGCAACGAAGCTGGTGAAGGGTCTGGAGAGCAGGTCTTGTGAGGAGTGGCTGAGGGAGCTGGGGGTGTTTAGTCCAGAGAAGAGGAGGCTGAGGGGAGACCTTATTGCTCTCTACAACTACCTGAGAGGAGGCTGTAGTGAGGTGGGTGTTGGTCTCTTCTCCCAGGTCACTAGCAATAGAACAAGAGGAAACGGGTTCAAGCTGCGTCAGGGGAGGTTTAGATTGGCTATTAGGAAGAATTTCTTTACTGACAGAGTGGCCAGGCATTGGAACAGGCTGCCCAGAGAGGTGGTAGAGTCTCCATCCCTGGAGGTATTTAAAAGAAGGGTAGATGTGGTGCTTGAGGATATGGTTTAGTGGTGGACTTTGCAGTAATAGGTTAGCGGTTGGACTCGATGATCTTAAGGGTCTTTTCCAACCTTAATGATTCTATGATTCTAATGCCAAGACGATATCACAACAGAGTTTCTATTACCTTTTCTCTTAGGTAGCCTGGAGCACCTTATAGACAGGCAGATGCCTTGCCTGACAGACAAATTCTGAATACCACAACTTTGTGCTGTACCTTGTAGGGACTGAAAGAAGTAGGGATCCTTCCTGGAGACTGGGTGGTAGAGAGCCACTATGAATATCAGTTCAGGGAGTGTACGTTCTTATTTTAACTTACTCATAGTTTTGCCTGGCATCTTGGCAACTTCTATATAAAGACAGTATCAAAAGTAAAGCATCCAGCAGATAGCATATCCTCCATCTCTGCTTCAGAGCCTGGAGATCTTTTGATGTAGGTTTTGGTTTTTTTTTCTCTCCTGTTTCTATAATCCTTGTGTCATGACTACTTTTCTTTAAGGCAGATCAGTCCACATAAGAAGGATCCTTGAGACATTACTCTGTGTTGTGCCAGTCAGTCAAGATATCTTAGAATGCGGGTGGCTGGAGTCAAAGGATAAGCCTTTCACCTTCACAGATGTTTCACAACAACCCAGTTAATATCTTTGAGAGGAACATACTCATATCTTGCTCTTGCCACAATGTCCCCCGTAAGTCAAGGACAGAGACCTTTTCCTGTAGGCAGTCAATGTACCTATCTCTCTAAGTACCCAACATCTCCATTGTCATAATTTATATCCTATAAATAGGATGGCAGTGATTAACTGAAACTGCCTGTCCAATTGGTTAGCTGTATATTGCCCTCAGTTATATGAATGCATTTACAGAATATATTTGTTCTTACTGAGTCCCTTAAGATGTTATTGATAAATTGTTCCGTAATAAGAACCTTACTTTAAAACAGCCTCCATTCAGTAAACATAACCTTCATACACATACTTATTTTTAAACATATGCTTAAATCCTATAGACTTTACTGGCTTTGAATCCTTTATGTAGATTTTCAATTCCCAACAAATAAAGTGCTTTGCTGAATCTGGGACTAAGAATTAATCTAATGAATTATCCCCTAGCTATTAAAATAGAGATAATGTCTTAATTTGTTCCAAACTAAACTGATGAACTGAGGGATAATCTGAATTGAGTTAATGAAAATTAGCAGAGACAGGATTGGAAAAGCTGGGGTTCTGTTTATGTGTGTGTGGCCATGTCAGAAACTGATTCCACAGGAAAAACAGAAATGAGGAATTCTGAAAATTAAACTTCTGTAGAAAGTTAACGTAATTAATTTTTAACTTTCTTGTCAGTTACTAAGAAAAGGAAAGAGTGTGTACACAGAGTTGTTTCTGAAGGCTTCCTAGATGGCATTGTTGGTCAGAGAAAGAAGTTGTTAACTGAAGTTTAGAGTTTCTCCTTGCACATTAAACTGTTCTTCTGAAAAGTATTTTGTTTTCTTGAATTGCTATTGCTGCATGCAACTTTTCTATGACTTGTCACTTTCTCCAAAATACAAAGTTCATTATAGATTTAATAATGCAAAAAACTCTGCCCTGACCCCTCTTTTCGAGGCATTGCAGGCTGCCTTTTATCGTTTTGGTTCTTACTGGGAGGCAGGGGTTGCGTGTGTATGTAGGGAGGGGAGGATAGGAAACACTAGAGACCTAGAAAAGATCCTTGTATCTTCCTAATCTAATACTTAAAAATTAAAACATCATAACCTTGAACATCATGTTCAGTTTTGGGCCCCTCAGTACAAGAAAGACATCGAGGTGCTGGAGTGTGTCCAGAGAAGGGCAACGAAGCTGGTGAAGGGTCTGGAGAGCAGGTCTTGTGAGGAGTGGCTGAGGGAGCTGGGGGTGTTTAGTCTGGAGGAGGCTGAGGGGAGACCTTATCGCTCTCTACAACTACCTGAAAGGAGGTTGTAGCGAGGTGGGTGTTGGTCTCTTCTCCCAGGTCACTAGCAATAGAACAAGAGGAAACGGGTTCAAGCTGCATCAGGGGCGGTTTAGATTGGCTATTAGGAAGAATTTCTTTACTGACAGAGTGGCCAGGCATTGGAACAGGCTGCCCAGAGAGGTGGTAGAGTCACCATCCCTGGAGGTATTTAAAAGACGTGTGGATGTGGCACTTCAGGGCATGGTTTAGGAGAAATGGTAGTGTTGGATTGACAGTTGGACTTGATGATCCTAGAGGTCTTTTCCAACCTTAATGATTCTATGATTCTATAACCTGTAAGATATGAGTTTACAAGTGAGGTGCTGTGGACAGATTTCTTCCTCTTCTTCCAGTATATCCCACTTCAGTGTATCTCACTCACCTTGTCAGCGTTTACAGGTTGGCTACCTTTGGTATTTTGCTTCAAAAGTCTTTTGAAAGGCAAGCCTCTTGAGGGTGGGTTTGATTTCACAATTGTAAAGCTTTAAAGGAGAGTACCTTAGCACAGAGCTGACTCAAACCTTTCTCTCTGCAGAGAAGGCAGTAATGCTTTAGAAATGTTGACAAGCTTGGGAACAGCAATGAAATGTAAATTGTTCTTTATAGGAATAGAGGTTTGGAGGGCAACTGTTGTCTCAAAAGGAAATGTAAGGGAGAGCTTCAACTGGGAAACATAGAGTTTTGATGTTAGGTGAAGATGGTAAAAATTGAAGGTAAGCAGGTCAAGCAGGCAGGGGATGCCTCAGAGAGGGAAGTTTCCCATAACAATCAAGAAGTGTAATCTGGAAAAATGGGCAGTAGTTTCCCTAAGTGAGGACCATGAATATCCATCAGTATCTGTCATGTCAAACCCAATAATTTTTCAACAGGCTGTAACTGATTTGGATTAGAACTCAACTTTTTTTTTCTGAAATACTGAGATTGAAAAAACAAAGAAAACCAGAGGTTAATGGCATTATAGTGCACAGTATCTTACAACATAATCTAATATGGGTGGGCCAACATTGCTGACTTAAAAGAAAACTCTTGATGAACATCATGCAAGACGGAAAGAGATGAGAAAATAAACCCTCATGGTTTCAAGGCTAAATGCTGGTTTGTTGTAAGGAGGGGAGGTTAAATTACATGGTAAGTGTTCACTATCTGTAGACAAACGTGAGCTTGAAGAAAATGAGGCAGCAAATCCATTCTAGCACATAAAATTATTTCTTCCATTAATTATTTGCCAGTTACCTCTTACTTCCATTCTGACATAAGTTGAAAGTAATGTTTAATTATCTCAATATCTCACTAATAATGAAAATCTCAAATACATCCAAGAAAAATTGCAAGGGAGGAAACTGGTTTTAAAAATAAGTTAACTAATCAAAATATTTTAATCCAAAATGTCTTGCCTGTTAATATTTTTTTCCTAGTGTGTTAAAATGAAAATGTCAGTTTGAACTAAATCTGTATGCAAATTAATGGATTGGCCTTTCACTCTACCTTGAGTTACAGTGGCTGCGTGTGAACTTACAGCTCCACTAAAATATCAGAAGATGCTCTACCTTCTATCCCCACGCAGTTATCTGTTGGTGTACAGGGACTGAAAGCAGGCAGTGTGTCAGGGCCCTGAGGGCACTAACAGGCCTTGCTAGCCCTGTCCACCCCCAGGGCCTCCCCCACCCCATCCATGGCCCGGGTCCCCATTTCAGCCCAGCCCGCGGCTGCTGGTCCCTGCCCCAGTGACACCGTAGGGTGCAGGTCTCCAGCTCCTCACATGGGTGTGGGCCCACATCCCAGCCTGGCCTGGCCTGTCCCCAGGGGGCTGGCTGATGCCGGGGGCTGCCCTGCTGTTCCTCAGCTTGCCCCGCTCCCTGGCTGGGGTGGTGGGACAGGTCCTGCCTGGCGAGGTCCTGCCCAGCAGCACCAGGGTCCTGCACTGCTCCTGGCATCCCAGCCCCAGGGACCAGCCAGCCCCTGTGCCCCGACAGTTGTAATTAAGGATAAAGTCTTGCAGAGCAGCCATTCTGTAAAAAAAACCCCTAATATAGACATGCTGCTGAAATGAGATGAAATTAAAGCTTTGGGCCCTGCTAACAGTTCCTCACCTTTCCTTAGCAATGAATGTCATTCTCAGTGCTTGCATTTTTTTGTTGTGTAAAGCAGCCTTTAATATTGTGAATTCTGAGCACATCATTCTGAAAAGGAGAGAAACTAAGTATCTGGTTAGTGCTGAAAAAAGATGGAGAGTCACAGTATCAGGGAAAAAAAAAGATGTTCTTTCCAGTCTGCATAAGCACCTGAAGTGTTTTGTAGACTTATTCATTATACTTATATTAGGTGTTCTTTGCTGATTTCTTTTCTACTCAGGCTTAGCACAGGTTGTATGCAAAATGGGTAATACAGAAAGGCCATTTTTATACATCTGAATCTACTTTTACTCTAAGTAGAAGTTTGTTTACAGTTTTGTTTTTGAAGAAGTTGATATGAAAAAGAGAACAATCCAAATAATATAGTGTGCTTGAAAACTAGAAAGCTAATGTCAAACTTTGTGTTGCAGTAGCATGCCTTTCTTGCCATTCCAGAGCCTTTCTCTGAGATATATTTAAATTTAAAAAAAAAAAATCAAATATGTTTTGTTGGGTTTTAGCCATCTCCTGCCTAATTCCATCCCAGATCTATTCAGTAGAGAAGGTATGGTGGCCTGCTATACACGTATCTGTATTGTGCCCTGGGAAGGCCAGGAGGGGATCACTGTGCTCAGGGCTCTAGTGTAATGAATACAGAAGCTGGAGAAGCACATGTGCATTGTTCATTGCAAACAGGCAGTAAATAAGCACTTTGCCCCTAAATTTTGACCACTTGAATATAATGGGCTCCTTCCACAGACCACTAAAATAACTATTAGTGGACTGTGTATTGCCATTAATCCAAACTCTGTCTAATAATTTTAAAATTCTTGTGATATCTGGAAATCAAATCCAAGTTCAATGAAAACCCTGGTGCGCCCTTTCTCTCTCTTTTTCTGATCCTTTTTGACTTCTCATCCTGTCAAAAATAATAAAACAATAATTACCTCCATTTATAAGGTATAGCTAAGGCAGACTTTTCAAAGGTAATGTTTTCTATGTGCATCTCCCTTTAAATTTGGTCCCCATTTAGTAGTTGGGGAAAGAAGCATGGGTTTATGAATCTATTTCTCCCTCTTTTTTTTTTTTTTTTTTTGAGTTACACAGACATTTTCTTCACCATGATTTAGAGTAAAGTTATTTTTTCTCTCAAATAGATACCTTTCCTGAGTTTCCTTGTCATTTTTCAAGAGAAGGATCAAGTACCTTTCCACTCAAGTTTCTCCATGTGTTTTGTTTCTCTAGAGACAATTCTGTCCTGTCATGTCATGCATCCCCGCAGCTGAGGAACTACTGAGCACAATTCACATTTTTGTGGCAAAAGTAGCTTTTTTTCTAGTGCTCCCTGATTTTGAAATCCTCTTACCTGTGAAATTGACTTGGTTACTAGTAAGTGGTTTAAGTAAATACAAAAAATTGGCTTGTGCTTTGTCACCTGTATAAGCAATAACACTGGTGCCCTGCCAGACTCAAATGCACCATCCACAGAAAGTATCAATATAAGAGAAGTGGTGAAAAGGGATCATTATGGCTTAAAAAGATGTCTGAGAGCATTCCACGTAACCTTCCATTACACTGAAAACACAACTAAATTTCACAACATGCGTTTTAATAGTAACACTTTTCTATAAAATTACCCACTTTTAACCATTGTAAAGCAATTTCCATAGAGGTTTCATTTACTTCTTACTGATTTATTTAAATGGGTCATATAGAAAAGAAAATCACTGCAAATTTCAAAGCAAAAGAGCCAAGGTAAAGAGACTACTTCACTGCTAGCAATATTCTGTTAATGGATTGGGTGAAAAGGTGTGCAGTTGTACTACTTTCATTGTCCTTGCAGAGCAATTCCATCTTAATTGCAAATTAAATGGAAGAAGAATACAATCATGGATGCTAAGGTTAATCCTACAAAACAGGATTAAAAATGTCAAAATAGACAAAACCCCTAAATCTTCAATACTGCAAAATTGTCTCATTTTATGCCTTAGAATCTCTCTGGTTTTCAAGTACAAAAGGAATTAGAATAATAGAGGGAGGGAGGAAGAATGAGAATGACAATAAAATTAATGATAACAAGCCAGCGCCATTACAGAAGTGTGAAAAAGAGGACTCCTTTCAGCCTTTCTCAAATCAAGCTGCAAAGAAAACGTCACATTTGAATCAGGAGGGTGTTTGGGTGTTTGGTGCTTCTTTTTGTGAGGTGGGGGGGAACACGGGAGAGAAGGGAGGCTCTTCTGCTTCCTCCCAGAGATGCTACTGACAGTTTCATAACAGACTGCTACACAAAATTTCCTGACTATGTAACATGCCGATATGCTGTTGGTGTATAACCCTCTCAGGGCAAACCTCCCTGCTTCACCTCCTGAATCAATGCTGTGGAATCTGCGGTAATCTAGCAACAAGGGGTTACTTATACCACTTCTCTTAGCCAATGCCAGGAACATTTCAGTATTTCTCAGTCTTAGCTGCTGATGCTGCCCAAAAGCTCATGCAAATCCAGCTACCCTCTTTTCTTTGGAGACAGTTCTGGACTATCGCCATTAGGACACTTAGGCTACCCAGATGTGGTGAAGAATTTATGCTGTTGCTGTGTATCATTCACCTACCTTGCAAACAAATAGAATTCCTTAATCGTGAAGCTGTTAAGCAGTTTCCCGATCCAGCACTACACCTACTTTGAAGCTGTACAAAGAAACCAGCTTTGAAATAAAACTAAAGACTGTGGGAAGGCTAAAGAAAGGGGAAAGAAGACGACAGAAGTCCATGTTAGAAAATGCAGACTCTGAAATGAAGTGTATCATCCAGGTGTCTACAGCGTAAGCAGGGGAAGATGTGATTGTGTAAAGTGTGATAACAGTTCTTTTTCTGTAATACTTGTTCTCTATCAGATATGCTCATGCCTCCCTATTATATTTAGATGTGTACTGCAGGCAATTTTAGGACTACTTTAGCGAGCATGTTTTCTCTCTTAAGGAATGCGCAGAGGATAGTGTAAGATATGAGATAAAGAGAGCACTAAATATAGACATGCCTTAGTGTTTTAAGTCTATAAAAGCAACTCAACAGAAATTCCTCCTCTTGGAAGACTTTTCTTCTAACTTGTTTTACTTTACATGTGCTACATGTGAAATGTACCTAGAGAGGAAAATTATTTTTTCCTGTGGCTCATTTTACCCTCTTTCTGAGGGCATCATGTGCATTTGTGTGAGGTGAGTCTGGTGAGCTGCCCAGACTTTTACCTGGTTATGTTTATATTCAGAATAACTAGTGTTATTAAGTACATACTAGCCTATGGGTAGGAAAAAGTGTTGCATTTTTAGAAAGTCTGTGAATGATTTAGTAAACAGTTATCTCACGGTCACTTAGATGCCTTCTCAAAGTTTCAGGTTAGTTGCTTATTATTTAAATAATTTGAAAGTTTTGAAGAAATCAAAGGTGTAAATTGACTTGTCCTAAATGGTGAGTTCACTTTGGAACTCTTTGTTACTCTGAGAACGATAAATGACTTTGGTTTACTCAGTTTGGCACCTTAAAAGGGCCTGACTTCAATTTTTTTGAAGGAAGTATGATTTTGAAAGAATTTAGTGTAGTTATCTCTGACCATCCTGACTCATAACTTTTGAAGCAAGACTGTCTGAAAATAAGGATAGTATCCTTGTTTCTTCTGCTGCTTTAGCACTGAAAGATTTCCTGTAATAAATGTTCTTTGAGAAGAACAAGAGAGTGGCTGGATGGGGCTGAAGAGAATGAGCATCTATTGCTGTATCTACTGGTTTGTTTTTTAAAAAAATCTATATTTTGTCAAAAAAAGTATTATGGTTATAGATAGCATAAAAAGCTTTTTATATGTTGTTTTACAATGAAATCTTTGTGATGAATGAAGTGTTTCTCATGGCTTTCCCAAGAATGCTGACACTCTATATACTGAGTAAAGTGAAGAATTTGGAAAAGGAGCTGCCAAATGAGAAACACTGCTGAGCTACAGAAAGGAATGGGTCAGGGGTCCTTACTGCAGAAACCTTGAGAGAAAAGAATCTACTCTGTTTTCATCCTATTAGGACTGCTGCAGCCAGTCAAAAGTTGAAGATGGGGATGTAGAACTCAGGTAATTTCTGATGGAAAGATTTCAATCCGCTTTCTCCAGGACCATATTTGATAGCTCACTCACATTTTAGCCGTCAAATTTTGGGGGAGGACAAGATTTAAATCTTTGTTGAGCAAGTCATCGTCATGCACATATTTTACAGGGAGGAATAAAAGGATGGCAACTTACTTGTTCTGCTGTCCTAGTGAATTTTCTGATGTACATCTCAGGTGATTCGTTTACATTATTTCAGGTGGTTTTTTGTACTGTTTACAGGGTACGATTTCCAAACTATAGCAAGAGGGTATGCATGAAATCTAAGCTTCAGTGGGAATTCTTTCCCTGACTTTACAGTAAAGTCAAGATCCCACCCTAAGTACTACTCATTTCTACCTGCATAAAATGTTCTGTCCCAATGGGCTGAAGTTTATTGTTGGATTAGCATTTACTGTAAGATTCTGTGCTCAGTGGAGTACAGACATTGAAAGGTTTTCATTATTTTAAAGTGATGCCTTTCTTCCTGATGATCATAAATAACTCTCTAGGGGACCTGAAACCAAAGTCTGCTGTTTTCTTCCCACTTTTTCGTACACACTTTTGTTTCCCTTTACTGCATATTTATTTTATTGTTGGAGTTGTTCAGAAGAGTTAGCATAATGTACATCGGATGGTTGATTAAACCACAGCTGGCTTTTAAAAATATTTATAAAACCCCAGCATGCTTTTAAAAAGAAAACATGTGAAGAGTTCTATGTATTCTGAAAATAAATATGCATAATACAGTGTGGGAATTGTTCTTTTGCTCTTCTGTGTTAACTTTCATGGTGTTTGGGGGGCAGTTTCTATAAGAATAGAATATATTCGATATTGCATTATATTGCTAATCTATTCATTCCTCCTTTTAAAATACTTTTACTGCAGGAAATGGAAGAGGAAATGTTAGGTAGGAGGAGCAGTGGATTTCAGCCACTCATACTGTGCTGTTAGTAACTGGTTGCCTGACAAGCAAGGTTATGTTTTCTGATGTTGTGACAAACTGCTATTTTAAAGATGCCAGATTTGGCCCAAGAATTTGAGTGGGGAATTTTATCCCAATAGTTCATATAATCAACTGTGAAAACCTCCAGCTGTCAGTTGTTTTCTGCTTCCCTGCCCATCACAAGCAAGATGCCATCACTAGTTGGGAATCTTCTTCCAGACGGTGTATGTAGCTTTAATTTTGAGTTTCTCTAATGAAAGGAGTAGTGAATGACTAAGTGCTCACTACGGTAAGCTGTAGCTTGTGACTACTGTTTTCTTGAGTAAATAGAGCAAGGTGTTTAATCAAGCAACAAAGTGCCAGAAACATGTAGCTATACAAATCTCAAATGTCATGATACCACAGACATTGCTAATGCAGTCTCGTCATTTGAGCCTGACACCTCACCAAAGTACATGGTGTGAAATATTCATTCTAATTCTCTGCTAGCGAGCCATAGGAAGGCTCAGACACTGCAAATGACTGTATGCTTCATTTACCCACGTGAATACTTCCAGTGACTTCAGTGGGACTAACTACAGAAGGTACTATATCCATAATTCTACAGTTTGAGTGTGCATTGCAAATTGCCTTTCAGTGTTTGTGAGGACTGGTGCAGAATTCAGAGGTTCGCATGTGTTTTGTCATTTAATCCCACCTGGGCAAGCATGAAGTGATGCTGCAGTGGCCTGTTGGATTTTTTCAGGAAACATTATACTTTACACATTGCTCCTGATACACATATCTTTCTGAACATTTAGAGAAATGTATATGCACGAGGAGAAAATAAATAAAATAGAGAGCTAAAATGAAGATCTTTGCTGTAAAAAGGTAGTAAACTTGGGACTAATAAATCTTGATAGAAAACCTTTTAGTCATGTTAATGGTCCCTCAGTTTTGCCATCGTTTCTTTAGCTCTGCTCTCAGAAAATATAGCTCAACTGCCATGAAAGAGTGATGTCCCTCTTCGCTTGATAGTTTCGCTGCCAAGTAATCTATTTTTTACAAAGGGAAAGAATGGAAGAGCGTAGCTATGTATCCTTCTGCAATACTCTCAGCAAGGTTCTCTACAGAGCCTTGGAAGTGGCCCTCATGCTCTGAAGGGCTGAGGAATGAAGAGAGAAAAGCTGTCATGTACCTCTCTGAGGCCTCCCAGGGACAATTAGGGCCTGCACAATACCTGGTATCATACTTGTTGAGCATAAAACCAAATCTTAGCAAAATGTATCACGCCTTTTAAAGTTTCTACTCGCATTTATGTCAGTTCTGTTGTTTCATCTTTTATTTCTTTCAAACTACATGATCAGGTGCCAGAAGTCTCCCAGACTTCTAGGAGAAAAGTTGGAAAAGCTATATTGTTCCTCAATATGTCCTTCTCCACCAATCAGCTCAAACGTCAGCTGTGACTTCTAAACTTTTCCCCCAACAAAGGCAGTGGGGAGGTCTGAAAAGAGCCCTTGTGTGATTATTTAGTAAATGGTATAGCCTTATCTTAATTTCGGCAAGCTCTATAATTTAGCCTATAAGCACAAAAATCAGGCCTCCGAAGCACTACAGTTATGGTCCAGTAATTCCTGCCTTCTGTACGGAGGATGGTGTTTTGTCCTCAGTAACAGGACTCTGCAAAGATCCTGGAATCCTTAATGGTTGAAGCATGAGACACTTTACGTCCTCTGATGAGAGTTTGAAAGGGGACAAACAAATCTTACGGTAAGAAGAGCCTGCTTATAGAGGCACTTTCTTTTCTACCTATTTACCTGGGTCACAGGTGTACTAGAGAAGATGAAGTCAAGACTGTACCCCAGCAAGCACACATCTGAGGCTGTGTTAGGATGCCAGCCTGTCAGGTATGGTGGGCAGGAGGTGCTTCCCTAGTAGCTAAGCTATCCCCCACACAAATACCCAGTATGTCCTGGTGTGAGTTTGGAGCACATTTACAGTTAATCCCTAAGTAAATAATACAAAATAACAAAAAAGTCCTCTTACTGCTTAAATATAAAACCATGGGAAAATAACAAGAGAACTGGGTAAGCAGACTGTACACAGAGGAAAACTGTAAAACTCTGAAAAACCCTGTTTGGTGAATAAAGATGCCTAATGGCTGTGATATCTTGTGGGGATTAAAGGCTAAAAATGGCTTGAGGCTTTTCGCATAAGCACAGTATGTTCAGAGGGAAGAATACTTTCAAGTCTGGCTTCAAATATTGAAACTAAATTTAAAGAGTAGGATTTTTCAGAAATTTTGATGAATCCATAAGCTACTGAAATGCTTTCTGTGACCTCCGCTAGAAAAAAAGACAATGTAAGCACTCCCCAAACTGCTCAATAATTAAATGCATGTTTGCAGTGGTTTTTTTTCCTGCATGTCTAAATACATGTCTAAAATGGAAGTTATATAACCCTGTAGAAAAAAAAAGGCTATGGCACAGTCTAATCTCGAATTATGTGCAGAATGGTTATAGCCAAGACCACCTTAATACAGCTATTTTAGCCTTAACGCTGTGCGAGTGCTCTTTGCTCATCCTGAAGAATTGCTACCTATGAATTGAAAATGCTAGAGCAATTTTTTTTTGTGTGTTTCCAGCTCCCACTAACAGTTTTGGATGGTATAATTGAAGGACAGGCTTGGCTGACCGGGATCACATTTTGGCTTTGCTTTATGTGCAGCGTGTACGTTATTGTGAGCTGTATCATTGAAGGCTATCCCCGAGAGTCTTGTTTAGAGAGAGATTTCTGGAAAAAAAAAGATTGGCAGAGGAAGGTGAGAAGAAAGGGGAAGGGGTAGTAGAGGGGTAGTTACAGACACTTCCAGTAATCTAGAAGAACAGGAATGTAGGACTGGCTCTAACCTTTTTTAGCATGCAGCTAATGTGTGGAGGAAAGTGTTCTTCATACACTATTGCTGTCTGGGGCTGGTGCTCCGAGGAAGCATGCATAATACAGACAGAATTGGGTGCTCAAGTATATGCAGCATTGATAGGTGGGGGGAGAACCACTGTGGAAACCATGATTTTAATTTCATAAGGAATTTTATCTCCATTTTGAAGCAGAATGTCCCTCACTTGACTTGAAACATTTTGCTTTGATAAAAAACAGGGTGTTTTGTTCCTATTACAACTTTCAAAATATTTGAAAATATTGCAGTAGAAGGGCATTCCAAATCAGAAATTAAAACATCTTATTTAGAAATTTCAGTCTTCTCAAACTACTGACTTTTTTTCTTTTAAATTCTTTAATTCAAATGGTCCCATTTCTGCTACAGGGATTTTTTTTTGGTCTGTGTTAGTTTTGGCTTTGTTTCTTTTGTTTGTTTGTCTATCTGCATGTTTTTTGCAGAGAAATATCCAGACTGAAAAAGTTCATTTGAAAACTCTGATGGGTGCACGCCCGGGTTCTGTAAACTTAAAGTGGTACATACACATATACCCAATTCTCTGAATTATAATTTTCTTAAACTAGTTAGCTGAGGCTTCAGTGATATTACAAGATTCGTCCTGTTTCTGACCATGCCTGCAGAGCTACGAGGCTGTTAGGTAATCACTTGCACTGACTAGTCACCACCATATTTAGAGCCAAGCTTGGAGTGCTTGTACCACTGACTTGGGACCAGCCTAGCTGCATCTCAAACTTCCATGCTCTTCAAGGCATTTTACTTTTTTTTTACTTCAGACCCTCCCCAGGTTTTATTTAATATTATTCTCAGTTACCAAGTTGCTCCAAACAGAATTAGGCATCCACTGTCTTTCAGTTTTCTGAAAACACATGTCAATATTTTATCTCTACCCCACGTAACTGTATATAACAGTATCTGTCCTTTGTTGAGGTACGGTGAGTGTCATCTCCTAATTACTTAAACCTACAAAGTAATTGGCAAAATCATTAGATTCAAAAAGAAACGAAAACGACAAAAGAAAAATCCCAGTTTTTAAAACGAATGCATTTAAATATGTGATTATTAAAAAAAGCAAAAACTGTAGGAAATACACTGGCTGCAGCCATTCTCCAGTGTATAATGACTACTATACCTGTTGTGCTGATGCCGCAGGCTAATTAATTTCCTTTTCATAGTTCCTGTGGTGATTCTTAAAAATCTGAAGGATTAAAGATCTATGCCTTTGTAGCATGTTTTGGCTATGAAATGATTCATTACACAAGGACTTTTATTTTTTCTGTCAGAAAAAATCATGAAACGAAGAGTGACCTTTGAGACTAAGGAGGAGAATATCCGCTGATCTGCCTCTTGAAGGTAATTATGCTTTCTGTGGTTTTTTTTAGTAGCTCTGGGTTTGGTTGTGGTTTCTGGGTTTTTTAAATAAATCTAAAATTGAGGTGAGGTGAATCTTACCTCTTGTATTTACTGCCTTAATTTGTCTAGCCATGAAACAATTGTTGTTGCTCTTGAATATTATGGCATGCTTTAACATGGGCAAGATACATGGGTTTGCAAATCTATCTCTTCTAGAGAGACTTGCATTTGCAAATCAATTAAATAGGTGCACATCCACATCAACAACTGATTGCTTCCCTGATGCCAAAGCCTACATGTTTTAAACAAATGGAACGTCAGGTCAATACTGGATATATTTTCTGTATTACAAAAAAAAAAAAAAAATCAGCTAGTGTTTCCTGTGTACTGCTACAGTCCTAAAAATTAGCACTTAACATTGATGGTTTGGATTTGAATTCATACATACAGCTAGAGTTTTGGTTTGTTTCTGTTCCTTCTCAAACCGTTGCCTCAAAAATTTTTGTTAACCATTGTAAACATTTTAAATGCTTTTCTGAGATCTTGCTCAATGCCATCGCTTTTCTAAACCCAGCAACCTGCCAAAACAGGAATTTTAGAAATAGTGGCTAAAACAGCTTGACAAGCTAAACATTTTTAAGAAGTGGAGTAGGTGGACTTCGTTGACTTACTGCCAGCTACAGTATCTGTACACTGTCGAAGATAAGCATTGCTACACAGAGTGGATTAAGGCTGGTGCCAGGAATCTGCAGATTCTGGACCCAGACTCATTTCTGCTATTAAGTAGTGTCATGTCTTAAGCAAGATCTTTTGTCTGCGTCTGTTCCACTGACCATGAATTAGCGACAGTATTTACCTACTGCGTTCATTTTCCTCAAGTTTTGAGAGTGTAAACCCTAAGGATTATGACCTGCACATATGCATGTGCATTTGGCACACATTAAACTGCTCACAGCCTCTTAGCAGGACCGATCCTGAGCAATGCAACCTTTGAGGAAGTTGTTTTCAATTTGAGGACAGCATAGTTTTGAACTGCAGAAAATCTGGCAGGTTTGGTCAGGTTTCCAAATTTTAGACTTTTGTTATGCTTTCCATAAACAACTGACTGAAATAATTTAGTCTCTTTTTGTCTCTCTTCCACACATACTGTGGTTGACATTAACATCTCTGAAACAGGGAACTTGAAACTTCCTTCTGGCGATATTATGATTCCAGTGGCATCTCAGTTATACAACATAAATGCCTAAAAATACAAACTCTCAAATCTTTCTTTCTTTCTTTGGCAAACTTGAGAACAACATCAGTGAACAATTAGCATTTCTACAGCACAGAATTTCAAATACTTATAATCATCCTACTTTTTAACTCTCTTTGTCAAAACACTAGCATGTATATCAACATGCAACTTAAATTCACTATTCTTTTAAAATACAGCTCTGTTTACTGCTTCTGTGCAAAAGGAATTCAGCATTATCTGACACACTGTTGTATTCTTGACAACTACATATACCCTAAAAGAGCTTGAAGATTCTTAAACACAGATGCAATACATTTCTTGGCTTTGCAACTTCTAGCATATGCTGGCTCTTTCTGGATGTTGGAGTAGACAACCTGATATACAGCCTGTGTTTCTTTACAGCTTTGAACTCTCCATAACTATCTTTTGGGTTTTCAGCAAACCATACGCATTCTCTGAAGTCTGTCAGATGTTACTTCTCAAATTCTACATATATTATCCAGGGTTTTCTTTCTGTAATCTTTTCTCTCTTCTTTCAGAAATATTTTTCTTCTGTGTTTTCACTCTCCTTTTGTAACCTGATATATTGTTTTTTAACTTTGGGGGCTGGATGCTACACTCTTCAATGCTTAGCTTGAAACAAGAGCAGAAGTACTTCAAAATAGCCATATTCAAAGCAGAGTAACCTTTTGAATCCTTTGTAGTACTCTGACTGTTTGCAAACAAAGCATAAACCATAGTTTGAATCTAGCCAACTCCTTTCACCCTTATCAGAGTTTCAATTTACTTCATTCCTTCACAGGAGGTGGGTACAGCAAAGACCCTCATGGGAACCACAAGATAAGGATAAATGGTAGCAGCCAATATGGTAGCTACAACTTACAAAATATTAGGTGCATAACCACTGCAAATCTTGTTGTAAACATCATTGAGAATAGAATGTTATAGACAGGTGCACGAAAACAGATTAGTCTGGGATACTCAGCCTTGGGGTGAGATGAGAGAAAGGTGCCAATGGGGTGTTATGAATACAATTTTTTTTTAAGTGTATACATAAGCTTAGACATTCAGAAAAAGAACAGTTTTCATTGTACCATGCCTAGATCTCAAGTATAACTATATTTGACAACTGAAAATATAATATCAATGTCAAAAGCTGTATGTACTATAAGACCAAAGTCACAAATTTGCCTCCTAAAATGAGTAGTCATTCTGGAAAACGCTGGCCCAGCTAATAATGGAAATTTACATTTTTCTTTCTTGCTCTGATTATCCCACTTCTCTAAGTGGAGGGTACTTTTTGTGTTTGGAGGCAGATTGCTTTTGAGCATGTGGAAAATTTTCATGCTGACATGCATCTGTGTTATGACATAGTTTCAAATTCTGGGGTGGTAGCAGATGTTATAGTCCAAAGAATCAAAACTGTTGGTTTTGGATAAAAAAATTTTCCAGAGTTATTAGAAAACAGAAGAAAGCACATGGTATAATAAGTGAATTTAATGGCATTGTTTGGAGTAAAGCTGACATTTCAGGCATAATCTGCAGGGCTCACTTGAAGTAGGCCATTTTGCTGGGCAGAGGAGGATTTAATACATTCTTTTACATTACTGTGTCAAATTGGATTAGAACAAAATAAAATGGAGAATGTAAAATAAAGGCATTTGGGATTGCTGGTTATGCAATGTAATAAGACGCACAATGAATTAAAATTAACGTACTCTACAGAAATCTGACAAACTTGTCATGTGTAGTTGCGTGGACCATCCCTTTTCCTAGTACGTTTCCTTGATTTAACCCTCCTGTGCTGCATTCTTTGTTGATCTACATCAAGTGAATTTCCTTCAGTAAGTTTGCCCAGCATTTGTCTGTTTTGTAATTGTTATTATTTGAAAGAACAAGACATTCAAAGATAAAATGATTGAAAACCTACTACACTTAACGAGTTTCTGTTTGCAACTATGAACTGCCCAACGGTGCTGAAAACTTTGCTAAAATTAATTTCAGAGATTCACTAATACTGCCTGCTGGCCTGGTTTGGAGCGCAGCCACAGGGGTATTCACTTCAGCAGCTTTACGGAGTAGCCTGTAGGATTCAGCTTCTGCTCTCAGTCTGTGAGATATCTAATCCACACAGACAGGAAAATGTGCTGAAACTTGGTTTCTTAAATTATGAGGGTTTCTTATAACTTTATGGAGTAAGTTCTAACCTTTGAAATTTTGGAAATGTTAATTAGTAAGCTGCGTACTCCACACTTTCATTTATCTGATACTCTTATCTCAGAACTCACATTAGCCAAAATTGGATTGTGTCTCCTATGTACTGTGAGTCATTTGCTTTGAAAAGGTCTCTGTTGGCTGAAAAGCCAGTGACAAGTCTAGATGGCAGGTCACGCATTCTGTTTGGATAACAAGGGTTGCATGTCACACGGGAATTAATATTAGTGAGAATTAATAAATTACTCATGTTTCAGTCCTGAATTTAATTTCAGAGATTACAGATAATCTGAATACAAACTATATGCTGCATCGCTTTTGAAATTTGGAAGGGGAAGTGATTAAAAGGAAAATAGTAGAGCCAATCTTTTGCCTAAGTTAAAGAATGGAAAAAGGACTAGTATGTTTCAAAGTAACTCCAGTGTGCCTATGCATTCAACTTTCAGTTGATTGTAAAACTGAACAGTTGAGCTTGGGACACTTAATGCTGTATGAAGGCAGGCTTTCACTTGGAATGACTGTCATCTGCTCTTGCAGATTCTTTCTTTTCCCTTGTGGTTAAAGAGCAATAACTTTTCATAGAAAAGCAGGTTCATCCTTCTTGGACACTGAGTGTCCATGTCCCTGCCTGTACCATGAGCGATGGAGGCTAGTCCTGCTGCTGCCGTTCCATCCTAGTGTGGAAGTGGGTGCACAGCACATTCCACACACGGATACATAACACTGACTAGGAACACTGAGAAATCACCTTAAAAAAAGGACAATATCAAGTTTCAAACAGACATTCCAAACACAAAAAATTTATTTAATCCATTTGGTCTGTAATATGGGTGTGCTACCAGACCACAGAGGTATAAGGTGAGGGTCTGAATTCAGGAAAGTATTTGTCTCAGAACATCCTTTACTTTCCAACGGCTTCTTACACTCAGCTAAGCATATGCTTTAATGCTTTCTGAACTGAGGTCTTACAAACTTACACTTTGATCTTACTGCTAATGATGTTTGGTTTATTTAACTCTAAAGCGTGCACTCCATTTGAGTACGGTTTGACATAGCAAATGAAATATTTACTGACTCTTGGCACCAGTAGCTTCACCTTTGTGGATTTCTGTATCATTCTCATTGAAGGTCTGTTCTCCATAGGATGCGCATGGTTAATTTCTAAGTGTGTTACAAGGAGGTTGGCTCATGCTTTGAGAAGAGAAGAAAGCTCTTTCTTTTCCAAAAGTAGTTTTTGTGGTTTGTACCCAATTACTAATGGGATTCCTGCCTAGAATTTGATACCAGAGACTTTGGGACAGCAGAAATACAGACTTATTTTATAAGTTTCCCATTTCCCTATATAAAGTGATGCCAAACAGAATTAAACCAATTCAGTGTGTTTCACTGCTTTCATGGAACAGGTGCTGAGGTGGCTGTTATGTTTTTAAGTTTGTATAGGCTTTATAGTTAATAGGCTTTTTAGTTTTCATAGATTTCATTTTTATAGGCTGACTGATGACACTTGTATTTTGGACAGCATAGTCCGCACTCTGTTCGCCCAGATGATAGATGTGGTGCTATCTCACTTTACGAGGATATAGTCTCTAGAAGGACTGAAGATCACTACATATGAAATCTCGAACCTGCAGTTCTGCTGGTCTGTATACTGTAATTTATGTGGCAAATAATGCAAAACACAGAAAGATAGGCCAGCTAAGAAAAGTAGTATTTCCTTAAGCAAGTTTCAGATTAAGATTAAGAGAAAAACATTCTCCAGCTTTTCTACACTGTCAGCAGGGCAATGACTAAACCCACTATCTCCTGCATAAGACATTCTTCAATACATCCAAAGACCAAGAAATGAGGACTGAAAATGTACTGTCAATTTCCTTGGATTAAGGTCAAAGCTTGAGAAACAGAGAGAATATTTTCCTTCCTAAATTTATCAGACAATTTAAATTATAATCAGATTAAGGAAATAAAATCAGAAACAAAATAATCTCAAAAAGAAAAAGTATAATACTTACATTGGTGACATATTCAATATCCTTCCAAATATTACATTCCCTGGGAAAATCTGCCAAATCTAAAAAATTATCCACTACCACTTGGCCAATCAAGTCATGCCTGGAGAATCTGTCAAAGTCATACACAGAGAAATGGAGTTTTCTTGCGTTCAGATCATTGTATGGGACAGTAAATAAAAAAACTTCATCAAATACTGGATTTAGGGTCTTTCTGTGCACTTTAGTTTGGTGTTTTGTTTTCCTATCAGGAAGCAGATATATCTTCACATATGGATCTGAAGTTCCAGAGAAGTCCTTTGCTGGCAGGTTGATGGCCTTGTGTATCTTCACTATCAGTTGCTCTAAATCACAGTCGTATTTCAGAATAAAGTTCAGTTTTCCACATGCCTTGCTATTACTCCTCCGGCCATCATCTGTGTCCACTGATCTTTGTTTATATAGCTCTGGCTTAATGCGGCCAATCCCCGTCAGTTGCTCCTGTTTCTGAACCTGCTGGATGTTGAAGTCAGGGTTGGAGAGGTTCAGCTGTCTTCGGATTGAATTATGCCTTAGGTGAAAATGAAAGAATTGAAATAGATTGTGTTGAAGATTACAAGAATCCGTGCTCACACACTAAAGATCCCGTTCTTATTTGGCATGTTTTTTGTAATGTATGCCAGGGTCAGATTTTTACTTGCATAAAGTGATAACGCATGATACTCAACAGTTGTGACAGCTCACCTTCAGCATTAGACTGCTAATATCACGTAATTTTCTGTTCTTACTTCTCAAGCTAGTGGTATGCACCCTCCAAACATGGCTGGAGAAAGTAACAAATGCAAATTCATGGCCACTGCAAATCTAAAGGATCTGCCTTATTCGCAAGTATAATGTGATGTGATAAGAACTATAGCTACTCTTATCAGTTACCATTTTCAACTGAATCCTTAGGATTAATGTCTATGAAATTAGTTACATTATGTAAATGGCAGCAGGATCTGGCCTATTATGCCAGCTGAGCTTGCTGATTTCTGGTTCTAAGATAAAGCTGGGCAGTGGAGGATACTTCCTGACATCTCTGCATTTTAATTACTTGTTGATCTCTACAACTACTTCATTTACAAGTTCTGGTCTGAAATGGTTCATTGACCACCCCAAGAATTGTTTTGTTTTTTCTCTGATGTAATAAGCTCTGTGGTACTTTGGCTGAAAAGCTCCTTTAGTTTCATTACTCTGAGGAGAGATAGTTGCTTTTAGCTTCGGTCCAGTGAAATTTATTACCTGGAGTCACTCAGTTATTGTGATTGAAATTTCCACTTCATGAGATGATAACAGAAATCAAATTTGCAAACCCTGCCAGGGTAGTGGGATGTGAAGGTTGGATTAGGTAAAATCCTAATCTTATATGAGTTGGTTTCCACTTTTTTGTCCTATTCATATGCAGCAATCATTCAGTGTATTGGAGGACCATGAGCTGTGGTTGAACATAGAAAGACCACATGGAAAATGCTAGCACAGGATTCATCCAAAGCTATTTATGTTGAATGTAATCAGCAATATTTCCTCTGCTGTCATTGTTCATTCATTCCTTGTAAATATGTGGTTATGCATGCTTAAACCAGGAACAGCCTTTTATATACTATTTTTTTTCTCTTGTTGCATAATAAATACATAATGTTATAGCTATGCATTAGTCATTTCCATGATAAAATATTATGACACAAAAAAAGATTCATGTTGCTAAACCCTTAAGCTCCTCATCACAGTGGGAGGTGCAGAATATCCTGCGGAGGAATAAAAAGGAGGACACTGGAGACCCAGCTTAACAAGGATTGTAGCAGGGGCAGGTGGCTGGTTTCTGTGGGCACACAGGAAAGCCACAGCTGGCTACCCAGTTGTGCCAGAAAGCAGCAGAGACAACGGTGAACAAATGAAGGATGCAGTGGAAGGAAGATGGGCCCCTCCTGCTCAGTGAAAGACTCTTTTGGAGAAGATCCAGGCAAAAGTAAGAGAATGATAGCGAGCAAAGCCTGTATCAGCAAATGGTATAGGGCAGGGGTGGGACCTGGACGAGACATACCCTTGTGGACAGAGAGCCACTGTAACACCTGCTGGGGAGAGCCAGACTGGAAACAGGTGCCAGAAGAAAGATCTCCAGAGATTCACAGGAGTGAAGACATTGTCCATCCACTCAGGATGCTGAGGCAAGTTCTTTTATGGATTGGGATTCCTGCTGCTTCTTGTGAGATGAGTATGCTATGGTAATACTGTGCATCTGTCATTTGATTAAGTATCAGAATTGCTGCCCTGTTGTAGCAGAGGAAGCCTGTATCTGACTCAATACTTTCACAATATCGAAGACACACGAGAGCTCTTGGTGTTAGATGTTGGATATGAATCTTCTGTTGTTAATGCATCTCATGACACGCTTATTTCCCAGCAGTTTGAAAACACAGCAGCACCCCCCTGTACTGTACTTTCGGGCTATTAGTCTGTAGTTGGATTCAACCTTGCATTTGGTAGGGTACAAGCTTCAGTATCCATAATTATGGCTTTGACCTCCCCATAGGTTCCTACAATACTATAAGCCCAAGCGATTCTTATCCTAATCTAAGCAGGAAGGGCACCTGGAGCTCTTGCTGCATAGCATTAATAATGTTCTGGGGACTTCTCAAATTCTTTCTGAGGCACGTTTTGGACAACCGGCAATTACTGAACTGGCTGCTAGCTGCTGCCATCTTGCCCATGTTCAGGTGTGCCTGCAGGCAGGAGCCTTGGTTAAACTTGCTCTCCCAGATAGCCAGAAAGGAGGCTAGCAAAGAGCAATTGGGCTAGTGCTGTACCTGCTCCGGCTGAAGTACATCTGCTTTGACTCAGAAATATACTGTGTCTTCACATGCTGAACCTTTTTCTTACTGTGTGAAACATAATCCTTTTACCACCTGCCCCTGCACATGCTCTCACCTTCCCTCTTTCCTCTTCCCTCCCATACTGGTTCTACAGTTCCCTGGAGAGACCCCACTGACTCTTGTTCAGTCACTTTTCCCCCCCCAGTCATAATGGTGGCTAAAATCTATGATTTTTAATCCTGTTTCTAACTCTTGTAAGTGTTTCATTAGCTTGCCCTACTTTTCTTCTTCAGCTGTTTTAAAAATGTTTGAGGAGATATTACTGAGTGTTCAGCATCAGTACTAAGTGGAGATGAATTTGCTTTACAAGCTAAATCTAGGCTGTTCTGGTGCTTTAACGGACACGTAGTGTTCTGTGTTGCCCAGCTTCTGAGGGAGAGGCACAAACAAGAGACTAGTTGACAGAAGAACGGAATAGCATTGTGATCCTGTCCTTTCAACCTAAGGGGTTTGTGCACCTCAAAGAATAACTTTTGCGTAATTTTTTTAAAAAAATAATGTGAAAAATAAATTATGCATTTTTAATAGATCAGTGCACTGGACAACCAAGCTGTGCTCTTCTGACTGTATCTGTACTCATTAACAGCAGAGAGAAATTGGAGTTACTGACCGAGCAGAAGAGGTTGGTTCAGTGATCTGGCGATGCATCCGCACATTGTGTACACAGTTCTCCTTCGTTCCCACCTGAGCATCTAATGGAATATCAGGGGAGGTGTGGCTGATCTTCATGGAGGACTCTGGATAGGCTGTAGGCTGACCCAGATAATCCTCACTGTAGTCATGCTCATTGGTCTCTGTATCTGTGTAGTTCAGGGATTCTTGTTTGTTGTCTTTGCTCCCAAAAGGCAGACCACGCTCTCGCCAAGGGATCCAACAAAGCTTCCAGGACACGAACAGAGAGACACCAAACAGAGCAAGACCACAGGCTGTGACAACTAGGGAGAGCAAGCTTATTGAGATATCTGCAAACAAGAAAAACACATGCATGTCATATCTTTGTGCTTTTTGGAGCTCTGCATCTCCAAGGCATACAATATGGGAAGTAAACATCTCTGGATTGCAGATCTGCAAAAATTAAATTCTGGTGCCTGAACAGTCGTATCATGGGAACTTATTAAAAGGTCTATTCTTTTTTTTCCCCTGCAATAAAAAAAATTAACCTTGTTTAGAATTCAGTATAAGGCTTCGTTTATGTTTTCCTTCCAAAAGCTGGGTGGAATGAAGGGTCACCCTAAATATGAAAAGGGCTCTTCACTTGTTCACTCAACTTTCTCCTGATGAAAGAGCAGTGCCTGTAGTACATTTTGGTTTTTCTTTATTTTCCTTTTATGTAGTGCAGTTTCCTCCACCTCCTTAACCAGATATTACTATTTTCTCTTCCAGAGACTGTATTATACTGCATTATATGAACATATGCGCACACACACACATATAAGACACGAATTTTTTTTGTCATTTAACTAAAGTATCCTGTTTCATAACTTCAATTCCATTCCTTCTAATCTTAAGATTCATTCTTATCTTTGCAAATTATTTTTCACTATCAATACATGTCTTGCTGTTCATCATTTAGTTTAGGCACCAATATCGCTTCAGCACTGAGGTTTTTCTTAGTTTTAACTCCAAAGGCTCTTTTTTCTGATTCAAAATTTCTGGTATAAAAGGAATGTGGAGATGAGCTTTCTTTTGTTATTCCCCACATTCCTAGCATTATCCTACTCCATAATCATATCAACACAAATAAGTTACAACTGGGAGAGGCTTTTTCTCTGTTTTGCTTTGTTTTAAGTTGCACGTTGGGAAAATGACTCAGTAAAACAGCTGTTTTTATGGTTACAGTGTTTTTGAAATCAGTTTCTCTGTGGATTACACAATACATCATGCCTTAAACACAATTAGTAAGAATTGTATTTTACTGCCTCAAATTATAAACACAACCTTATCAAAGCAATTTTTCACACTGCATGTAGGTTCAGAATGTCAGGCTGCGTCTCTCTAGCTAAAAGCTAGCCTAAATTGTCAAAGGATGGCATGAGGTTGAAATGTACTGCTCCTACTAGGACAATTATTTAAGAATGACAATTCAGATAAAGCAGCCTCAGTCAATTTAAAAAAAACCAACAAAACACCACAACAAAAACCCAGAAAGAATATTTTTCAAAAAAGTGGAAAGTCAATTCCTTCTGCCCCTGCTGTGAGTCTCATGCTCACTAGCCAGACTGATTAAATTTCTTCAAAGGGGGGAGTGACACTACAATCAGTTTCACGCAGGAGCTGTCCAGTTTATTTTGCATGCTGAAACCCAATTTTAAACAATTTTAGCCAGCATGGCCCTTTCTGTCCTTCTCCCAGTCATATGAAAACAAAGCTCATTAACAGTGGGGACAGCACAGCAGCTGTTTGGAACTATAGCAAAGAGTTTCAGAGCTGAAATTAATTAAAGAAATTCCTCCCATGTATAAAAAGCAATTTGGGAGAAAGTAGAATGGTGGGTCTTGATAATTTTGGAATATTTACTGGTAAACAAGTCTGGCAGTGGAGGCAGAGCACAATCTCTCTGATTACAAAACAGAGGAACTGGGATGCAGTAGTGAAAGAAGACCTTCAGAGTAAAGCAATTTGTCTTGGATTCCCTGGAGGAGAAAGAAGAAATACATCAGAGGTCTGCAAAAAGGTCACTTTTCAAAGAAGTGATTCAAGTAAATGATCCAGCATCGAAAGAAATGAGAAATTGGGAGCTGTCAGAACCAGCCAGAAGATTACAAGGTGAGAACTGGAGGCTGCCCAATGCCAAGGATGTCTGAAGGTGAGGAACAATTTGACAGGTAGTCCAACAGTCCCCTACCTTGGGTATGACTTTAGCAGAGGACAGAGTCATCAAGAAAACTGACATCATGAGAAAAAATCCATGAGAGCAATATGAACTACTTTTCATTTGGAGAGTTTGAAGGGATTTAATAATATACCACTGCATTTAATAACGTAACGCTGAGAACCCTTATCTCACAGCTTACTTTCGGAGCAGCTGGGTAATAAACAGTTCAGGTAACTCGCCGAGTGGCAGAATAAGAAAGGATTATTTTTCATCATCTTGGTTTTACCTCTTTCTGACTCCATAGAAACCATTTTTGTGTGACATTTTTGTTTCTGTGGATGGAAAAGGGACAGTCATGTATCTGTCTTACTTCTCTGAAAGACAATGCGGCCAAAGGGCAGCGCTCTAAACCGTTACCTTTCGCTGGACAGTAATTTTCAGATACTGCACACCTGGCTGGCAATTTTCAGCAACTGGGCAGATCCAATGTGCATAGCTGGCGTGAGTGCAGTCCCAAGTGAAGAGATTTTTGGCTGCGTCCTGGAGCTGCTTTTACATTAGCCATTTGTTCTGTTACGTACTATATTTTCTGTATAATTTTTACTCCATCTTTCCAGATGTCTCAGTTTTTCTAGGCCTGTTTATCTGTATTCCCATGTGGTAGCAGTACTCATCTGATGCCAGTGATTTTCTCTGCTTTGTAATGAGAGCAGGATAAGTCTTTACTTGTTTGTCCTTACAAAAATCAGAGATCTGCAGCACAGAAAGCGTTCCTCAGAAATCCAGCTTCTTCTCGATTCGCTCTGCTTTCACCAGAATTACTGCAATGTGTTTTCTGGAGCGGGATCCGATACAAGTCTAAGCTGCAACTGTGAATCAAAGTGCAGGCAAGCACTGTAGGCAAGGCTGAGCAGTTTCAGGTAGGCATGGATGTTGGGAGTGGTGAGGAACGCAGCTAAGTATTTCAGAAGGAACAGTTTTTTTCAGTAGCACCGCAACATATAAATTTAGTGCACATGTTTTGCCATGTTTTTGATGATCATTTATGCTAACTTTTAGCATTTGGCCAGTTCCATTAGTGGCTAATATATCTACTCCCTGTACCTACTCTGCATTGAAGTGAGCTCTTGATGTTCTGCAATGAAGAATCTCATGAACACAAGGAAGGCCCCTGTGCCATGGGTACTTGCATTGATCTCTTTCCTGGTGAAACCATGATGCCAGCCAAGTGTTCTGAGGTGCTGACATGAATCCAAGTCAAACTTTCCTAACTATAGCTTCCTGATCATGGCTGCAGCATGAACTGAGCTCCCAAATTCCAGCATGTCAGAATGCCTGGACAGAATTATAGCATGTTAATAACGGGTAATGTGTTCCATAGAAAGTAAGTCCAAATTCTTTGTTAAAAACATGTGCTTTTAAATTGGGTTAAAGGAACCAATCAGTGCAATTGCATATACAAAACAACTAATTTTTGTAAGCACATCCTCTGCAATGTGCTTTCATGCACAGGTAAAGGAGGCCTTTTGACAGACGGAAAATAAGAAGACAGGGTGAGTCCAGAGGAGAGCTACAAAGATGATCAGAGGGCTGCAGGACCCTTCCTATGAAGACAGGCTGAGAGAGTTGGGGTTGTTCAGCTGGGGGAAGAGAAGGCTCTGGGGAGACTTCATAGCAGCCTTCTAGTACCTGAAGGGAGCCTACAAGAAAGCTGGAGAGGGACTTTTGGCAAGGGCATGCATTATAGAATGAGGGGTAATAGCTTTAAACTGAAGGAGGGTAGAATTGTATTAGATATAAGAAAGAAATTCTTCACTGTGAGGGGGGTGAGGCACTGGAACAGGTTGCCCAGAGAAGCTGAGGATGCCCCATCCCTGGAAGTGTTCAAGGCCAGGTTGGATGGGGCTTTGAGCAAGCTGGTCGAGTGGAAGGTGTCCCTGCCCATGGCAGGGGGTTGGGACTAGATGATCTTTAAGGTCCCTTCCAACCCAAATGATTCTATGATCTTCAGGGTGGCCCCAGATTAGACATTCTTAGGACTACGGAGCTTCATCTGATTTTTTCGTCCATTAGGACTGTAACTTCATTGTTACAGGACTTTAAAGACACTGCTATTATTTCCCTGCAGTTATAACAATCCAGGTACCCCAGCTCTGGTCTGCAGTCAGGCCATGGGCATATAGGCTCTCTGAATATCTTGCTCATGGCATGTCTTACAAATATGCTGACATACTCCTTTCCCAACAAACTGGCTGTAATTTTGTTTAACTTGAAGCTGAAAGAGTTTTACCAGAAATCCTAACTCGGAGAGTTCTTTTAACAAGTTCTTACTGAAATAAAACAAGCTTTCTTCTTTATTCTTACTTACTCTTTTTATTGAGTATTCAGATGTTCCAGCATTATTGTAATATATACATTGATCTATTAGGTGAAATTTGCTAGCAAGAAGTGAAATAAATCTTAGCAATTTAAAATCTTGCAATACACATATTTTAGTCCAATACAAGCAATCTTTTCTCATTTAAAAACAAAAAAATTTCAAAAGTCATTCAATTCAACACTGCAGTCAACCAGAAAATGATAAAATGAACTTGTTCTGAATAATCTGTAACTAAACTTTAGGGTATATTGGGACAAATCAGTCAATCTTTGTGAATATGATTCAGTCCAAATTCAATGGTAATTTCAAGCTGTTATTTCCCGAGAAAAAAAAATATTCCTCCTTTCATTAAGGTCTTGTTGCTTAGGGGGAGTTTTTAAGGAATATGAAGTGGTTAGGCATCTAACTTCTTGAAAAACAATGGACACACCAGTGCCAACTGCTTAAATCCTAGCTGTGCTTTTGAAAATCTAAATTGTCTTACTTCCATGCTAAAACATCTATGGAGGGATAGCCATAATTCAGCTCAGTAATTGTACTATAAGAGCAAGTAGGGTTTTTTTTAAACCTAGAAGTCTAAGACCCTAACTTTTCCAGAGGGAAAGTGTTGTTTGGATGAAGTATCTGAAGTATTAACTGAAGCAGTTTTAACCTAATACTGCAGTGTCATTTCATTTGTGCTTCACAAGTTTTTCTTAATTAACATAGCTGGCACTTGTTCAGGATGAAAGGTGTCTCTTTGCAAGGACTCCTGAGACAAAGGAGTATTTATCAGCTAATATATTCTTCTCTTAAATATTCCTGAACAGAGTTAATTATCCCTAATACTGTGTTTAGAAACTTACTGGGAAATTCTTTAAAGTAAGGCAGCTGGAAACCAAGGGAGTGAATCTCTGATTGTACTAATTTTATTACACATATGTACTCCAACTCTTATCTGTCTGACCCTGAAACTTATGAGTGTGGATCAACAAAATAGGCCTAAGTGAGATCAGTGTCAGGGTTTCACATAGTAGTAATATTTTCCATGATCTAAAAACATATTTGTAACTGGGCTTTACCAGTATTTGAGGCTGTTATTAGCTTTTAGTGACTATTTTTTTTCCAGTTATGTGTGCTACATCTTATAGGTAGGCCTTAGGGTACGTAAAGCTCTTATGTTGGTTAAGACACAGTTCTAAACCTCCGAGGGACCTGCATATATTTTTATTCCTAAATATTGTTTAAAATTGCAGTTTATCAGTATGTGTTTTCTCTTCATCTGCTTTCCTTGGGTTACAAATTTGTGTAATGTTTTTCAAGGTATTGCTTAAAATTAACTAAATTTCATAACTGAACTAGATCAATGAAATATAATCCTAGGACTTCACCAAGGTAATTATCAATTGGTTCAAATGTACATAAATTCCATAGCACAATTTTAATATGAAATCAGAATTACTAAATGGCTATATGAAATACAACAAAAAGTGCATGAGCAATAGGGATTCGTTTGCTCAGAATATTTTTCCAGCACCAATTGCTGTGCTACAATTCAAAACTGACACAAGATTGACATAACAGTTTATTGGTGAGATCACAAAATTAGAGCTTTAAGCAAAAATAAATTAAATCAATTGTTCATGGACATTCATAAAGAGGAAAAAAGGACTCAAAACAGCAAAATACTTTGTATTTTGTAGCAGCAGAAAGATTTTAGTTTTGCTTATTAAGAAGAAAAGTTATGTAAGCAGAATGTTTTGTTTCTAATTCAGGTAAGGTGACTTCATATTGAGAGAGTTTACTAATTGCAATCAAAATTGTACATGAGCACAACACTCACTCAGAAGTACACTTGCTGAAGAAAAGGGATCAGTCTCTCCAATAAAGCTTAACACCTGCAATCCAATAAGTTAAACTTGTTCTAAGAATTTCTTCTTGTTTGCACGTCTATTCCCTCTTAAAATATTTAGTCTGCATTAATGTAAATTTCCTTGACAACTTAGCTGACATATAATATTCTGCTAAAGTTTGTAAGTGACAAAAAATGTCTTTACTAATCAGACAGCTAGCTGAATGAGCAGAGATTCTTAATGACACAGTTGAGAGGAGTCATATGTTCAAGGGCTTGCATTTTTCTTTCTGACATCTTGAAGTACTATCTACTGACAAAGAATTATGGTGTTCCTCTTGTGAAAGCCAGAGCTTCTGTTTCACAAGAAACATGGATACAAACAAAGCATACTAGAAAATAAAATTTGTCATGACTGCATATACACAACTGTAATAAGTTTTATCCAGGTTCCCGTGCCTCAGACTTGGCCCTTTTTGGTTATTACCATATTCTCTTTGAATACATACTTCACACGACTGATAAAACGTGCAAAATTACTGTATACATTTGGTCTTGTAATACTCGGTGAAAAATATTACATAGTGTAATCTGGAAAAAATGCATAAATAATAACGTAACAGAAGAGGGAACACCAGTTTTAAAGATATCGTGCCAGATTGTCAAGTACTCTATGTGTAACATGACACAGAGATGGCTTAAATGGCTCTGTTGAATCCGGTTAGGCAGAATCAGCTACAGGAAATGTAGCTGGAGTGAACAAATATGAAATTTTCTAAAAGCCATTTGGCATTTGAGACATGCTTGCAGCTTGTTAGCTAAAAGGAGAAGCTGGTAATACACTGAAGAGGAAAGAAATTTTGGGGGTATACATTTATATTGCAAATTCATATGACCATCGGCTTGTTAGGTCCTTCATAGTGCAAAAACTGAGTAGCTGTGCTTTGTAAGAGTTACAGTACCCATGACTGTGGTCAAGAGCTGTAATGCATATTTCCACCCATCCACTTGTTCTGCTACTTGTTGGGATATGTTAGATAGAACCAGATTAATTATTTGCTTGAAATAAACCACACAATACCCTTAGACTTTTCTTTTTCTTGTAGGATCATTCGCAAAGTGAACTGAGTTGCTAATTAACAATTTGCAGAAGTTTATCCTGTTTTTTTTAGGGGATGGAAAATAGTAGTTCACAGGGTTATTGAAGAATTTCACTTCTCATCTAGTGTAGAAAATAACTAGCCACCTCTGACAAATAATGTGTATGTTCCCTCATTGGCAGAATGAAAGGTTTTAATAGAGAATTGAATGATGAGGAATGAATAAAGAACAACCATGCTTTCTAGCAGAAATTTTTGGATGAATTGTGTCTGTTAAAAAGTACGAAACTTTTGAGATTTGTGAACATTTTAATGAATAAGCCATGAGAGCAAACATTAACCTTCAATGTTATGACCCTATGAATAATAATGAAGAGAAATTGTGATTTATTTCTGCAATACATAGCCAGTAGCAGGAAGTCCCCAGGTTATGGAAGAAGAGCAAACAGCTTATTTGAACCATGCCAATAAGCTTTAAATTCCATTGTAGTCCTTGAAAGTCCAGGAAGTTGCAATAAATACTAAAGAAGCATCTGAGAGCCCTAAAAGAAATGACAGAGAATCATTTCATATCCCACTTGTAAAAAACTTCACAGTAATATTGTACCAAAGTGCTCAAAACAGTAGTTACAGAAGTACGTTATAAAATATAATAATGAAGTAGCAACATTTTCTGCATATTTTTAACAAATTCCCTTTAATTTTGATCCCCTTTGGGGCACAATCTTTCCAGGGGAAAAACAAATAAAAAGGTACTTATCCAAGTGTTGCACTAAATGACTCTCTCTTGGTGGGAAAATTTGTGGAATTAAATGACTTTAAAGGACCATGGGAGATGTGGACAGACCGCTAAAGGGTTTAAAGGGCTGTTTGACCTTTAGGAAAGTTTAAGTTTCACATTCTAAAGTTTCACATTTATATACATATCTAAAGACATGTATATGTAAATACATATACACACACCTATAATATGATGAATATGATTTAATATAATGAAAAAATGTTTTCGCAAAACTAGCCATAATGATTAATAGGATTTGCATCACTCATATAGTTCTAGGACAAACAAATATATAACATATTTTTCTTTCAAATTCCCATTTCCTTTTCTACTGGAAGCATTTAATTTCATCTATCAGTTGGCTACCTGTCCCTTTAATTTTCTTATGCCCAGTGGAAACCATTAGCCTTTCTAATTTTGAATAACCTAAAAAAAAATTTTCTGTCCTTTTTCGAACCGTAGTTTCTTAATTTTGTTTTTTTTTTTAGGAGATAAATATGTAAGGAATAAGAAGACAGTATTACTCTTCTGGGCAATTTATGTAGAATAAAATTGCAAGCTGCTCTTTAAAGTCAGATTGCTTGGAATGGAAATGAGGTCAATTATTTCATTAGCTTCCTTTTCAGAATCAACTACTCTGTGCCTATATTATGGGAGTTTGGCACATCACAGTGGTTCAATATTTACAATCCTTGCTTTACATTTAAGGAAGAGCCAAAATTCATTTGCTCTCTGTACACTGGCAGATCATAAAAAGGTTGCCACAAGTGTTGAAACCTCACAAGGGACTTCAGGAAAGTCGCCTGCATAGACTGATACGGATAAAGAGGAAATTTATTGCTTATTTTGACCTTTATGAACCTAAAGAGATGTTTGTATCTGTTTTTCAGTTTGGCTCGCATTTTTTTCCTGAATGACTGCACTCTCATCCCTATGTAATAGCTAGACTAGAAAGATAGTTTACAATATTCTCAAAACTGCTCTGGTTAGGACTTCTTCACATTAGCTGATTGTCCTGGATTTGTTACACATCATAATTCCTGAAAAGTAGACTATCACAAACCACTAGCATCTTAAAATGATTAAATATCCTGATTTTTCTTTTAGGAGGGAGCTGTTGGCATAAAAGGAAATAAAGACAGCTTTGAAAGCATTTATCCGTCGCAGATGAAGAGCGGGATGCACTGTAATGCTCACATTGACTTTTTAAAAAAAAGTATTTCAGAAAATGAGCCATGGTGAATGCATTATGTATCTGTTGGGCTTTGAACTTGAAGTTCCCATTTTATAAAACAAAGCTTTGTGCCCTGATTCATATGTATTAGGGTGTGATGGAAGTCTTACTGACAGGGATATTTACTACTAGGAAAGAAAATGAATTAGTAATTTACGATCAGATCAAGTTTACTATGAATGTACTGTTAGAAAAAAAAAAAAAGGAATAAACTTCTTTCCCATCCACACTCCTCTTCATCTCCACAGTGCAAAAGACACAAGTTCAAGGCTTCTACGGACTGTTACTAGTGGGTAGTTCTGGAAATCCCATCTGTCTAAAAATACTGTCTAAGAGAAAATTGTAGAACAGATATGAAAACAGAGAAACTAAGAGCAGAAAATCAAGAAAATCTGAAGAGAAACAGCTTAAAAATGTAACAGCTAAGAAATAAAATTGAGAAATAGATTTGATAAAAAATTGTAATTCAGGCTGCTCTTCTGCTTCTTCATTCCTAGGAAGTAATTATTTTAAAGCTGAGATGCTCTTGGAAGCCTTCCTAATTTTGGCAAATCTAAATACAAAGGAGAACTTCAACTTGTTTATCTTTGCCAAGCCTATACTAAATAATGTATGCTTTGCGTAACAATTGAACATATCTGGATTTCTGCTTTCCTGGCTGTAATTGTACAGTCATGCAAGACATTTCTTATATTAAAAGGAATCTGTAAAAAGAACCAGTAGCAACAACTCTTTGAAGCTTTCTTATGGACTACACAATTTCATGTTGTACTTAGTTGTGAATGTAACACTGAAACTGGAAAGGTTTTCTCCTCATATTTAACTAGCTTTATGGAGAGGAAAGCTGATACTTGCTTTGTTAGTCATAACTACAGTCTATTAAACACTGTGCAGTAGTGACAGATGCCCACCCATCCCAGATTAATGGACCCAACCTGATCAATCTTTGTCACTGAGAAGAAAGCAGCAGAGTCTAATGTTGTTCCAGTGAGTGTACCCAGACTGCACACTGGGTTACAGAAATGAATGCACTGAAGTTTTGATATTGAGGAGGATGGTAATGATCTTCATGCCCAACTTTCTGAGGCTTATCAGCATCCTTACTCCATATCATGTGGGATGTCTCCAAATATGTGGCTTTCTCACTCAACAGCAAACTAGTTGACTGTAGGGATAAATTCAGGGCTCTACTCTCTAGAGCTGCTGATCTAAGCACTTCTACTGAGCTATAATAGATTAAACAAAGAAAAAATCATGAAATCAATAAATCCAAACAGTGAATTTTAGCATTAATTTACTACCTAATCAGTGGAGTAACCATGGGATTGCTACCCTCCAAAATCTAGATATCAGCCTGCATCACAGATGTGATGTGAACTGTTGTCAGCGACTGCTGAAGATTAGTGTATTAACGTGTCCTTAAATTCCTTGATAAAATTGGGCAGAGTTATACTTGGAGAAGCCTGGCCCAACGACATGGTCAAAGGGGCATGCTCAACAAATCAGTTTCCTGTGAAAGGTCAGGAGTTCCTCAGAATCTGTTGGATTCACAGGGAAAACAAATCTTTAGAAGGAGAAAGATGGGGGACAAGAGACAAAGATGAAAGCTTGATATAACATTATGCACTGTTAACTTGTAAATTTGCCAGTCCCTCTTGTACCTGCCCATTAACGGTACCCATAGCTGTGTGCTATAGAAACAATCAAATTGTAATATATAAATGTCAAAGAACAGTATTAATAACTAGTTCATTAAGGCTAGAAGTTCTGGCAACTGTTAAGACGTTTCAACTTTTATGGAACACAGTTTATTTTTGCTCTTACACCTATATGTAAAAACGGGCATTTTCTAACAAACACCATCCTTCAGGAAGGCCTGCTGAATCAGAAGTAAATTTGTTTTTCATTCATCTCGACATAAAGGTCAGGATACTAACGCTTCAGCATTTCAGGGTTTTACGGTTTTCCCTGGAGGTGTTCACCCTGGAGGCGCGTAGATGTGGCACTTCAGGACATGGTTTAGGAGACACGGTACTGTTGGGCTGACGGTTGGACTTGATGATCCTAGAGGTCTTTTCCAACCTTAATGATTACATGATTCTAAGGCTGATAGTAACTTAACTGAGTACATCAGCTTTGCATCTGTCTGGAGGTTTCAAAACCTGCAAGGGGCCTCATGGTGCATTTTGCACTTAAGAAAAGCAGGAAGTGTTTTTATTTTAGATATTTAAGAAACACTGTGAGCCTTTTTGCACAAATAAGGAAAACATCCACTTGTGAGCACCAGAGACACTAAGGTCAGTGACAGGATCAGAAGCTCTCACATTTTATACAAGACATCATTAATAGAATGCCTGCCTGTTGAGCCCTATTTACCACTATCAGCCACTGCAACGAAGCCTGTTACTTCAATGCATTTAAAAACATTCAGCAATTAAAAAATTAACAGTTAATATTTTATAAGTGTCCCGAATAATTTTTTAATCTACTTCCCTCAATGATAATGAACAGGAGCAGTTCATACACTCTGTTTTTCAAACACTGCAGACTCGGGCAGATGGCTCCATACTGATTTACATTGTATTGTGTGTTCAAAGGTTTCCCCTTCGCTTTCTCTTCTTCCCCCTCACTCCATCCCTCCCCTCTGATACACATACTCACCCATGTACATCCCAAGTCTCAGATATACCAGTGTGAGTGGAAAGCTAAGATTCTGAGGTATGTATTAAATGAATTGAAAGTGACCACCGATACAAGCTTAATAAATTATGTTGCCTCTATGGCTCTGGTGTTTTAAAAAAATATTAAGTTCTGATGAGTAAAATAGATATTGAGGAGGACAACAACTCTCAGGTCTCTAAGGCTGGAGCCACAGTTTACTGTAGGGACCTCACTCCATTTTGACTGAGTTGTGTGAGAAAGCATTGCCAAACGCAAGCCTCCCTCCTTGATCATACAGATACTGAGTCACCACCCCTGGAGGTATTTAAAAGATGTGCAGCTGTGGTGCTTAGGGACATTGTTTAGTGGTGGACTTGGCAGTGTTAGGTCAACAGTTGGACTCGATGATCTTAAAGGTCTTTTCCAACCAGAAAGATTCTGTTCTATGATTCCATAAAAAAAGTCACCGATTGATGACTCATTGCAGTGACCTCAGAACTACAAAAAGAAATCCTCTGTGCACCTAGGATACCCTGATTTTTACTAGCAGCTAGATGCAGGCCTAGGGTATGCCCAGGAGCGTAACTATTCAGGAGTGATTAAGAGGAGGGGTCATCTGATACTTTTCTTGTCAATGTCTTCAGACTACCTCTCTGATGCACAATTTATTCATCATTACTGTCCATCAAATAACCGTATGCCTTCCACCCTCTTGTATGATGACAAGAAGGTCCACTAAAAATAAATATTTTCCTCCAGTAATTTCAAACATCATACAAATGGGAAAAGAAATGCAAATCCAGCTTTTTAGGAGAAAGACGTAATTTAAAAGATTTTAAAGAGAAATTTCCAAGCTACTTTTTTTCAGATTTTATCTTTATTTAATAGCTTAGTGACCTCCGCTAGATATCTGAGACATAAGTGACAGCCTTCTGTCCTTAATTAACTAATTAGTAAAGTTGCCATTACAGATAGGATGAGTAAATTTTTTTTTTTTTTAAATCAAGGATTATTAAAATTTTGCATGTATTCTCTCTGAGTGCCTGACATACACAGTTAAAACCATTGGGAGTAAATCTGAATCTGACAAATGTTAATGGAACGTAAACAGTGCAACAAATGTGTTTAGAAACCCTAATGGATATTTGACAAATTTTCTATCTACATTACCAAGCAGCCTGTAGAACAAAGCTGTTAAATTATACCAATGATTAAACTGTTTATCTCTAAGTAGCTTTTTCCCCCTTCTATAAATGTCGAAGTTATTTAAATGTCTTTTTACAAATGGGCAACAGAAACCAAGATGCAGCACGGTTGCCCAAGGTGAAATTAGGTAAATCAGCTGAAAAGTTAAAAATGGAACCTGGATCTTCTCACTTCTAATTTTGAGTCTAGCAACTTTCCAGTTGCTTCTAGTGAAACAGTATGCAACTAAATCAAAAGGGATACAGAGAGTTTAATAATCATTGCTTAGCACACAACCAGGATTTTGACCACTAAACAGATGGTATGGCTTTTTCAAATAATCTAGTTATAAATGAGTTAGTTAAATAATTGAGTGCTGAGAAAGCTGTCATCTCTCCAAAGGCACCTGCTTTCTATGAGACAACAGACATATTGCCACCATGCGTAAAGTACCAACTGACAAAATGAGCAGACTTTTACAGAAAGTGGTCCAGACAACTGAAAAGCCGTGTCACCATACTCTGCAGCATAAAGACACTGCTGAGCATCAGCTCTTAGGTTGTAAAACAAATTATTTTTTTTTCAGAGTAGATCCCAGGAAGCCTAGAATACCACAAAAAGCAATTGCAATCAACACCTGTAAAAAAAAAAAACAACCAAAACCAAAAACACCCAAACACATAGGTTTTGTTAAATGTAACAATGCTGGAAGTCCTAAGCAGAAAATCCAAGCAATGGTATTTAAGTACAATCCTAAACGATTCCTACCATAAAGATTTGTGCTAGTCTTCCATACCGCATGTAATATATCCCATCTTCTTATGGTATATACAAGTACATGTAATTGCTATCAAAGTTAATAGCCTCTTTTAACTTGGAATTCTGCAGATTTCAATCTTGCTATGCTTTCTTCTAAAGTGAACTCTGCAGTATTTCTTTTACAATCTTTTATTATCAAAACACCACTTTACATATTATATAAGAACTTTAATCTGATAGTTAATTGAATGGAGAATTGGAAAATAATTAACTGAATTTAAAGTAAGGTCTAAAATAGTTTGAATGTGCTGGAAATCAGTCCATGACATTTAGGCTTGCCTTTCTATTTCCAGTAGGTAAAACAAATGCAAATCAAATAGTCTCTCTTTTCATCCTGCATTCTGATAGAAGATATTTCTAACATTTTAGATGTACAATTATTGTCATTATTTGTCATACCCAGAGTCTTGGAGAGGTTTTGTGCTTGGCACAAGTAGAATCTACACTCATTCTACTGGACTTGCATCTTCTTTAATTAAGTTAATTTAGCTAGACCTGTATCTTATCTCCTACATAATTTTCTCCAGAAAAAGAGAACAGCTGGTTTCTTAATATGAGGAACTAAAGAGCATCCTCTGCTTTAAAAAGGACAGCAAGGAAACTTAAAATTAGCTGTTCCTTGAACAATCCACTATGAAATGAAAAGTGCAGGTGCTGTCAGTCTAAACTTGAAAACAAACCTGTGCTCCAACATCCAAACCCTGTGTGGTATCAGGAGACAATGTAGTGCTCCATTCCCATGGAAGAAAATTTTGCAAATTCTTGTCCTTTACCTGCAGGAAGGGCTTTACTTTTTTACTGCCCTAGACGGCTTCTTGGCAAAGCTCTATCTTTTATTGAGGTTTCTAGACGGTGCATGTTAATTCTTGGAGCTTTGGCTGTTTAAATAGAAAATATTGCCAGGCTAAACTGGCAGATGAATTGATGTGAGCAATTCAGTGCTTCTTCCACCTTGTAACCTAGAATATGTGGAAGAAATACATTCCTTTCAAGAATTACTGTACAGTTCCATATGCAGAGAACAACTGCACTGTCTTAGAGACGGCATAATGATTTGTTTCAGCATCTTTAGCCAGAATCTTCCTAAATAACATAGGATGTGTCCACATTAGTCATTTAGCATTGGAAGAGAGAGGAGGGAGGATTCTTTTTGCTGCAGCTTTGCCTTGTATCTATACTTGGCGCCTGGTGGTACCTGAGTGAGACGCATCACTGGTGGGTGTGTTTGAAGTAGTTTTCCTCCCAGTGGAACCAAGGTTGAAGCTAGAGTCCAGAGTTCAGCAATGTGGATCCAAATGAAACAGTAATGTATTGTGCACTTTAGAATAAATACAGTATAGCAATTACAGTTAACTGCATATGAGATTCTCAGTGAGACCTAGGATGCACCAAGGTGACAAGCAATTTAACAGACTGCACTTTCAGTGCCAAAATCAATTAGGACATTCCAAATCCTGTAGACATTAATAGTAATTCGTAAGCTATGTGTCACTGTGCGGCTTTGACTGATGTCCAGCATGCGCTGTCTTGTTGTGTTTATCTACAGGGAAGACTTACTAACAAATCATTTAAGAGACACATTTATAGAGAAAGAACAAAATATCCACATATATATACTGCTGCTGCTGCCGCCAGCGGCTCAAGCGTGCTTAGGCCAGCCTCCGGATGTCATTGATAGCATAAATACAGAATCATAATTAATTACTAGGCAATGCTAACTAAAACAGAATGAGGCTGAATATGAAGCTGTGTTCATAGCACTGAACTTATCATTCAATTTGGCTCACTATTAGATGATGTTAGTACCAGGGGATTACAAATCCCTTCAGGGGTTATTCTGCAGTGAAATACCACCAGTTGCACAGTATCTTACTTCTTCTAAAACATAATTTAAATATATTAGGTTCACTCATGCAATAAATAAGAAAGAGGATAAACAACCTTACCAGAGAAATTATAAGCACGGTATACACCATAGTTTTTTTAAGGCTAGTTCAATTATAGTCACTGATATGCCCTCCATGTTAAACGACAGTCCCTCCAGGTGGGTGTACATAAAAGCAAATGGGACATACAGAAAGGACCATCAGCTTTGCAACATTCTTCTCGCAGGCTCCTGGCTGCTCTTCCTCAGGCCTGTTCTGCAGGGAGAACAACTGCTCCCCTTACCTCTCTCAGAATTACAGAGAGAGTATAAAGAAGAAAATGTTGGCAGCAGCCCCTTACTCCCAGAAACCCTAATACCACAGCAGTGGGATACTTAAGAAAACAGCGTGGAAACACTGACCCACAGCTTTCATGTCTTCTCTCCTCCCCTAAGAATCACTCAGCTGGATTGCTCGCAGTTCTGGGGCATTCCTTGGGTTTTGAAGAACTCTAGGAATTCTGCTACTTCTAAGGGATAAAACAAATATACGTAACAGAGTAAATGGACGGTAAATTTCTAGCCACGGTTTCGCCACCTTCTGGCCTCTACATTCTTCATTTTTGCCCAGAAAAAAAAAAAAAAGACTAAAAATAGTAATGTGGGTTTCTTCTCAGCTCCCCAGAGACAGCTACAACCCACTTTCCTTGCTAACTGCAATGTGCTGATGGGATTTACTAATTTTTCAGCTACTTCAGCTGAATGATTCAGGATAACTTTTTTGAACACTTGGTACCTTTTTCTTTGTCATCCAACATCCTTAGGTAGATAAGGCACCCACCAATTTCCGCTACTTATCTTGGCCCCCAAAAATAAAGAAAATGAGATTAAAAAAACACAAACCCACACTTCTGAGAGTTTGACTATATTATGAAAAAATATACATGAAACTATATTACATGAACATTATTTTAAATGCTTTTTTTAGAACCAGGTGCTTGTACACACCCTTCTCTCAGGAAGCGTCTGTGACCAGATGTCCTTTAAATTAACACTATTCCCACCCATGGGTTGATATTTAACAACCTATATTTGCCTCACTAAGTTAGCAAAGATTACCTTTCACACTGTAAATGTCTAACTTTTGCTGACAGTGCACAGCATTGAAGGGAAAAATCAAACATATTCTTATATTTTTAAGGAACCATTTGTTAGTTTCTTGTTACACCATACATTTATTATTCGAGTAAGACAAGATAGAAGAAATGAGATGAGACCATTCAAAATGGATCAGTACAACACTGGGATATGTATTTTGAACAGAAGCAGTAATTTCTTAATTTTTGCAACCACATAAGGCTTAGATATTAAAAAATACGTGAAGGGCTTATATATATATCCAATTCCCACTCAGTTTCAGTGGGGTATGAGTAGTTTCACTCATGCATGTTTCTTTGAAAATTTTACTCTCCAAGATTATTTTGAGTGAAAGTAGTACTACAGAAGTCATCAAGTCAGATTTAGTGGCTCTGGTTTAGCAGCTTTTGAAGTCTGACTGACAGCAAGATTAAGTCTTGCCCCAAAATTGTAGAAACTCAGAGAATGCAGGAAAAGGAATATTTTTTTGAATTACTGAAGTGTGAATGTTAAGAAAACAGAAAACATTTCGTTTGTAAGGATAAGATTATATTAAGAAAAAAATCTGACAAAAAGGAAGAAAAAGAGAAGGGGGAAAGGACAAAGAAGAGAAAAAGACCACGCACTTCGGAGAGCTGCATGTTCCAAACTTCCAGCCTTGTGAAAGTGAGGCTGTTAGCAGGTTGCTGAGAAGACTTACCTCATGTTAAACAATTTCTCTAGAGGACTTTCATGTAAGGGGTTGGTGATTCATTTTATAAGTTCCTTAAACATGAACAAAATATGCGTGTTGAGGCATAAACCTGAAATTAATAAACAAATATACACCCTTTATAAAAAGTAAATTGAGACACTAAAAACGCACTCTTTAATTCTAAGCGGGGGGGGGTGGGGGTGGTGTGTGCAACTGGAGAATGAAGGCACATTAAAAAGGCTTCTCCGTCCAAGAAACATACTTTGTATTGTGCATTTCTGCTACAGTAATGTGAACAGGATTACCTTTATAGTAGTCCTTTCAGTTTCAGTGTTAAATGGTATCATGCTGAGACATGCATTTGCAATCCAGCAAAGGCCATCAGAGTAGATGTTTGAGGCTCTCATGCCAAAAAAGGGGCAGTAAATGGCAAAATGCTGGGATATTCAAAAGATAACTAGAAGTTACCCTGTTAGTACCGCTGCACAGTCAGATGCAGCCTAGCGTGTGGGGTGGTATTTAGGTCTGAAAACAGAAATCCAAGCTTGCAAACAGATATCACGAATAAATTTCATAGCTAAACATTCAGATTAAGCCCAGCACAGGAACAGAGGTTTTGAAATCCTCCTTATGCTTTTATTTATTCCCATTTGAATGCATACTCCATCAAATATCTGCCTCTCAATTATGGCTTCCTTGCTGGTAACAGAGGCACATTTCTATTTGCTAACCTACACAGGAAGAAAAGACATTCTGTTTATTATTTATAAGAGTAAAGTGCTGAGAAGCCCCGACAAAGCACAGGCTCTTGCTGCCTGTTCACTATGAAAATAGAGTGTGCCGTATTCTATTCAGGTACTAAGTAGGAAGACTACTTTCTAAGTCCCTGGGCCTAATATTTTCTTGTGGCTGCTTTTTAGGCAGTCTTCTGTTCAGTGCTTTACTGATATCACACTTGAGACATGCCCTGCTTTCTCAGCTGATTACAGACAGGGGATTAGCTGGAATTTTAACTGCATATCAGTACTGAAAAGGCAACTGAAAGGCAGGGGAAAAGCAGCACTATTTCTCCAAGATGACACCCCAAGTCATTGGCACAGGTAAGAAAAGAACCTTAGTTTTCACAGTCCCCAACTAGCAATCTATTGCAGTCAACCAAACCACACTACTGTCTCTAAATAACATCCCCGAATCAAACAAGTTTGTATTAACATATTTGATCTGCAGGATTTACAGCCAGATATCTCCTATGCCCCTTTTTTATGTTCATAGATCTCTTTAGCTGAGGCTAAGTCCTCCCATTATCTTGAACCAAGCGTGTCAGCATCATTCCTTTCATTTAATTGCTGAGCCAGGAAATACTCTGTAAAAGCTTGCTTTTTTGTCTTCCTTCTCTTTTCCCCAAGACTATCTAGTAGTTAAAAGAATAAACAACATTGGGGTTTTTAAACTCAACAATATTAATATTTATCTCAGAAGTACTTAAGGACTTAGCACCTACTTGTTGTCATGTACTGGGGACAGTACTTCTTGAAACATTGTAAAAAGGGACCCTCCTTGTTAAAAAAGGGCTAGTTATACAGCTGTTCTAACATCTTTTTCTACTCCTGTACTAAGAAAACAATTTTTATTTATTTGCAACATTTCCAGATTTATTGACAGTATAGCACATGCTATACTCTTTACAATGAATCCAAGATCTTATGTGAATGCCCATTTTGAGGTGATGTTTCTTTTAACACCAGTGATGTTATGATTGCAATAAATACACTGGAATGGCTGCCAACCATGTTTCAAACTGCTGGGACTGCTACAGAATGGTAAGAATTGCTCCTCTTTTACAGCTTTGGATGTTTTATACTGTTGGAGTCCATGGGCTCGTGTATTTCCTAGATGCAGCTGGCTGTTCTTGCTGTCATGCATTCTGCTACACTCCTTTACTGATTGGCTTATCACATCTAGTTTGCTCATACATCTTTGAGATAGCATTTTAAGGCACTATTTTTACAGCTTTCTGATCTGTTTTGCTTACTGAGAAAATAAAAAGGGATTTTTACGTGGTAAACGTAGTAGGTCTTGATGCAGCAGCGACGATAGAAGGGAAAATAGCAGAGGATGGAGGGACTGCACAGCTTCTCTGCTCCTCGATCTCCTATACAGCATACATCGCACTAAACACTTAACAGAGCTGGGGAGGAGAATGGAGAGAAAGAAGTGAAGGGAAGAGAGGGCTGAACTTGTCTCTATACACTGTTCAATTTACCCTTGGCAAAAGTATCTCAACGAGTCAGCAAGACTGTCCTGAGAGGAAATCCAGTGTGGGAAACAATTAGGGATGCTGCTCAAGAGAAAAGGGCCTGGTGAAATAAAAAGCAGTACTGATTTGGGGTTTTGAATTCCCTAATTCCCCTTCCCTCCTCCCTGGCTCTCATGATTTTGAATGAAACATTAATACTGCTTCAGATGCTTCTTCCCTCCAAGGCCAATCAGCTGCTCGGCAGGGCGTGAAGCGGTTGTTCATTTGAACAGCTAACGAGGGATTGGAAGGACGGAGCTAATTCTAAGGCTTTTCCAGCACTGCTAAAGCTCACATTTGCCTTGACACACGGGGAATGACCTGAAGAGCCTTTATCCACTTTGGAATAAGAGAAATGGTGCTGTATTAATTCTGTGTAAACAAGCCTGACTTGTCAGAAGAGATAATATTTCACGACACGACCTTAAACATAGTATTAAGATTGGAGTAGACACCTCGTGCTGCTTAGTACCATGGCAACAACTACCACTGGAAATCTTCCTTATAAGAGGGGTACAGAAAAAAGAAGGTAAACCAGCCAACCCACTGAAAAAAATTCTGTTCCTTCTTCTCTCTGTATACATAGCCTTTAGGATGAGAAGTGAATCCTAAGATTGAATTTTAGATGTTCCTGAAGGGGAAAAATTGCTTCCCCCCACCATTTGGGAAGGAAAAAAAGGTGTTGCTGGTTCTGTTGCTATTAAGGTCTGTTCTGGTTTCTAGCTCCCAAGAAAAACAGGCAAGGAGGAAGAAAAATACATCAAAGGAAGAAAGTGCAGTTTTTATTCACAGTGCTGAGTCTCACTTGTAACTCTACACCACAGAAGGGCAGATACAGTAATTACTATCAAATCGCTCTGGCAAACCTATACCTGTGCACTGCTATTTTGGGCGATGCTTTCGGCTAGTTTATTGTCACTGGCTCATAGCAGCGGTATGAAAGAAATCATCTTGACTAGTCAAATCACTCTTTATAACATAACAGCAACAGAATAAGAGACAGGTAGAGAATGAATAAGGTAGGCAGGAACAAGACGTTCACTTGAGAATAAGAGCACATATGAAAATGTTACACCTGCAGTTAATAGAAGCTGGCAGGAACAGTGATGCTGCTGCATAGGAAAGAGCTGAGGTGACAGGTTTTCCTTACTAGGTGAAGCCACAATGGCCAAGCTTTCTCTTTCCTGCTTAGCCACAGCCCTACTGTCAGTGTCAAATTATGCTTTCTCAGGCAGACTTACCGAACTATGAACCCTCCAGAAGAAAAAAAAAAAAAAAAAGGTGATGAGCATCTGATGGGACCCCAAGACAGCCAAAGCATTCAGACATATCCGCTTCTACCTTTTTCTACAGTGAACTCCCCAAAGAAGCTCAAAAGGCTTTTAAATTCAGAAAAAACCCACAAATTTTACTGTAATAAAAACCAGAAATATAACTTCTTACAACAGAGGTATAACAAGGTATACCCACAACTTTTCCTGTCTACTATGTCCCTGTAGGCAGGTCCTCAAAATCCAAGGCTTCAATTCAGTTAACTCTAATTTCCGAGTGACAGCAAATCTGCTTGGTGCTTTGGTCCCTTTGGAACATGAGTGATGTCTCCCTCTTCAGAGGATTGGCTGCCTGTTTTGCTCCTCACATCCATCTCCTGAGCAGCACAAGCAACAGGCTTCCTGCTCCTGCCTGCTGCATCAGGAGGCTTCACCTCTTTGATGTGGGTCAGCTATAAATTTAGAAGAAACAAATAATAAAAAAAAAAAACCATCAACCCGTCACCTTTCTGTTTACCAGCTAAGCCTAATTTCTTATCTCCATTTTCTAGTCAAATATTCATTATTTTTGATTAAACATGATGATTTATCTCACAGTCCTTGACTTGGATGGAGAAAACTGTTGTTTTAACTCATTAATTATCACTAATGTTTGTCAATTACAAGAAAAAAAAAAAAAAAGGAGGAAAAGTTTGTTACTTTTGTTACCATGGATGCCTTAGTGGCATCTGCAGAAATAGGAGCCTTTCCTGATGGCATGATCTACGGCAGAAGAAAGGACAATCATAGAATTAAACAAAATTGGAGTTATTAGTTTAGATTTATGTCTTATATTACCCCAAGCAAATTGGTAAAGCTTAAAAAAAAACAGTACCAATAAGACAATTTTCTGCTCAAAGATTTCCATATTTTTTAAAGCAATACTAGATCTGTTTTCTCTGTATTTGGTTGCTAATGGACCTAAAAGCTCTTTTCAGCAGGTAAGAATTGCCGTAATGCCACTGCAACATATCCTACATCAGCCCTACTATGGGGAATAGAATAGCACTCAGCAAGAATCAACTCAATACCTGCGTTATTTCCCTGCAGCCAGAATCAGGAAACTCTCTTCCTCTATGCTGTGCAGAGAGACCTCAGCATAATGAATTCTTGAGATCAGCCTATTTATGGCAGGCTTCCCAAAAAAAGATAGAAAAACTAGGCATTAATTTTACCCATTAAACTTCTCTAGGGGAGGGAAAAATTAAAGAAACTTCTCTTTTAAACAGGTAAAACATCTGCTACAAATGAAACAGAAGATCATAAGACTGTTGGTCTTAGTGATAATTTTCTAATTAGCATTGTACATTCCTTTCTATATATTATAGTAGGATAATTCTTACTTAATTACAAGTTGTAATTATTTATATAATTCAATAGATGTGAGAAACACCTTTTGCAATATCTTCATATGTATCAGTGAAACCACTAACTCCACACCTTCTCGCAAATTACAAAATAAGTAGAAAGTTTTAAAAGGGAACTCTAATGAGAACTTTATATAGCTGTGGCCAGATGGCTAATGAGATAATCTGTAGATGGGTCAAACATATATTGATTGATTAAACAGAAATAAAATTACATTCTGAAATTACACTAAATGTGAGGAGAAAACAAACCATACTGTTGAGGTCAGAGAACTAAAACACAGCTGAATTAAAAATATTAGAAACATGGGCAGTAAATAAAATGAGATGCTGCTTAAGAAATAGAGTGGGAACACCCAGATGAAGAAACATCTGAAACACAGGTATATACATACACAATCTAGAAAAAGAATGCAGAAACCAGACACAAAGTAACCCAGGTGGGAATGATGAAGACTGCTTTACAAGAATGAATTTTAAAAGATAAATATTTATTGTTTTGTATACACACAAAAAAGGGCCATCACATGAGGAAATGAAATATTTGCGGAGTTTCACAGGCAGTAAGATAGAATCAAGAAATTTTGAACAAACTTCCTGATGGAAACATAACAATCTGAGGAAACGCATTTCCAAGGAAAGTCTAAGGCTTTCTTTTTGGGTGCATGTAAAACTAACCTGGATAAAAAGAACGTGAGAAAGTATGCTGGAAGGAATGCTCCTATTTCAAACCCTAATTCTTATTGTTTTACGTGCCCTTTGAAAGTTTTCAACTCCAAAAAAGTGCCTGACTTTTTTTGTTCATAGGGTGGATTTACATCAACAATCTAAAAGCTTTGTCTGACAGATTATGTATTCTTGAACTCTTCCAACGTTTATCTTTGGTAGACACACATCAACTGTAAATTGGCTCAAGATATACAGATACGTATGCCAGTTTCAACTGCATCCACTGTATTTCTGAATTCCAACTAACCATAGGAAGAATACAAGACAAAATCCTGTAGCGTACATGTCTGCCAAAGGAAGCCAAGCTGATTTTACTTTGCTAATGAACATCTAAAATAAAAAAAAAATACACAGCTGAACGTATTGAACAACTTAAAACACGCAAGATTCAGTGTGGTTCCAACAGCTAATGTAACAAACGTGCAAACCCCCAGCTGCTATACATAACATTTTCTTTATGTGACGGAATTTTTTTGTACTCTCGCAATAAATGGATCAAGTACTCACTACTTAATAGTACTACAAAACATGCAAAAAAAGATCTTGTAAGATGATGAATTTTAGGAATTAAGAGACTTTGTAAGTTGCAGCTGACAGCATTTTTAAGGAAAATCCTTCCATCTCTAATTAATTATTCTAAATTCTTATCCCTTGAACTAAAATTTTGTTAGCAATATGAAAGGGACATAAAGCTTTAGATGAAAATAATCTCTCTTTATCTCTTTGGTCTAAATAAAGCCACAAAAGAGCTTAAATTAATGACAAAATATAGCAAAAAATGCACAATACAATGTCCTTAAGAACAGCTTTGCACTAAACCAATGATGACAATTATTTTCAGTGGGGGAAGAACTAGAATCTAGAAATGTGGTTTTAAACATACATACATAAATTACAGTTTATGTTCAACCTTTACTTATTACACACCAAAGATGCTATAGTGCTGCACACCCTCAAGACTGAATTTAACCAGATCTGCTGTTATGACATCAATCCTTTCTACATCTCTGAATTGTCAGTGTAATTAAATCCTCAGAAACTATAGTTTGGAAAGGAAATTTCCAGCAAGTCAGCTGGGGGGATATGTAGCTGATCATTTGTACTTGGGTCACTAAATGTATGGACTGTGTGAAAACGTAACAATATCAAATTTTACCAGTACTGGAAAACAGCGTTACTGTAGCACAGGCTAATGTTTTTTGAGGAATTAATGACCCTTAAATCCACTCCAGTAATACCTCTACTTAAGTGACCAGAGCTTTGTGTCTCCAAATGTAAATTGTTGCCTGCGGAAAGCTTATGGATATTTCTTAGGAAACTATAATTAGCAAATTCTTTCCCCTCTCCCCCCTATCTAGGAGGAATGTGCAAATCCCATTGAAATAAGAGTTGTGACAAATGCAGTGATAAAGTTTTAGTGGCAAGTACAGTCATATGTACAACGGCTAAATTTAGCCTACTGTTTTTCATCAGCAAAACTGGCATTTAAGATGAGAATTCAGGTGTAAGACAGACCGTATGCTATTTAGCCATCCTAATTTTTAAAAGGTTGATGATTCTGTCATTACTCTAAGTTATTTTCAATTATATCCATTTTTGTTACTCACAACTCAAAATAATCATTTTCTTTAACATTTACCGCACATTTAGAAGACTCACATAAATTGTGGGATGACTGTAGAGATAATTAACTTCTGATTCAATTGGTACATTATTTTAACTTTCACAATTACTTCACAAATCTGCTTCCATTGACTTCAGTAAATAAATATTATTTATCTATATACACAATGAATATAGTGTACGAGTAAGCACACTGTTTTTGGTTAAATGCAAAAGGGTGTAGTTGGCATCAGTCTATTTAACACAAGCGTAACACAATGTTATGCTATAGTTTCAATACATAAGTGCATACTGTAAACAACAGGCATTTGGTATAATTCCCATTAAGTGAGCAGTAAAAACAAAATGGAAATGGAAGCCCCAGAAAGCTCTTGCTTTCCACACCCACGCTGAATATGAGTGCAGAGGCCAAAAGGGATAGAAGCTACTTTCCTATTGTCTTTTTCTCATGCAGTTAAACTTGCTCTCCTCCCCATAATGTCCAAGAGCAGCCACAGGACAGCAGTGGCATGTGATCTTCGTCAAAGGGATCACATGAAAACCTACTCATATATGTCTTCTCAAGTTAGAGGAAAGTACTACTACACTGAAGTTGCCTTGCACCACTGTAAAATGTAGAGTGATTTCAGTCGTGCAAGGAGCTGTCCTTTCACATTTGAACAGTGTTTAATATGACTATGGTCCAAACTGATCAGAGCTCAAGATCGGTTTTATTGTAAGAATGATCTTTGTGGTCTTCCTTTTCTCTGGTTCCGAAGTGTAAATTATAACTTAAACATCGATACATATTTAAGTTACTTGTAAAAAGAACAAAAATCTATTATAGGAAAAAGTTATATGCAGTTAAATTAGAGTAAAATCTTTACCTTTTTTGAAAAACTAATTTAATTACAGCTTCAAGCCATTATTAAGCACACAGGTAGTACCTCTTCTTTCAACATAATTTACTCTTTTCTACATTTTGTTTCAAAATCTAGAGTTACCTGTTTAAAACAGATTTCACAGGAAAAACCAATACTAAACTCTAACTATGACAGAAAAATCTCTGAGAGCCTATTTGTTTACAAGGAGTTAAACTAGCTTAGAATCTTAGAATACAGACAACAGGAAATAATTATTTTTGCCTTCTGCAAACATGTTCCTGACTTTTTAAAAGAGAAAAAGAGTGCATATTTTTAGTTTAAAATACATAACATCACTGTATTTTTTTAAAACTCTTTAAACAGTACTTTGGTTCTCAAAGCCCAAAGGAACTTAGACCTCATGTTTCTTCATCCATTTGACATCACATCAGTGGATACAATTCACACACGTCCTCTATCTTGCAAAGAGTTTTCCAGTAACACAACATATAGAATACTATCAGTTTTGAATGGCAGCATTTTACATTTGTTTTGCAGGAGGAAAATAAAATTAAAAATATGGAAAGCAACGGCTCATAATGAGCAAAATAAAAATAAAAAACATACTGGAAGTTATTGCACCCACTCAAACCTCCTTCATGTCTTTAAACTCAGTAAATGCCTTCTGCATTATCTAGATAAATCTATATGTATTTTGCATCTTGATGAAACTGCAGCGTGTTATGTTCTTGGAAGTTGGTGGGGGGGGATAAATCAGTAAGTCATCTGAGTTACAGAAATTTTAAAATGCCCTCTTAAGAGGTTAAGCTTTTTTCTGAAGACAGGTTTTGTTTTTAAACTCCATTCTGAACTGAAGGGAAGCTTGCTAGGGTACTATTCAATTGCAAGTATTAGCTTCCTTGGGAATAGCCAGTCTACTGGAATGATACTCTCCACAGAAAACCTTGACTCCCACACTCCACTGGTGGGCTGGGAGGCCACGTTTATGCCAGTTCAGCCTTTTTGTTTCTTTGTGCTTTTCTCCTTCCTGAAGTTGAAAGTACACAAGAAAAAATAAAGTACTCATTAATAAGGTTCTTAAATTCTACTGCAAGGCCATAACGGCACCCTCTCATACACCTTTCCTTCAATATTCCTCACATTTCCATGACCACGTTTTTTAGTTTCTCAATTGTCAACTAGCTTTCCCTCCATCAAACACTAAAACCTGACTTTCTGTCCCATAGTGATCTCATACTTATTACCTGTGGCATACTTAATGCCTAATGGCCATCACTACACCCACAATATGAGGCACGTATTCTGGTTTAGCACCTATTAGTCAATTTTAAAGCACATAATTAAGACTATTGTAAGACCTTACTGGCTTATCCTCAAGATGTGCAATCCAACACAACAGAAAAGGACAGGAAACACTACTTTTTGTTTCTATTATTTTTTCCACTCTGACATTAATGAAAATTCTTTATGATTAATGGCCCAGACTTTTTTCATATCCCTTATCTTTGTGAGCACCTTTTTTATCCAGTTCTCAGGTTCATAACAGCTTCCTCTGACCTTTGTAAATTTTTTATTCCTAGTTGCAAAGGTTTTTAACTGAAGGGAGAAAAATTCTATCTGTAGTATGTGCTACGAACACAAAATCTTGTGTAAGGCAGTTTCAGTGTGCCTTTTATACTTTTCTTTCATATAAGTTATATGTTTGCTGGCATTTGCTGAATATCAGTAGAATTAACTATGCATTAAGCACTTTGTTGCTGTATCTATCAGTCAGTGGAAGGTATGCAGGCAGCACAAGTCACTGCAAAGCTGGCAAAACACTACAAGAGGCAGGGCAGAAATCTATCAGGTCTACAAAGAGCAATGGCAGCCTACCACTGCCATCTTTGGGAAGCCATGTTTTTTAAAAACAAAGACTCACTACAGAACAAAAAACAAAAAAAAATCTCCTGAAGACCAAAAAATTACCTACACCCAAGAACTACAACAACTAGTGGCAAAAGCTTTAAGGTTGATTCCTGAAATATCTGAAATGCAACTCTAAAGCAGTCAAACCAGCTACAGTGGAAGTGTAATTCACAGTCACATACCAGGTAGACTGAGAACATGGCACTAGCTCCAGCCACCAAAAGACTTTATTCCTCTCTTCTATGCCAAACTCAAAATTATCCTAAATCAAAACCATGTAACTCTTCCTCTTGATTCCGACCCCCCCCCCCCCCCCCCCGACCTCCCCCAAAGTGTCCATCTTTTAAAAAGTCCAAAGTCATATGTACAAAAACATATACAGCCTTTCCGGCAGGCTTGACTCATACCATGCCAACTTTTTAAGTTAAGCAGTTGCAAGGTAAATCTATGAAAGAAACGGTCCACAAGGAAATGCACCTTTTTTTTGTCTTATATCCTCTTATAACAGTCAGTCCTTCCATTAAGATTTTCTGCCTTCATGGAATTTTTTGTTTGTGTTTTTTATTTGTTTGGTTTTTACACATTGGTATAATTCTTCTAGTCAAGCAACTTTCAATCCTCATCTACAATATCTGGTGTCATGGGGTGATATTACTTGATCTGGAGTGATTGTTTTCAAATGCCCATACGACTAACATTGTTTTCACTTTAGTATCTTCAAGAGGTCCAAATCACTCTCCCTTACCAATGTATCACATATTTGGTGTGCTCAAACTTAGCAATTTACCCTCATAAAACCCTTCTATGATTATAGAAATGTTATCCACATTTTATAAATAGGCATTGGAGGAATGGAACACAAAAAGATCCAGCTTATGAAGTATCAAAATGTTTAAGGGTGCCTATTGGGATTTTCAAGGGTGCTCTGACATATTACTCTTACTGAAGTAACTGAAGATTTTTCACTAAAAGACTAATTTGCATTTTTAGTTTTCTGAAAACCTTTAAAATCTGACTCACCCATGTCACCCCTTAAATCCACCGGACCAGCATGTTAAACCAGGAACTCATTAGACCTTAAACTTATGCTCTAAGCTCCATGTGTTACTTCCCATAACAGAGCAAATCACGTGAAAAATAAAGATGCTGTGCATACCATAAGCATCCAGTCCCCTCATGTCTCCCTCCCGCCCGGTCTGAGTCACACACCAAACACTCTGACAGCAGGGAGCCACACAGCGAAGTGCATCAGATGTCAGGCAAGAAACGAGTGGATCTCCAGTGATCTGGCTGCTCAGCGCTGGGACTGAGGGGTGCTGTGAGGTTGGGCTCATAGACAGACCCCGATACCAGGCTTGGCAACCCCTCAGCTTGCTTCCAATACTTTTCCAATAGCTACTGCACCTGTACAGCCCCACTACCATTCACATAACAGAGCCAACATGAAAGGCTCAAACCAAATGTGCTGTAAAATCACCCGTATCTACCATGTGGTTGGGTTTAGGTGAGTAGCCACTTTATTGGAGAAAAACTTCTATAAGCATGGAGAAACGCTTTCATTCCTGCACAAAAACTAATCATGTGTTTTCTACGCTCTTCTCAACTCCAACAAAGTTTTGCACATGTTTAGACAGCTCTTTTGTCTGGCCTAAGAGGAAGGAGTTCAGTTCAGCTAACACGCGTCACCTTCATACAGAAAAAAATAGGTTATAACAAGTATAGCTTCATCTTTTGCCTAGTTCCTCCAAGAAGATGCTGTCTTTCAGCAGAGGTTTGCTTCAAACCCCTATGTTTAGGCCACTAGTGGCTGGATAGGGAATGAATCTGCTGTCAGGGCTTTTTAATGACATCATTGTTAAGTCAATGAAAGTCACTATGTAAATCAAGCTGGATTTGGTCAACGTACTACACTTTGATTGTGAATTGTATTACTTCTTTTTGGAAATCATGTACGCTGTCTTCTTAGGACCAGCTAATCAAACTTCTTGGGCAGCCAGTTTACTGGGACAATAACTATACTTTAATCAAAGAAATATAAGACAAGGTAAATTAATAAATTCCCACCATTGCTACCCTACAGAAGTGGTTTCCGAGACAGGGCTTATGGATAACACGTTGCCTGCTAGATCATCTGAGACCGGCTGCAGCTGCAAAAAATAAAAACAATAAAATTGAGGCCAATAGGAAGACGCTGCCTGCAGCACAATTGCTTGCTGTTGTTGCACATTGGCTGGCGAAGGTTAGGGACCGCTGCTCTGTGTAATTGAGCAGGTTTGCAACAGTACCGGAAGGCTGTTGTATAACAATGGCTTAAGCAGAACAGGTAGAAATAAATACAGATTTATTTTTTTTTAAGCATCAGGCAGAGGTGATACGTTTTTACTGAGCATGCCATGTTTTAAAAATGCCCCCAAACAGATACCAGGTACTCTTTTTGCCTGAGGCTGATGGAAAAAAATCAGGTAGCTTCTGAAAGAAATCTGAAAAGCTGTTATCCAAGTAGCTGAGGTTGAAGTCTCCATACGCATTTCAAGTAATTTAGTATTCAAAGTGAGCACTAAGTAGACATTTTTGGAATCATCACCTGATATACAAATATGTGATTGATCCCTTGGTAGATGAAAATTACAGAAAATAACAGGTGTCTGTCACAAAAATTACTGCTTATATGAACAAAGCAATTAAATCTGCCTATATGAACAAAACAATTGAATTTGCCTAATTTAAAAGCATCCTTATCAAACACTGCATGAATCACTTCAATCTGAATATTTTTAAGTGAGTGAAAAGCCAGAATGGCTGCAAATAGCTTTGGATACAAGCAAACTGAATGTCGGAAAATTCCTTATTCATTCATTATGACAGCAGATCTCCCCCCACCCCAAGTTTTTTTTTTTTCTTAGTTTTACTGACTTCCTCCAGGCCTTTCAGCATATCCAAGCATTTGCCAGTAAGTTGTACTCTCAGTGTTACTTCAGACTCACCAAATTACAGAAAAATGTTTAAGAATAGAGTGTCAACACACTGCCCTATGTTAAATGAACTAATTTATTTCAGAGAATGTTAAAGAAATTAATACTGTGCTGTGATGATCAGCTGATCTAACTGCGAGGCTTTCCAGTACTGCAAATGTTTATCAACTTCCCTTTTAACTCTCTAGATTTCTCCTTATGCTGAGCAAACTCAACTTGATGGTGTAAAAATAAATATAATAAATTCCTACTTCAAAGTGCCATTTGCCTTTCCCTTATGGCCAGAGATGTACAGAACATCATCAATATCTCAACATTTTTGTGCAGCTGGAGCTCGGCTTCCTTATTAAAAAGCTTCCTCAAGTTAAAGTTCTTAAGTCGGAGCGTTATGCCAAGGTATGAAAAGGCAACCACAATCCAGACGAACGCACAGAACAACTCAGCGTACATCTTGTCAGACCTACAACCCCCACACCTGCTACAGAAACGCAGGGAAGAGTCTTTTCGGCTTGTGCAAGGCAGAACTGGAAAGTTCGGTTGAACTGTGCTGCACTTAAGCGGGGCTACGAGCGTCTTTTGCCAGCCCGCGCGGGGCGATGGGGAGGGCCGGGGGCACAGGAGCCCCCCTCACCCCGCGACACGGCAGCGGCCCCGGGAGGGGGCAGCGCCGGCCCGGACGCTCCGGCGCGCTGCGGGGCCCGGCGCAGCGCCGGCGGCGGCGGGGGGGGCACACACCGGCCGGCCCGCGGAGCGAGGGAGGGAGAAAGTTGCCCGCCACCCTCCCCGCACCGCCGGCACTCGGGCGGCAGCACCCGCCGCCGGCGGGGAGAGCTGCATCCCCGCCAGCAGCTGGGCGCCGGTAACGGGGACGCGGCAGCACCGCCCGAGACCACCGGGCGCTGCGGCGGGCAGCGGCAGGACGAGCGTCCTCCCCCGGCGGGACCGGGGCAAATCCCCTCAGCCCCGGGCTCCCGGGAGCCACCCCCCCAACGCCCGCTTCTCCCCGCCCCGGCCGCTCGCATCCCGGGGCAGTCCCCGCCGTGCCGGCAGGCCTCTCCCCGCAGCACCCGGCCTCCGAGGGGTGCGCGGGGATGTTCACCCTCCCCCCGTAGCCGAGGGCCGGAGGAGGCCGCCGGTGCCCGCGCCCCAACGGTCGCGGCCGTACCTGAGTCGGTGAGGCGGGGCCGGGCTCTGTCCCGCAGGTAGTAGATGAAATCCCGGCAGTTCTCGTTCTCCACCGCCCCGACGGAGCACAGCTCGGCCAGCAGCTGCAGCGCTTTCTGGCAGATCTCGTCCTCCCTGTCGCCGGGCATCGCCCCCCAGCATCCTCGGGAGCGGAGCGGAGCCCTGCGGTCAGGCGCCGCGCCGCTGCCCGCCGCCCGCCTGCAGCCGCCCGCGCCGCCGGGCCGCCGCCCGCATCCTCCGCCAGCGGCGCCCGCCCCGCCGAGCCGCGCCGGGCCGGGCCGAGCCCAGCCAAGCCGAGCGGGCCCCCCGCCGGGCCGGGCCGGGCCGGGCCCCGCCGCCGCCGCCGCCGCCGCCGCCCCCCCCCCGCGCTAGAGGCTTCGTCCCGCCGCCTCCCGCGCGCCGCGCCGCCGCCGAGGGCGGAGAGGGGGGGGGGTCCCACCAGTTGAACGCGAGGGCGGGGAGGGCCGGCGCCACCACCGCCCAGCCGCGCTGGCGCAGCTCCCCCGGCCGCCGGAGCGGGCGGGGGCCCGGCCCTGCCTCCGCCCGAGCGGGCTGGCCCCTCTCCGCCCCCGGGGCAGGGCCGCCCCCGGAGCCCGGCCCGCGGCCGCGGCACCCCCCGAGACGAGCCCCTCGGCCGTGTCTGAGAACAGGCGCGGAGGAAAACTTGGGAAGCGGCGCGGGGTCCGGCGGAGGACGGTCCTGGGCGCAGGTCCTGATGGGCAGCTCCTCGTCCTCCTCCTCCCCGTCGCCAGCCAGGCCCAGACCTCCTCTTTGGCGGCCCGCGTTTGATGTTAACAAACAGTTTGTTAAAAGCCGTAAGCTTTTTGTGTCGCGCTGCCTACTCCTATTCAGAAACCGCTCCATTCACTCAGCTCATTGTCTTGAAATTACTCCCTATAAATACTGCGTGCCCTCACTGCTGGGAGCCTGGCGGAGGGGCGAACGTTACACATTTATTCTGGACGGAACGGCGTTCTTCAGCGGGTTCATATTTTGGCCCGGGCGGTGGGTTAGAAAGAGATGGGAAATCTCAGGCACCTGAGAACCGGCCATAGCTTGAGGGGAAGGCAGGAGAGCCTTCGCTGGAGGAGGGGGAGGCTGAGAAGCCGTAAGCATGTTTATCCTGGCAAGCAGAAGATCTGTAAGGTGCTGCTTCGCTTTCTGGATTTGTAGGCAGGGAGGCTGGTGGGTGTCATGAGGGGAAAAGCTGAGAACTGGATGCTCCATTTAACTTAATTTTTTTTTCCTCTCTCTCTTTTATAATAGTTTAAGCAAATATCAGAGGCCATGATGAGCTTGGAAAGTTCAGCCTGGTGCAGATGTTCAGCCTACTGTTTAAAGGCTGGTGATAACAGTTCTAGAAATAGTGTAGACAGCAACATCTTCTAGTAGAAGCTTTTTAATTTTTTTAAGGAAAAAAGTATATTGTTGAAATAGGTTAAAAAGTATTCTGCAAGTGGAGCGGATGTTAACAACAACAGTTGTTTGCTAGTATAACTTGATCTCTCCTAGTGCTGTGGCAGCATTGCTTATGCCTGAGAGGCATGACTTTTTTTTTCTCACTTTTAATAGAAAAATTATGTCTGTAAAACGTGATTGTATAAACCAGGTATAATTCCATCAGTAAACAGGTAACTCACGCTGACTTGTTCTTATTAGGAATTAATAATAGATAATAACGTGGCATGATAGCTGTTACAGTCGTTGAGGTCGTATTTTTGAAGCCCAGGGATTTTTATGACATAAGTGTATGTTTTCACATCTAAGCATGGGGAGACTTCCTACTAGCCTCAATAAATGCTGCACAAATATTTATCTTAATGCTGGAAACACCAGGGTGATTGGCTTCTTCAGGCACGCAGGGTGGGAGGGAGGAGAGAGAGTTCTGAAGAGGTACTGTCAGTCACAGCTCTTTCTCAAACTAAGGACCAGGCGTTAACAGTGCTGCTGCTCTTCCTACGTCAGTGAAGAACTTGGTAGAACCAGAGATACCAGAATTTATTTTTGGGAGAAACAGCTGCAAGAGGGTTAGTGCACTATTCATACATAAGTAAGCACTCTGGGGGTAGAAACTTGTTCATCTATAACACAAGATCAAGTCCAGGCCAATGCTGGCACTATGTGATAAAGAGGAACGGCAGAGGAGCCATCCTTTGATGGCTCACTGACATAGACATCAGCGAAGTATGCCCCAAGTAGTCCACTGATCATGTGTGACCAGATTCTGAATTGCTGTACAATTTTGTGCATTGTGACTCATTTAGGCAGATTATTTGGCAATATTTTGGTAATTTGGCCCTGAACTTGGCAATATTTTTGTAATTTGGCCCTGAACCTAGATGGCCGTGCTGCTGTATAGTTTGTACTCTGTCCAGGATGGTCAAATATATCAACTGTGAAGTGGTATTAATGCAATTGCTAGAGTGTGGTGTTTATCCTGCGGGACCCCAAGCCCATCGCTCACCTGGGATTCTAGCTTGCTGCAGGGTGAACAATGGGCAGCCTGGTGATGAAGTGGAAATTTCTTTATCTTTCTCCTATAACTAAAATGTCCTGCTTCATTTTTTTTAAATAGCAGCAATTTGAAGGTGCTGAGATGTTTGTAATGCAGATGGCGAGGGTTGGAGATTTTTCAGTCTGGTGGAGGAAAGACCGTGAAATTGTTTGGACATCACTGCTAGTAAACAAAGGCATCTATTCTCAAAAGCTATCAGCAAGTACTAAGTGCACTTGCGTAAGCAAATGCCCATGTCTCTTTCTGGATATATCAGGAGTAAATGTAATCTGCTGTGTGTCTAAAAGCAAATAGAACTTTTCCTTCCTGTGGTTGCTTGTGAAAACTGGATTACATCTACCATTTTGTTGTCATCAATAGCATGTTTCTGTTCTTGCAGGCACCCCTAGTTGTGATGAGTTTACCCTTGTTTTGACTGCAGATTTTGCCCATTCAGGGGGTGGTGTTATGTCGGAGATCCCTAGTGAATTAACCTTGGTCCTAGAAGGGCATTGCATGATGCAGTGGGACACTCCTGTTAACCTTATTTGAGAGTTACAACTCTCAGATAGACCGTACGTCTATTTTTTTCTGTTGAGCTCAGAGCTGCCCTCACACAGTACAGTGTACTCAGAAGAAAGTATCCCCAAGCCTGCTACACATGGAGTCAGAATAAGTTTAACTGTTTGACCTACAACAGTTTTGTCATCATCAATTGACATGTTCTTTCTTTTCTTGAAATAAAGCTTTTCCCCAGTGTTCTGGCAGTAACGCCAGGGTTGCTTGGCAATGAAATCATCTTCAAAGCTAAGGCGTTCGTGAAACAAATGCCTTTCTGGAAGAAAGTAAGGCAACTTGCATCAGAATTTTTGTTATGGCTATGCTGCAACCAGAACTTATCAAGTACTTGTATTAAGTATTTATAATTTTTTGAATGACATTTGGCCTCAAATAGGTGGATATAGCTCATCATGTTGATACTTCTTTTTAACAAAAGGGAAGAAATGCCATGTGTATTTCAGGAAGTCAAGGAAAGATCTAGAGCAGTAAACTTACTAAATGCAACATGGCAAATAAGGATTTGTTGGGTTTTTTTCAAAAGTCAAAGTGAGTGAACTCTGCAATTAAAGAGTAAGAAGGAAAGGTAGAGATCAAGGAGGACAGTGCCGTGGTTATGGGGTGCTATTGTGCTAAAAGCAGTCAGCTGAAGTCCAGGCTGGAAAAGGGAAATGCCACTGTAGGATCAAGGATTGATACATCTATCAAATCTTTCTGTTACCGGCTGTGCCAGATGTTCTGCCTCACTCTCCCTCATATATGCCTCTTTACCTTCTGTTCTTAATGGATATATCTTTTTATGCTCCAGAAAACTAGAAGATGCTTAGGTGAACGTATAAGAAATAGGAACATGGGTAACTACTACTGAGTTTTTGTGAGGTGGTGCTTTTCTGGGCAGCTTCAGCCTTGCAATGCATTAGTTACTTCTCACGGAAGGTTTCAGGAATGCTTTTAAGGGGAGGGTAGTTAGAAAATAGATATGCCCCCATTTGGGCCTTTTACTCATCATTGACTGCTAGAGGTCATATGGACACAGGTTAGTGTTAACTGAAGGAAAGGTGATATTATCGTTTTGAGAATGTTTTATAAAACTTTGATAGCTCTTCGTGGGTGCAGCTAATAATATGGAGACGTTTAAAGGTTTTGAGATCAGTATTAAATGCTGTGATGAAGGAACATGAGAAGGGATGGTGGTATATAAAAATCTGTTCAGATTTTTAAAACATAATGCATAACACATAAAACCAGTGTTAAACACTGGATAGTACAACGTTTTTGTTTTGCCTCTGCAGGAGGCCTGTAAGCTGTTTGTACATCAGAATTATTAAAATGTCATTACGGAGTTTTCTGAATGATGGTAGATAGGTTGATTTCTCACAGCAGGTCCTGAAGGAAGAGCAAAATGTCTATCCTGTATTGAGCAGAAAAAAAGTATGTCAAAATCTCTTAGCTATTATTAAGTGTCACTAGAAGCTGTGCTGCATTAGAGGATTAGGAAAACACATCTGACAGCCAATGTCCTGATACAACTGGGGCTCAGCTACCCTTTATGAAGTGAGTTGAAGGGGTGTAGATAATGAATGAGTTGTTTGAATGAAGGTTATGAGAAAAAGCAAGACAGCTACTTTAAGTCTACTGTAGCTCATCAGTGGGGTTTTTTTTTTGGTTGGTTTTTTTCCCATGTTGCCATTGGACAAAGCTTTACTGCCTAGGGAAGAGGAACAGATGCAAGCTCAAAGTAGAGGGTACTGCCCAGAAGACTGTAAACAGAGCAACATGAATACAAGCTATTTCAGATGATGGATCACTTTCATGACCATGAATGTTTGGTAGATAAACATTTTTTCTTGATGTTCATACTCCTCACGTTGTTAATAGAGAGGACTCTGGGTACTGTAGCTTGTCATCTGGTATCTTCATCTATCTTAAGAAAGCTTCCTCAAAACTAGAGAAGGAGGGAAGAAAACATGTCTTCTCTTCTGATTTGACTTTAATTCTAATTTGACAATTTCTTCCTTGACAGCTTTTGCAAATACTACTGTGAAAAAAGAAAGTTCACTGAACAATTCAGTTTTGAGACTGAATTGAGCTTGAGGAGAATTGTTGAATTCCCAAGTCTGTGGTCTGTGGTTTTTATTATTGACTGCTCACATGGATTTAAAGTCCTGTCTCTGCAGTCAGTGTTTTTTATCTCCCTTTTGGGTGCTGCAATTTCGTCTAGCTTTCTATCCCTCAATGCCAGCTCTCTGATCTTGTGAATAAACATATGAAGAAACATTGAAGGACCTTCCTGCTTCTGAGGGGAGCCATGACTGGCATGCTGCACTGAGCTCCTTTCTAGCTGCAGTTCTGCATATATCTATGCAACTATAAATCAGGATTTGACCCTGGACCTGCATGTTGAAGAGAGTCTAATGAAAGCTGATGGAGTCAGCAGGCTCACTGTGAAGCTATCTTCTAAGGTCTGGTGGGTTTTTTTTCTTGTTCTGTGGGATATTATTTATGACACTTTCCCTTAATGTTTGCCTGTTAGCTGATGCTGCTTTTATTACTGAAGTTTTAATCTTACAAATACACATGAAGGCAAGGTGTGAAAGAGGGAAATTGATGTCCCAGGCATAAACAATCAAATGAACACTTTAGTTTTACCTTGCAAGTAAAGGATGGTCCAATAACCAAATCACCACCTGTGATCTCTTTCTTTTACTGCTGAAGTGTGTTCCCTAAAATGCGCGTAACCAGCTGGGTTGGAGGCATAACACTGTCTTGCTTTCTAGTAGCTAGAGTTATTCTCAAATAAAGAGCAGAAGTGTTGACCTTTACTTTGCTTGGGGGACTATTGTTTAGAAAAAGGAAATACGCTGAAAAGAATGTTCCTACATTAGCCTGGACAGCCATTGCACTGTTCTTTTCTGAGGCACTGTTCCTAGTATCCTCCCCTCATATGCTGAAGCATCCAGGTCTTAAGGAAGATGAAAACTTGATATCAGAAAAGAATCCCCTGAAAATAGAGTGTCTTACTCATTCCAGATATACCCATGAAGACTGTTATTTATATTAACATGTTAATGGGATCCAGATGATAACAAGATAGGAGCTAGTCCTGTATTTAATGCATCTACAGTCATCAAATAACAAAAAAACCCACCCTTTATATCATGTGAATACTTGTAAATGCATAAAAAATAGAGCCCATTTTGTGCAAGGTGGAATGATGATGTGATACATGTCACTGAATGTAGCTTGTCCAGAAAAAAAAAAAAGATGAGAGTCTAGATAATATTCAGGACTGTATATAAAACCTGAACCAGGCTTAGCAAACTTTAAAGGCACAGGATAAAGTAAATGTTATTATCTCTCAAGCATTTATTTCCTAGTTCAAGAAGCAGAATCATCTGTGACAAAGGTTAATCTGAAAATTGGTATTATACCACCTAGTAGACCTTTATATAATTAACTCTTATTGATGGTCTCACTCAGTGGTGCAGTTCATACAAGTAAATATCTAAGAGCTCAACCATAATGTGGACTGCAGGAAAGCTCTGCTAATGTATTTCCTCTCAGCTGCTTACAGCTACATGTTGCTGTTTCCTAACCGAAAGAAGCCATATGAATGTTTTGTGGTTTATGGCTTATTGCTTGGTGAATTTGTAAGAGAATGCTAAGGAAGTAGCTTTCAGTGAGGAGGCTGTAGTCCCTTATTTTTGAACCTTAAAAGAACCTTACAGAACCTTCAACTAAAGAAGGAAAAAAAAGCACCCAAAAGAAAACCTTTTTTGAAATTTATTTCTGGTAATTTAATGCTTTGTAAATTATAGCTGTCACAGTGTTTTTGTAGTCTTGGCCTTCTTTGAAAGGTAGTTAAATTTAGAAAACATTTTTAATTAAGTGATAGATCAGATGGGATATGCTTGCAAGTGAAATAAATCCACATGTCCCTTTGTGGATGGAAGAAAAGTTTTATTCCTTTTGGAGCTACCTTTAGTTCTGGTTATGTGCTTTCTAACTTATAATCAGATAAGCTGAAGTCTGTCCAGAAGGCAGTAATGGTTAAAAATATTCAATCAATTGCAGCAAGAATATGCTCTCTGCTAGGTATTCTTGAAGTAAGAAGTGTAGAAACATTAACTAAAAATATGAAATAAATTAATTCATTAATATTAGCATGTTTTTGAGGATTTGCTTGAACAGAAAGATCAACTTTTGTGTTATAAGAATACGAAAAGTCCAGGTGGCTTCATTTGGCACATTCTGTTTCGGATCCATGGTTTCTAGTTACTACAGTCATGAGCAGATGTGGATTGATGTAGTCTCTGGTAAAGAAAATACATGGATAAAGAGGGTGTGTGTTGATCTGTTCCTCTTCACGCCTGTAGAAGAGCAGCATTTTCTTGCTCAAAGTTGTTTCTGTCACTTTATTTTAAACAGGAAAACTTCATGATGCTTTATTTTCAGCCTCATGGGAGTTCTTAATTTTTCTAACATGTATTTGCTGCTTTCTTTCTATACTTTTTAGAACATACCTAAAAGGAAAATCTGGAAGAAGCAGAGGGGAAGTTATGAATTTGTGTTCTGGCACTAAATACCTGTATAACACTTGTACCTATTATTTTTATATGCTAACTAAATTTTGGAGAAAATGTGAACACAGTTGTAATGTTGTTACAAGTATGGTGTCCCAACAGGCATGTTGGACCTTTGTGATCAGGCTCTTATGCTGGAGGTAAGGGATAATCAACTTGTTTCTTTAAAAGGTTACTCGATATTCTTCTTTCATAATAAAAGAGCAATATAAAGGAGAACAGTGACATGGCTTTTGGCCACAATATAGGTAGTATTTAATACAAGCAAACACCTTATTTTCTTGAGAACCACTCTTAACTGTTCTAAGGGTCATGGTGTTGGCCACGGCTCTGACAACACTGAGGACAGAGATTGGCATGTGTGTTTCAGAAAGGGAGGTGTTCTGCACGGGGGTGAGGAGGGAGCAAGATGGTGCAGGGCTCTTTCTGAATCTCAGTAAGAAATGCCCAACAATGAATGGCTTAATAAGACAGAATAAGGAGAAGGATGTAGACAGTAAGTCTTACATCCCTTTGTGCCACAATGGATGGAGCCTGGATGGATTTTCCTATGGTGCGCTGCACAGAGCAGAGCAGTTCCTGTCCGTGGAGAGAAGCTCTCCCCTATGGTCATCTGAGCTGTTACAGAATTTCCTTACAAGAAAACAACTCAATTCCTAAAGGCCACTCGCATGAGTACCTGTTGCTGTGCTGCAAGATACAGGCAGGGCCAGGCGATAGGCACGGTCACCGGTGGTGAGCAAGAGCTGCCCACGGCTCCTCTGCTGTGGTGAGCTGGCGGAGCCTGTCCTGCGGCCGAAGAGCTGTGAGCGTTGCACGGCCTGACGGACACGCTGTACGCGCAGCACCAGCCCGGGCTTGCTCTGGTTAACGGTTAGGTAGATCACTGGCTCCTAAATGTGCAATGGTCTCTGGGTGAGGGTGGGGAGCATGCTACTTCTCTCCCTGTGTGTCTAACTTAAGCACATGGGTTATTAAATTGTGACCATCTCTAGTAGGGGACAGTATTTTGTTAAACTTTTCTTTTTGTCTAGGTATCCAATGAACATTTTCAAAGTGTGTGTGGCCCATGAGCTGATGGCACGTGTGGAAGTGTAGGGACTTAAACTCCTCTTTTCACTTTTGATGCAGCATTATGCTGTTTTTTAGGAAAGGTTTTGTGTTATATCTCCAGTTTTCTTCTTTTTGGAAGTTTCCTTGGCTTGACAATTTTTATAGTATCTCTGGAGCATGTGTCACGTCTGCAGCTGTTCTGGGCTCAAGGCAGAGTTGGGGTGTGTAATCCCTTTTCCCACAAGCATGAATTCAAATCAGAGTTGAAGCACATGCATGTAGATTGCTTCAAGCACCAGAATGCTTCTGGTTTTAATTAAAGGGGACAATCCATGTCCCTGAAGTTAGATGCTTCCCAAGTATCACTCTGAATCAGGACTGCCTACAGTAATGCTCCTGGACTGCTTGTTTGAGTAAAGATAGTAGGACACTTTTCTCAAATCTCTAGCTAATGATGAAAAACTTTATCCTGAAACTACCCAGCTTTTATAACAGCTAACTTGGTCAAAGCCCTGTTACTAAGCAAGCAAATGACAGAAATAACATTGTTCAGTTTTCTCTTCTCTTTCAGTTAACGCACTTGAAGAAGGAGATGAAGGAATCCTAGCTGAACGTGACATTTTGGCCATGCATTTGCAATTGAATGGCTTCTGGCCACTGGTTCCTGTGCAATCACAGGACCCAGTGCTTGGCATAAATCTGTGTAAAATGGCAAGAGTTTTATAGGTAGCTTGGACATCTCTTTTCCCAACAGACTAACAAAACAACTTCTTTTTTTATTGTAGTTGAAACATTGGGTGAATAAATGAGCTGTCCTGCTGTATAAGAGACTTCTGAGGGAAAACCAGGTAAGCTGTTTATTTGGCACTGGCATAACTTAAACTTATGACTGAGGCCCCATGTGTAAATAATTTTCATTGAGACTTACTGGCAACGCAGTGATAAACATTTTGATCAGAAAAGTAGTGATTTTTTAATATATCTTTTTGTGATGCTGAGCCAATAGACTCTGCAGTTTGCTCTATTGGTTGTAATAATTACAACTTATACCTCAGAACAGTTTTTCTTCCACCCTCTGATCATCTCCCCAAATGGTTAAGAGCTATTTTATCTCCTCTGAGGATGTTCTGATGAAGCTGATGCTATGTGGTAGGTCCTTGCCACCTGCTTTACTTGCTCATGTGAATGCTTTCTTGAGTCATACTCCCAGAATATATTGTTGCCTAAATCTAGGGAAGACTGGCAATTGGTAGCAGTTGAACTTTCATATTATACCAGAGTTTATGTTAAAAATAAACTCTTACAAATGATGAGTGTCTGGAAAACATATGGGTTGTTTGCTAAGAAACAAAGCACCTAGTTTGCTGTGTGAGAAGGGTTTTTCTCTTGCTATTAATTACTCCAGGAAGAAAAATCCACAGTAGACCACTACCTAGGAGATTGAGATTCATTGTTCAGTACTTTTCTTGTTAAATGTTGAAGCTGTCACAGAAATGTTCCCCAGCCTATGTCAGCTATTGTTAGCTTTAAGACCCATGTTCATTCTTCTTTAGGCACTGTGAATTTTCATTTCTTTTCAGCAGAGTAATATCTTTTCAGCTAGAATGGTTAAGGTTGCTTTAGCAAGGCGGAGGGTGCAGGGTGTCTGTAAGTGCACTGTTAAGTTGTTCTGTGAGCCAGAACCTGTGGGCAAAAATCTTTTCTGCAAAGAATTGACTCCTGGTCTTGCCTCTTTGGAATGTGATCTGAGTGAGATGCTGTTATACTGAGGTCCTGTCGTTTTGACTACTGTGTCTTTTGAATTTAACCTGGAAGAGTGTCTGTCTTTGGGTGGATGATGGGGTCCCCCTTTCAGTCTGGAGGAATCAGGGAAAATGTAAGGTACTGTGCTGATCCCAGCATTCCCCTATGTTGTCTCTGCAGTGGCACTTGGAGTGGGCTGACTCCAAGAAGCTTCTCAGTTAGTAGCTGAGCTATTTTGAATATTGTTGAGGCATGTGCCTGTCTCCATGAGTTATGTGTGACAGCAGATGGCCCCTTTCCCCCATATTAGAAAGTGGAAGGTGAAGAATGCATTATCCACCCTGTACTTGTGCTGTTTGGGATAACTGGCTAGACCAGGACTCAGAAAATAAACTTAGGGTCATAGGTAAAACAAACAGTGAGTTGACAATGTGAAGCTAGTGCAAAAAAAGGCAACTGTGATTCTGCAGTTTATGATCAGGAATATTACATGGAAGACAAGGGACATAGTTACCCCAGTTTGAAATTGTGGAGGCTTCATGTAATGCAAGTTTTGGATACTGGAATTTCAGATATAGACAAGCTGAAGAGTCTCGAGAAAAGAGAAACAAACAAACAAAAAAGTCTTAGAAAACAATGTTTTGTAAGCATGACCTGTGAGCAAATGCAAAAAGACATAGTAGTTTTTATAAGATTTTTCTAAAGAAAAAGATCTTCTGACTGTGGGAAGGCTTGTTAGATTTTCTGGCTTCTTTAAATAGAAGATGAGTATGATTACATTGAAAAGTGGAACAAAATATGATCAACTCAACAAATAGTAAAGAAAATGCAATTTTCTGTGCAATAGAAGGCTGTCTAACTGGGTAAGGAAGAAATCCAAGTAAGCAATGCAATTTTGTCTTGCATTTTTGTTTTGCAAAACATGCAAAAGCATTTTGTCTTGATGTCTTAGAAGTGGTTTAGTTTAGCAAAAATTTATTTTGATTTAAAATATTTTTTCTTAACAAATTTGCTGTTGAATATATAGTAAGTTTAGGCAAAACATAAAAGCCTGTCTTAATTGCTTCAAAAGCAGCCCATCTCAGACCATTTCACATCCAGCGCAATTCCCACCAAATTCATTGCGAAGACTGTGGTGACTATCTTTACACTGTGTAACAGCCTTTACTCATAAGATTGGGTGAAAACAAAGTAATCTGCATGGGTGCCTGTATATGATGTTATTTGGTGCAACAGGAACATTTCAGTAGATTGCAGCAGTCAGTTCTGAGATTTGTTTGTCTGTGTGTGGCCTGGGAATTTTAGTTCAAGGTGGATCTCATCCAGTCTTCTGGACCACAGACTTCCATTTGTAAATGCAGTTCAAAGCTGACCAATGAACCTGTCATGGTTGCAAACTCCCACTGGTGTTGGAGAGCATTTAGTGGGTAGCTGGAGCATATTTCACTTCCTGCAGAAACAAATTTGTTTCATTCATGTCACCTTTGAATTGTCCTGGAATATAGTAAGCATGGATAATTAGGGGACGCACTTCCGCACTGCACTGTTGCACTGAGCCAAAGGAATAGGAGATGAAACCTTTACAGTTCCTCCTTCTGAATCACACAGCGGACATTGTTAATTTATCAGACTTTCTCTTTTGTTTTTACTTCAGAAATACAAAATTATTAAACCAGACAGATGCACCTACTTTTCAGTGTATACTTTATCACAGCACAAATGTGAGCAAACTAAGAATGTGTGATATGATTTTTTATTGGTAGTTCTCCTCGCTGAACTGTCAAAGGTGACTTAAGTTTTTCCTTTTAACCAAGAGTTTATTGGTAATAACTTTGTTTTTTCTGGGCAGACTTGCCAAATATCAAGGGTATGGAAATTTAATCTTACTATTGATAGAAACTAGACATTTTTAAGATATTCATCAAAAGATCTTTGAACTTTTTCTTGTGTCCAACAACTTGATACTTATAAAACAAGGAGAAATTCTGATAAAATGTGAACATCTTGTTTCTTCCAAGTACACATCTGTCACGTGAGTTCTTTAACATTTGATCAAAGCACCTAAAACCATATGGTAAAAACCTCGATATTTAACAGGTCAAGATTTATATTCAGCTATGTCTCACAACATAAGCTGTATTTGAATGTAGAAACAGAGTCTTCTGACTTGATTTGCTGCTTCTCATGTTGAGAACTAACATTGCTTAGTAAATTACTTACTGTAAATAAAACTTTTTATTAAATACTTAATTAACTTGCTGTAACCTTACATAATCAGAGTGTAAGTCCTTAAGCTGACAGTTTATGACCTTGAAGTTGTATTTATAGTTTGTATCTGAATCCAAACTTTCCTTCTCTTCATTATGACGCAGCCAGAGTTGGATGAGAAATGTCTTTGCAATTTTTTGAAATTTTGAAGAATTTCATGATAACTTCTGTTCCAGTGTGGGCAGCAAACATACTTTTTTTCAGGGTGTTTTGGTTTTATTGTTTTTGCTAATAAGAATGGGACTGTCCACATTTAGCCAAAGACTGGTGGTTGGAACACATCTTGGGAGGAAAGCACCCTGAGTCAAATGCTTGATACCTCCTCCCACGTGAGTTTCCTCACAGCTAGTTTTGCTATATCTAGATGAGAGGAAGGAAGGAAGACCTACCTTATATATATTTCTTTCTTCCCCACTCCCTCAGAAAGTTTTATTTTTCTTGATAACATTCCTAAACCAAACAAACAGATTGGCATTTCCTTACAGAAACTTGTTCAGTTAAAGCATTTCTGGCAATTTGTGTTGCAGTCTTTCAAAGGCTTTGGCAGAGTAAGGGATGAGTGGGGCTTCCCTATTCTAGTCCCAGCTGCTGGATTTGGGTTGACTAGGAAGATTCTTCTTCTTCCCTTGACACCTAAGATGACTTCCCCTTTATCTTTTTTGTTGTTGGTTTTTTGTCATGAGTTTTTTCTCTTGTGCAGCTCATAAAATCTTTACTTAAAGACACGAGGGGTTGATTATCTGCTTTCCCTAGGAGTCTGAATTCTTCAATCCTAGACTCCATGTTGCCATTAGGTCAGCAGGGCCGATACGAGCTTATTTACTGCAGATTGGCTTTACCCAGTGCATCCAGCTATTTTTCCCTCAAACCATGTGAAGAAGGAGAAATGATCCATAGCCAGCTATAGGCTTTGTTTTTTCCCTGCTGTTATGTTTCTGTTCATGCACAGGCTTTTCAATTTCACGAAGCCAGCTTTACATGAAAGCTGAAATGTAATTGCATCCTCCTGAGTAAAATGGACAATTTCTGTGCCAACTGAATTTTTAAAGGAAAAGATTACAGCATTTGCTCTGCCTCCTGCTTTCTTTGCCGATGAATCCCTTTGCTGATGTAAAGAGATTAAATATTCTAAAACACCAGCCAGACCAATTCTTTATAATTCCATAAGTGCGCAGAATAACACCTTCATTATTTTTGTCAGGGGAAGAAGTAAAACACAGAAGGTTGGCCTCTTCCAACACATCTTGTTTACTTTAGCACATACTGGTGAGGATTCGGTTCGGTATATGTCATGCTTACTGTTCGTCTCAGCGCTCCATGTTAACTTAAACTTTAATTTCCTTGTGGAATTTGTGACTTTTTGATACACTTTGTAGGTCCAAGGCAAAATATACAAATATTGTGCAGTTCACAGCTTTCTGTTTGTTTGTTTTAAACTGATGACTGTAAGTGTGATAATATTGTTTATGTTGTGGAAAAAAAAAATTAGTAAGGGTGGATGGTTGCGCACAAAGCAGTTCAAAAGATCTTTTTCCTCTCTGTTTTATAGTTTCTAGCATTCTTTGTATCATTCATAATACCTTTGCACAGCCTCAGGAAATGGGTGGCTTTTAGAGTTGAATTTAGATACAGTATTTTGTCTTTCATTGATCGCATTTTGTAAGATTTCCAGGCTTACTCATGCATTTTATGCTTGCCTATGGACAGTCATAAAATAGTTTACTTACAGTTATGTTGTGAGCACAACAATGCCAATATATCTCACAGTCTTTGAACAGTGTCCAGACTTCTCTTTTCCCATCCAGATGATGTTGCAGACTTACCTGAAAGAATACTTGATAGCAGGATTATGCAGTGTGGTTCTTGTTCCCAAAAGTGTGCTTCTCCAACTCAAGCCTGCACAGTCATTCCCTTAATGTTGGAATTTATTCTTTGAAAGCCATCTCTGACATCCCCCAGCGTGGTCCAAACCAGCTTAATGAATAGAGGTTAGGAAAAATGGTACTCTAGCTGTTTTGAAAAAGGTTGCATTTGCAGGAGTTGGAGGTGTTCCTAAACTCAAGACAACCAGAACTCAAGAGGCTGGGCTATCTGGGGTAAAATAGTTCTACTTTGGAAACAACTAAGATAACTGGAAGTACAGTAAAACTGTAAGACCTGTAGTCTCCTTCAGGAGGTGCTGAAGGGCTAATTCCCGTTAATGTCCAGTTCAGCAGATTCAGCAGTTGTTCTGTCACAGGATGAAGGGGGTGACATGCTGCTTCTCCTTCAGTTATTGTCACATCTATATCCATCCTAGCTACTGATTACAGCTCCCGCAGGAGAGATTCAGTGGTGCCACACCACTGACTTTCTGAGCACTGTGTGTGCAGACCTGTGATAGCCGCAATCAAAACGTGGGCATGAGACCTAATACTGAAGGAAGTATGTTCATCTCAACTAAGGAATCCTTGGAGACACAGCAATAACCAGACAAACCCTAAGGAAGTATTAGAGCCTGTGTCTATAAAATAAAATTACGTTCTGAAAGATGCTGAGCATCAACTCCGAATAAAATCAGTAAGAAGAGAGAATATGCAGGGCAACAAAAGCAATGCAGAGGAAGTACTGTAAGTCTAAGAAGATTGGAAGTATGAAAGAAACTGTTATGAAATTAAAATGAGTGAGATGTATATAACTACACTGCAGTAGACTGGATTATAAACCTATGTGAGCATTGGTACTTAGAGGCTTGGGGGAGGAGAAGGTAGGTAGATCATCATCAGAACTGTAAATGCCAAGAAAAAAGACTAAAACATCATAATACTGTAATATCCTCTTGTTGGGTCAGATAAAAGAGTGAAACTTTGGAATGGGAATTGCCATCCATGTATCTGCTTCTATAGTAGAAATCTAGTGGGTTCTGAAAGACTCCTTAATGTGCAATTTTTAAGGAGATTCTTTAACTCCTATTTTTCCCCACTAATAATAGAAATTTTCTTTCTGAGAAAGAAGATGCTACGAATGCTGTGATTTTTTTTCTCATTAGGAAGCACAAAAAAAGGTTTATTGTGCATTTTCAGAGAACATCTGTGTCTTTATAGTATGTTTTTTTACAGTAACTTTATGAAGTCATGGGGGATGTAATGGTAACCATTAACCTGATTTTAGCCAAATTAAAGCTAATGTACTTTTCAGTAGCTACCCGAACAAATGCATTCATCAGTCATCTTCATGATTTCGCAGGATCCTGGGACTTCAGGCAATTCTCACGTATTGTACAACCATTTGCAGATCTTAATGCCAGCCATCGTTTGGCAGTGTCGTATGCCTAAAAGGAAAAACTGTTCAAAGCTGTTGTGGGAGAGGATGGAGTTGAGTTGTCTCCCTTCCAAGGCAAAACTTGCCCTTTTTCCCTCTTAGCACAAGTGGGTAACTATTTTAACCTCAAAAAGTCTGCCTTTCAAGAGATGCTTTCAGATCATAGAGAGGTAGTACTTGAAGTCTGAAGCCAATGTTTTTTCCACCATTTACAGTACTTAAGGTTTATTAAGACATTGGTTAAATGGTAAAAGCAAGAGCACTTTATTGAAGTCTATTGATGATTACTTGCTTTCTGAAGCACTGATTTTTTTGTGGTGGTGGGTTGTTTTTTTTTGTACATGAATATCACAGCATTACTTGAGTCTAAGTTTCAGTCTTCTGTGGCAGATGTTTCTGCCAGGCCTTTAGACCTTTCCTAGTCTAGTTGATCTTTGAGAAGGCAGAGCTTATACTGTTGCACAAATGCTAATCAAACAGGCCCTGAGCATTGCTTAGTACTCAAGAAGCGTGGGCTCTCATTTCCCAAGATTTAATCCTACTCTAAATACAATCATATTCCTAGCATAAACTGGGATCTGTCTTAAAAAAGAGTGGTAGATCAATTCCCTCTGCTTCCTCCAGCCCTCTCATTTTATCCCTGTGATCTTTTCAAGAGTCACCATTAATTTCAGCATTCCAGCTATCCATTCCCAACTTTAAACGAGCCTAACCTCTCCTCTGGATTGTTGCCAGAGGCTCTGTACCTGCTTTAGCGGAAGTAGTAACTCCTTTACAGTTTCTTCCATACATCTTTATTTTAAATTGTTCACAACCCATGGCTAGTTTCACCTTTAGAGTTTCTCTTTTCCTGACCAGTCACAGCCTAAGCTGCTGTAGTCACAAGTCTCATACCTGCTTTAGAAAGAGGGACATTACTTTTCTTCCTGTTTCTTCGAGCTCTTATTTTAGTCGTGAGCAAGTCAAGATCTGTCACTCAGCTGCATATGCTCTCCTTTTTCAAGCTCTATCCTTAACCTAAATTCCATGTTTCAGCAATGCAGTGTGATTTGACTTACCTTACTGTCAGTGGCAGCATGTTTACACCTCTGTCCCACAGTCTTCATGTCACCCTGAAGGCTCTCAGCGTGTAGCATTCATCTCAGTCTTGCTTCTCTACTTTCCTGAAAGCTAACTCTAAATGCAGTTCTAGGGCTAGTTAGTACTTGCCTTAACTGGAGTGACAGTTAATTTAGCTCTGCTTCCTCCAACTCTCATTTTGGGAGCATCGGCAGAATTGAAGGAAGTGCTGAATCTTGAAGTGAGTGCTATTGACGGAAGAGGAAGATACAGTCCAGGCTGCAGGATTTGGGAGAGGGTGAAATGCATGCTGGATTTTTGAAGACTGACGGGGCAAAAATGGGGCAGGTGTAAGTTGTGTGTCTGGTATAGCTTCTAACCTTATAAATACATTTTTATCATCCTTTTACCTGTTGTTTTACTTGTCTCCAGGGACCTAATGCTCACTTCAGCTTCATAGGCTCTCCTTTCTTGAGCAGTCCCTAACTATAGTCTAAGCCACGACTGCTGGGCCATTATTTGTCTTCCCATGCCAGAAACTCTTTTAAAGATATAGCACTAAAAATTTTTCCCCCCTCATCCTGAATATATCCCTGGCTATATGACTTATACTTCCTATTTAAATTATAGATCATTAACTTATGCTTTCACCATAAACGTATCAGATGGAAGAACGCTATTATTACTCAGGTTGGAAATTATATTAGAGTTACATTTTGGAATATTGTCCTCTGGAAGATGTCCAGCTGCAGCAAGGAGTCCAGATTAAACATACTCCAAAGTCCTATACAAAGATAGTTTTTTTCTGATTTATCATTGCTAGCATCAATCATCATCTTAGGTCTTTCACCCTTGTTTTCCTGATTCCTGTTCATAGCAGGATCTGAGCCTTATTCCAAGTAATAGCCCAGTGATACCAACTTGATTCTCTAGGTAGCCAGACAGGGAATTTTTGTCTAAAATAGAGCACTAATCCAATAATGATTCCAGGTTTATAGCCCCTCCTATGCTGATCCATAACCTTAGTACTAATTAGTCCAGCTGCTCCTGTCCTCCTCTTAACATTGAGGCAGTTGTGTATGGACTACTAAATTTAGTTCTTTATTATGTTTTCTGGAACTCAAACCTTCTCCTTGACTATCTACCCTAGCAGTACATAACTGTTACTTTCTACGCTGTGTTTACTTTGGTAAATAAATAAACTGCGTTTATAACTAAGCAGTGCAAATCATAACTAAAATTTTAAATGAAAAGTGTGCAGAAATAATGTATTTACATAACAACTCAATATACATATACACATTTATGCTTAGAGATTACTCTCTCTTTTACAGAAAGCTATCATATATACTAATAGAACTAATAAAAATAAATATTTTTTGTGTGTGTAGCATATCCCTGTGCAATTACATTACATTTTCAGGGCATAAGGAAAAAAGGCTCAAACCCTCCACTCCCTCTCATTCCCTCGGCTATATTTTTTCCAAGAAGCTCCTCATTTTAGGATGAGCACAGGGAGTACTTCGTGTGCTGTGGTCTCTTGAAAAATATGTCAACCTGCTATGATCTCTACATGGCAGCTGATCTCTTTGAAAATCTGGCAATCATCCAAGTGAACCAGCATATGTGTACGTAGTACAGCCTTCCTCAGTGGACACGTGTTAAGCTTATTAAAAAAGCTGTATACCTACTGTGGTTCTCATATAGATTGGATACAGTCTAAGCACATTTTACACACAGAATACACAGAATCATATAGGTTGGAAAAGACCTTTAAGATCATTTAGTCCAACTGTAAACCTAACACTACCAGTTCACTACTAAACCATGTCCCTAAGTACCACATCCAGACGTCTTTTAAACACCTCCAGGGATGGAGACTCAACCAGTTCCCTGAGCAGCCTGTTCCAATGTCTGACAACCCTTTCAGTGAAGAAATTTTTCCTAATATCCTATCTAAACCTTCCCTGGCACTGCTTGAGGCCATTTCCTCTCATCCTATCGCTGGTTACTTGGGAGAAGAGACCAACACCCACCTCGCTACAACCCCCTTTCAGGTAGCCGTAGAGAGCAATAAGGTCTCCCCTCAGCCTACTCTTCTCCAGGCTGGACACCCCCAGCTCCCTCAGCCACTCCTCACAAGACCTGCTCTCCAGGCCCTTCACCAGCTTTGTTGCTCTTCTCTGGACATGCTCCAGCACCTCAATGTCCTTCTTGTACTGAGGGGCCCAAAACTGAACACAATACTCGAGGTGCGGCCTCACCAGTGCTGAGTACAGGGACACGATCCCCTCCCCGCTCCTGCTGGCCACACTATTCCTGATACAAGCCAGGATGCTGTTGGCCTTCTTGGCTGCCTGGGCACATGCTGGCTCATGTTCAGCCGGCTGTCAGCCAGCACCCCCAGGTCCTTCTTTGCCAGGCAGCTCCCCAGCTACTCTCCCCCAAGCCTGTAGCGTTGCATGGGGTTGTGTGGCCCAAGTGCAGGACCCAGCATTGAGCCTTGTTAAACCTCATACAATTAACCTCGGCCCATTGATCCAGCCTGTCCAGGCCCCTCTGCAGAGCCTTCTTTCCCTCGAGCAGATCAACACTCCTGCACAACTTGGTGTCATCTGCAAACTTACTGAGGGTGCCCTCGATCCTCTCATCCAGATCACTGATAAAGATATTAAACAGAAGTGGCCCCAACACTGAGCCCTGGGGAACCTGACCTGTGACCAGCTGCCAACTAGATTGAACTCCATTCACCACCACTCTGGGCCCCGCCAGCCAGCCAGTTTTTTACCCAGCGAAGAGTACACCTGCTCAAGCCATGACCAGCCAGTTTTTCCAGGAGAATGCTGTGGGAAACATTGTCAAAGGCTTTGCTAAAGTCTAGGTAGACAACATCCACAGCCTTTCCCTCATCCACTAAATGGGTCACCTTGTCATAGAAGGATATCAGGTTAGTCAAACAGGACCTGCCTTTCCTAAACCTATCCTGACTGGGCCTGATCACTTGGTTATCCTGTATGTGTCATGTGATGGCACTCAAGATGATCTGCTGTATAACTTTCCCCAGCACCGAGGTCAGACTGACAGGCCTGTAGTTCCTCGCATCTTCCTCCCAGCCCTTCCTGTAGATGGGTGTCATGTTTGCTAATCTCCAGTCAACTGGGACCTCCCCAGTAGCCAGGACTGCTGATAAAGGGTGGAAAGCAGCTTGGTGAGCAGTTCCACCAGTTCCTTCAGTACTCTTGGGTGGATGTCATCCTGCTTGATAGATTTATGTGTTTCTAGGTGGTGTAGCAGGTCGCTAGCCATTTCTCCTTGGATTATGGGGGCTCCATTTGGCACACCATCCCTGTCTTCCAGATCAGGGGACTGGGAACCCAGAGAACAACTGGTTTTAGTATTAAAGACTGAGGCAAAGAAGGCCTTAAGTACCTCAGCCTTTTCCTCATCCTTTGTAACTATGTTTCCTCCCACATCTAATAAAGGCTGGAGATTTTTCTTAGCCCTCCTTTTGTTGCTAATGTATTTATAGAAGTATTTTTATTGTCTTTTATGGCAGTAGCCAGATTAAGCTCTAGCTGGGCTTTGGCTCTTCTAATTTTCTCCCTGCATAACCTCACTACACCCCTGTAGTCCTCTTGAGTTGCCTGCCCCTTCTTCCAAAGGTCATAAAGTCTCCTTTTCTTCTGAGTTCCAGCCAAAACACTCTGTTCAGCCAGGCCAGTCTTCCCCATCAGCTCATCTTTCGGCACATGGGGACAGCCTGCTCTTGCGCCTTTAAGAATGTCTCCTTGAAGAATGTCCAGCCTTCCTGGACTCCTTTGCCCTTCAAGACTGCCTCCCAGGGGACCCTGTTGATCAGTCTCCTAAACAGGCCAAAGTCTGCCCTCCAGAAGTCCAAGATGGCAGTTCTGCTGACCCCCCTCCTTACTTCTCTGAGAATTGAAAACTCTGTCACTTTGTGATCGCTGTGCCCAAGATGGTCTCCAAACACCGCCTCACCCACTAGTCCTTCTCTGTTTGTGAACAACAGGTCCATTGGGGTGCCTTTCCTAGTTGTCTTGCTCACCAGCTGTGTCAGGAAGTTATCTTCCACACACTCCAGGAGCCTCTCAGACTGGTTCCTCTCCACTGTATTGTATTTCCAGCATACATTGCAGCATACATCCAGCATTTCACTGACACATTCAAAAATACTTCTCAGGAAGGGATGTTTCTAGGCAGCTGTTCAAGTATGTTTCTTCAGCCATTTGAAAGGTAGCATTTTTGAAACATTTAACCCTTTTGATGATAAAGTGTATTTATAACATATATTCCATCTTACAAAAACTAAGATTACTAGTTTTGCAAAGGACTCAAAGAATATTGCCATTAAGTACAATATCCTAGCTGTAAATAGTAGAATTTAGCTGGGAAGGTTAATGTTCTCAGAGTAGACTGGGAACAGAAAGCCCAGATTAGAATTAATCTATAAACAGAGTTTGTTAATACAACTTCTGTAATGGGAAATCAGTTTTCAGATCTTGAATTTTCAGACTGAACGAGATCTTAGCACATTTTAGTGACCTACTATTAGATTAGATTAGTTTTATGAAGAGATTTCAGTAAATGCTCTATATCAAGCAGGCATACACTAGGCTAACTGCATACACATGGTTATTGTCAACATTTAACTCTTTTCTAAAGGGGATGATGAGAAGCATAAAAGAAGACTGATACCTAAGATTCCTGGAACACTACAGATGTTCTGAGTGCTCAGGCCTTGCCAGCATCCTTTTGCCTTAAAAGATCACCAGGCTGGTGGCTAAAGACAATGATGTACAGTGATGTTAAGCTAAGGAGTTGCACCAAGCAGCTGTGTATCCCTGGAAGACTTTCAGCTATAGAGATCCTGTGCTATTCTGGGATAAACTGGAGACAACATAGCAAACTCCGTAATACAGTTTACTGCAGGCAAAGAAAGTCCTTTACTTCTCTTGGATTGAGATTCACACGCAACTGCAATTATATCTTACCTGTTTATTGGTAAATCATAAAAGGCACAGACCTAAAGAGCTTTGATTATAGTAAAGAAAAATCTTTACTCTTAGCTAAATCATACTGCAGCTTTTTGATTTATAGCTTTATGGCATATTTGTGGTTTTGAATCTATTACTGTGCTTTCAGTGTGAGGAGTTTGGAACACAGACAGATGTTTCGTTGCCTGCCAGTGGGAAAGAGAAGAGCCTTTTGTAAAAGCAGCAGTTTTAGTGAGAATTCCATGGCTAAGGTTCATAATAGTCTGACCTTTCTTTAAACTGTATGCAGCAGTCTTTTTTTTTTTTTTTATGAGATGAAACGGATTGATAACTTTGCTTAGCCTTGCTCCGTGCTATGTGATTTACCTTCATAAAATGCCATTTTTGCCTTGGGCTTCCTGCTGACTGTGCTGTAAGACTTGTACCCCAAAATGTGTCACATCTCTTCACCTAGCATGGTCTAGCTGCCTGTTTATGTAACTTTCTGCATCATCAAACACTTATCAGCACAGGAATTCTGGAAAATGCTCTGTCACAGAGATATCAGGACAAGAATTCTGTGTTTCTCATCTTGTTGCTGTAATGATGCAGCACACCTGTGTCAGGTTATACCATACAACTGTGAGCACTGAGGATCTCATAATTAGGTGAGGCTGTGCTTCCAAGGAGAATTAAAAGTGAGTATAGGACTATGAATGCTCAATACATGATTTCTGCTTTGCTTTATTTTCCTTTCTATCTGTATAATGAGAGAGCTCACAGTAGCAGGGAGATGCTATATAAATAAGCTATATAAAATTCTCAGAGAGCCTTGAGCATAGGGAAACACAGAAGTGGTAACTTCAGCACTTTTTCTCTGAAAATAAATTTCTGTGGGTATTGACTATTTATTTGTCCTATACAAAGTTAAAGGCTGTTCCTTATGCCAACAATTGAAGAGGAGAGAATTACAAACCAAATAAGAGTGTAAGGCCCATTTGACTGGTCAGGAGGTAGAATGGGATGCAGCAGTATGTATATGTCAAGAAAAGGGTGTAAAAATGTAGAATTCTGTATTGGAAAGAGATCTGATTACAGCTGTCTGTCTGTAAAACTTGTCGTTAATAGGGGGAAGTATATGATCCAAGTAGGTGGTGGGTAAAAGAGCCTGAGTGACAATTCTGCTGTTGACTTTGTAGTGGATCAAAGCCCTGCGTTTGCTGGGCCACTTCAATGGTTTATTTCTTCCTGTTACTTCTCTTGTGTATGTTTTGTCAGCTGTAGGATCAAGCGGAATAGAATTACTAGGTATCTTTTTCAGTAACATAGCTTTATGATTGTGTGTGTTGGGGTTTTGTTGGGGTTTTTTAAACTCTCTTCTTTATTCTGTTTCCCTTATTACCAGTTATGCTTAATATCTGATCTCTTAGTCTCTTTTGAAGATTAAACAAAATGGGTATTGAATGTGTTTGGGGGTTTTTGTATTTGTTATTTGCCTTATTGTGGAAGTCCTGGACTTTTTTTCTAGGTCTTGTTTTTTGTGTTTCATATAGGTGCTTGTCTTTTTGCTAATCCATTTTCCACTGCAACCCCCATTCTAGCATTACATGCTGATGGTTTTCTCCTGTGTTTGTTAGCATTGCACTTCATTTAATACATCTATGAGTCTGACCTATAGCTCTATTGTTGCTGTTCAGCTTCTCTCACTTCATATTTTTCCCTCAGAATCATGGGCTCTGCCTCTCATGACTTCATTCAAAACACCTTCACATATTTATATTCTCAAATGCTTTATTAGTCAGGTTGAAAATAACTGTCTCTTCCTGCTTTTTTTCCCATGTCTCCTAAAACAGAAGTTTTTTTCATCACGTTTTGTGAACTTTTTACTGAGCCTGTGCCCAGATATATGTTTAGGATTAAGGGACCTACCATCAATAGTCGTGTATTTCTTAAAGCCACTTTCCCAGTCCTACCACAGAAGTAGTACAGGGCTGTAAAGCTAATCTTAGAAACACCACAAAGGACCTGCTCATCTACTATACAGTTACAAAATAGAACTGGTATCTAGGGCTTTCATATATTTTGGTTATCTTCTGGTTTCCTTTTATTACTCTCAGCTGAGATAGATTAGGACAGGCTGAAATTAGTCCTAACTTACCCCAGGCTTTCTGTTTGCATGCTGGTTGCTCACAGCAGCACGCCAGGGTCCTGCAGCTCACCATCTCTGTGTCTGTATTGCTCTAGCATTGTGCCAGAAATGAATATGTGGAAGAAAGATAGCAGGAAAATGAGGGCAAGGGACATGAGGAAGTAAAAATGTGTGCAGATGCCTGGGAATGGACAGTAGACTTTAACTGGAGAAACATGAAGCAGTTTCTCTAAGAAAAATCTACTGCAATTTTTACCTAGTCTGTTACAAATGTGTGAGTGATACTTGAGAGGCAAGTGGGGGAAAACAGAGCATCTCTTTAACTATATGCTTTGCCAAAAAGAATCTGCTTTTTGTAGATTAAGAGGGCATTGAAAATACGATTATATGTACCATGAGCTCCAGGAGGCTTCCTGAGCTTGGCTGAGGAAGAAAGTAGAATCCTCCTGAGATTGTGGAGGACTAAAATAGAGAAATGCTGATACAACATAAATGTTTGCTTCAAAGAATTGCTGATGGACTGTGAAAGGATGGATTTCGGATCACAGGCAGTTTTGCCCTGTATGCACTAAAGTTAGATTACTGCCCTGATCATTTGTTAGTTGTGGTATCCGCTCTGTGCTAGTGCAGAATACTGGAGCAGCCTTTCTTACCTCTATTTTCCCTTCTTTAAAATAAAGATTGGCAATATCTGTTAGAGTGAATGCCCTATTAAAAGGAAGTTAGTGAACTAACACCAGTAGTGAAGCTGTATTGGTAAACTACCCAGTTTGTTATGCTTCAGACTAACTTCAGTTTTGAGGAGCCAGTTGTCTCTGTAGCGTTGAGCTACTTTATACTTTATGGCTTTACTTGCTATGATATGACTTTGATACACTTGTAAGGAGAAGCATGTAGAGGTCACTTATCTCCTTGGAAACCAGAGGATAAAATTACTCTAGTTGTATCTGTTGCCTGTATTTTGATATAAATATTTTTTTTGTTTCCCAAGGGATAGCTGCCTAGACACTGAGGCATTAACCATTTTGTAATGATTTTCTGTCTTCTGCTAAGGCAAGGGGGTCTTACAGTCAGAGAACAATAAAAGCACTCTTAATTGGCTAGCTCAGATACGCTATTTGCCTCAAGCATTTTGCATTCTAATTAGAAATCAAAGCATTACAAGGTGTTCCCTTTGCCTTGTACTCCTGACAGTTTGTGGAATCTGCCTTTTGTCCGGCCTTCTCTTCAGTGTAAGGTTGTTTCTAAGCAAATGTTTTAAATAAAAGCCTTGTAGAATATGTTATTTCTATAAAACTTAGACTACTAATGATAAAGAGCTCATTTATAATGTATATTACTGAGGTAGTTGTTATTCCCATGGAGATACTAATGCTGCACTGCAAGGAGAATGAATGGGGGAAGGTGCAAATAATCTGATAACTGTAGGTCAGAAACACTTTAGCAGATGTAAAAGAATAGCTGTGTGTGATATGGTGTGACAGGTGATTTTACTAATAGCGTTGGGGTAACAAGCAGCAACTAGACGGATGCGGTCTTGGGAGTTTTTTGTTTCTAAGCATCTTTATTTACTAGAGTATTTCTTGTACATTGCAGTGTTTAACATGGGAACAATGATCGCCTGTAGTGAGCCTACTTGGGTTTGATCTGTATCACAATGATTGAACTTATGACTTGGTTTTAGCCATTAGAAAGTTGATAGTGTAATAGGAACATTCTCCAGTACAGTATGTGCATATACCTATAGTGTAATACATGTACTCTAAGACAATAACATTGTTCCTGTAGTGCAGAAAAGTGTATCACTGTATCATTTCATCCGTGAGGTCTGAATAGACCAGAGAGGTCTATGATTCCTCTCCAGATGTCACCTATGATGTGTTACATAGGTAACGGCAAAGACCCAGGCTTCTTAACTCCTACTGTCCTTTATAGCATCTTTTGCTTATAGAGGGGAAACCACAATGTTTGCTTCGGTGCTAGACTCTTAAGAGATCTAGAACAAATCAATTTCCAGGACTGAACAGAGCAGTGTATTGGTACGGGTTTTGACTTGTGAAAATTCCAGGTGAACAAAAATCTAATATCAGTTTAAGTTAATCAGAGGAATTGAATGATAAGACAGTCTGAAAGTCCTCTGGCTGAACCAACTAGCACCAATCGTGCGTATCTCTGTAGAGGAGAATGTATTTTGGTTTTTCTTCAAACAAATTGCTAAACATTTTCTCTAGAAATAGCTAGTTTCATTGCCAGGAGTGTGTTCCAGTGTTCTAGAGTATGTTTGTGCTGTCCTGTGTGCCTCTAGAGCTGACTTCATTTTACACATTGCATTTTACTCTGGGATAAGGCTGTCCAATGGGCAGATAATTTCTCTAGTACTATTAACAATTTTGTAATTAGTATAACATGACAATCCACACTGTCTCTTGTGGAAAATGCAGTCTCCAAGGCTGCTATATTCTGCTAAATTTCTGAGCTAATATAGAAAAAGAGGTGTCTGTCTAAAATGTTTCTTAATTTTTATTCTTTTAGCTTTGTATTACTAGTTTGTATGGTGTGTGTTTGGGGGGTTTGGTGGTGGTGTTTTTGGTTTTTTTTTTTAAAGGGGGTTCTGACATTAAGACCTGCCTGTTTGTAGCATTCTTTGTTTTACTGGGTTTTGTACTAGAGATTGTAAATGTTTGTCTGGGAATCTTGGATATTTTTTTTTTTAATTAAAACAAGGCTGCACAACCACAGGGGAACCTTAGGTATATGGTAGCAGTTCTGGTAATAGTGTCAGTGTTTAGCTTAATCTCTGTAGCTAAAAAAACCCCAAACAAACAAAAAAGCCCTAAGAGTCTAAGGGAGTCTGGAGGTACTTGGTATTTTGGAATGATTTTTAACAGATTTAACAGTTTTAGTATGATAGAGAACCTTCTCAAGAAGGTAAAATTATCCTGCATTATGAATGATTGCAGAAGATATCTACAAACATTCCTCATTGCACTTCCCATTCATTTAAAGGTTTTTTTGCTGGCTCTATATCACAAGCTTGTAACAAAGCAAACAAAAGTTTAATGGGAAAAGCAGTTAGTATCTGTTCAAGGGCTAACACAACTTAATGTTTGGCTCAATGTTATACTGTAACACAGCAAGCTACCAGTATGTAAAAAATGCAAAACAATTCACCATTTCAAAGAATTACGTTCTATTAAATGTAAGGTTGATATGGCTCCTGTGGCACAAAGAAAATCTCAGATATATAACTATGTAAATCTCAGTTTGAAATGTGGATTTGACATTCAGAGAATTAATGACAGGTATACTAGTATATTATATGAGTAAAGCTGAAATAACCAACAGAATTATCCAGATCAGAGTTCTTTGATTTCTGGGTAACTAATCATAGTGTACATTTCTGATGAAGCTTTGATAAGCGTCTTCCATTGGCTAATTTGTTTAACATGGTAATATAAAGCCCAGTTATGTATGGATGAAAATTAATAGGTAGACTGTCATTAGACCTTAGCTTATTCCATACCTTATTAGTACCATCTGTTAGCTTTTTTTTTTATTCTATAAGCTGGTCTGTATTTAGCTGCTGTAAGTATTTTTAGGAAAACTCCATTAAAACTTTTACATACAGCACAACACTGGAAAAAGCAAATGAAACTATATAGAAGCAGAAAAATATGACACATATTTGAAAGTCAAAGTTGCTTTCCAAAAGATACCTGAATTCCTACCAGAAAAGATATTGTTGTGTCTTCGGATGAAAACTAACAAAATTTGAGAAGCTTAACTTTATTAAGTAAATGAGTCATGGACTAACATTTCTATTCCTAACAAATGGAAAATGTTAGGAGCAGGTGCCGTAGCAGGTGTCCTTTGTGTCCTTGTAGCCAATGCAGTGTTAAGGGTCTCTATAGCTTGATGAATGATGCTGGGGATTAACCTCTGTGGGTTTTAACTGGTCTCATAAACTAGCTTTTGAATTTGATTAAGTAACTTGCCCGGCAAAGACATGACAATACTTAAGGGTCTCTTGATGCTTATTTTATTCCCAGAAGAGTAGTAGAATGGAAACCCTTAATTTGGATATATAGTGTTGGTGGCAATGATATTGAAACCTAGCAGAACTGGTTTGTAGCAGGAATTGTTTAGTTTATACCTCCTAGCTGTTATGAAGCCATTGATATTTGTGAAATGATAGATCATATTTTGGCACTCATCTCTGGGGAAATGTCATGGAGATATTTGTGAAAGGAACAAATCCAAAGGCAGCCAATTGCACAGCTGAAGTAAAGGGCTACAGAAGCTTATGAAGACAATGCAATAATAAGCAGAAGTCTGCATGTAAATAGTGTATGGTCCAAATAAAGCTGAAATTGCCATAGATGAAATCTTATGTGCAGCATTTACAGGGCCCAGGGTAAAGTCTTATCTTCTTAGGCCTATCTGGAAAGGAAGATCAAAAGCACAGAACCTTTTTTTCTTTTCCAAGTATTTTGTGAAAAATAGCAGGTTCTCTACAAACTACTATAAAGGCACTGACATGTCTCTATCAATTAGATTTTTTTTTTTTCTCTATGGAAATTAGAGAAGACTTGTAGGAAGTGGAGATGAGAAATTTTTTTCTTTCCTTTAAAAAGCACACAGCACTGACTTGTTGCCCTTTCTGAATCAGATGTATAACTCCATGTAATTTAATTTGGCTTCCATGGAAATCAATTGTGAATTGTCTCACCCTTTCCCAGTTATTACTAAAGCATTTTAATGGTTCAGGATTGATCTAACGAGCCCTCCCTGGAATAACTAATATCGAAGTCGTTTGGTAAAGACTAATTTAATAGTTCTGACTAATACTGTCACGTTTTTATACCTATTAGGAATAATGATCAAAGCCTAATGGGTGTACTAAGGGGAGCTGAGGTTGCATAACAAAGCCTTGCTGGCTGTGGGTGGTCTGATATTCCTTCATTTCCAGATAAAACCCTACTTCACCTGTATCCATTTAAGACTGTTTTTACCCATTTTCCATTTGTCTGTGGCACAGGTGTGGGTATTTAACAGCAGAAAGAAAGCAGAATTAATAATAGAATTGTTAAATGTTACATAATGTTAATTTATTGAAATGATAATTTGAATTTCAGGTGAAGATAAAGTTTGTGTAATGTAGCTCTACTTTCATTAAGGTAATTATTTGAAGTTAACATTTTATTACTTGTGATAGATCTTTGCCTTGTGGAGGACTGTATGGCTAGATGTATTTTAATGAATATGTTTTTCTTTAGTATGCATAGTTATATTAGTAACTAACTGCAGCTTGGCTTAAAATAGTTTTATCCCACCCAGAGGGAACTGGGAAAAGAAGCTGAAAAATAAAAGCAAATCTTTTGTCTTAATAACAATGTTTAGTTTTCTTAGGCACATATAAAAACCCTGGAACTTTGAAACTACTGCATAATACTGTGAACTATTTACATGAGTCAAGGTTGTATGAAGCTACTGATCAGCAAGGTGGCATTTTCAATTTGAAACTTTTTTTCTTTTAATTGGGATGCTTTGGGTGTTTTATTAAATTAGCCTAACACTTAGGTTTTGAGAGCTTTTGCAAATACTATCTCAAAAAAGCTTTTCTAGGAGACTGCAAATGCGCTCACTTTCCAAAATGCTTGAGGTGAATACAGCTAAAGTTAATTAAAATGTAAAATTTGATGCAGAACTTCCTGTGTTTCCTGTGTAATGGATATAAATGCATAGAAGGGACGGATTGGGAAGCCCTTGCTCTGCGGAAGGGTTTTTACTCTGTATAAAACTCCGTGACTTTGATAAACTATTCATAAATTAAAGGGCTCCTGAGCATATGGGTGTTTTTAATCTGGTCCTAAGGGGTATGTATGAGCTTTTAATAGTGTCTGAAAGAGATATATTTGTGTTATTTCAGCCATCATCTGTTATTTAGTTTGCATCACCTGATGCTGTACTGTCCATTAAATTCTAAGCTGACTGGTTCTGAAACTCTTATTTTTTTAAAAAACAATGTGTTTATATAAATAATATAGTTAGGTCACTGAGAAAGCAGAACTCTATTGGAGTGCTTTTTCAAAGAAAGCAGCTAATTTCATAATTCTTGCAGTTTATTTGTTGTTGCTGCTATAGTGCCAGAAGATAATTTACCAACTCTTACATATCCTATCGACCTGTCCTGCTTTGACAGGAACTGAAGCAGAGACAATTTGTCAAGCATGCTCAGTGCGGTGCACTAAGACTAAAGAAAAATGTTGAAGTTTTGCAATTTCTTAGAAACTTTATGTCGACCTTGCTTGTTCACTTAAAAAGAAAAGTAAGGATGGTATGTTTGCTGCATTAGGATGTTGAGGCTGTTTGCTAGAATCTGTTTTTGGGCAAAAACAAAAGTGCTAGATTAAGTTGCAATGTAAGAAGCAGTGGAACTGCTGATTCTACTTGTATGAGTATTTTTGCAGGGAAGAGATATAACAGATGTGTTCAAGAGGATGTTGGGAAACAGCCAACGTGATAACGTATCATCCATCTTCTTCTTTTGCCTTGCCACGTGGAAACAAATGCAGTAGCAACTGCTATTATTTTTGCCATGTAACTCCAGTCTCCTGGAGTAAGTATGCTTGTGACTTCCTATAATTTATTGTGACTAAACAGAAATCATTAGATAAGAAATGGTATTTGATTTTACTTAGACCAAATCTAAGTAGTGCATTCCTGGAATATGATAGAAGACATCTAGTAGCTCTCTTATATGCATATAAACCAACATCTGATAAACATAAATATAAAAAGTAATCAAATATTAGAGACTTTGCTGAAGAGTCAGGGAAAAGATCTTAGACTTGGATAATTTCCTGTCTTTGTTTTTTTGATGAATAAAAGAGGACCTTTGTTACGTTAAGGTATGCTGTATATCAAAATGAAACCTTCCTATGCGCATGCAGTTGGATGCAATATGCAGTAAATTAGCAGTAAGAGCTGAGAGTCATCAGATTAAAGTGCTGCTCTCCTTTACAAGGAAATTAGTCTTTTTTTTTTTTTTTGAGGTAATTTCTGAGCCAAACAGAAGTGGCTGCTCTCAGACGTTCAGAATGCAGGATTTAGGAAATAGCATATGATGGCTATGTTGGCTTCAAAGTACAGGAAGTCCTTGGAAAAATTTCTTCTTACCTAAATCACTCTGGAGCTGTTGGCAGCAGCTGTGTGGGATACAAGTTGTAAATCTCTACTGGGAGATAAATACTCAGATGCTAGAGTTTTTGCTAACTGAGTTTTCTGTTTCTTTATATTGCTCTCAGTTCTATCCTTTGCAGTCAGTACTGCAACATATTGAATCACAGAATGAGAAGAAAGATGAGCGGCCTTAACAGTTAGTTTCTAAGTGTGTGCTTTTTTAATAAAGCAATGTTGTGCTGGACACTACTGTTGTGTATTTTAAGAACGTACATAAATTGAGTGCATGTGAGCAAGAAATTATATTCATGCTAAATTAAAAAAAAAAAACAAACAGAACTTTTGGGCCCTAACTATAAACTTTCTACCTCTAATAAAGTAATTATTAAGGGCTGGATGGAGCGTTTTGACTTCACTGCAATTTGAAATGCTTTTCCCTTCCAGGAGGTCTGAATAGAGGTTGTTTCTCCAGGACACAATCTCTTCTTTCCTCCTTATCCTCTAGAGCTTCTGTGTTAAAAGTGCCTTTGCTGTGAGAGAAATGAGGTAACTTCCGAAGTGCCACAAAATTTACCCTGCATGCTTAGCCACATTTTCTCCCATTCCTCACCACCTCTTTAACAAACCTAGTCGTGTAGACCCAGTGCTCCACATGTGTACACAGAGTCAAGCAAGTCCTGAGTGGAAACAGTCAATATAATATATTTCTCAAAATGCTCATCTTAAGGTGTGGCATGGTGAAAAGTGACCTCTGCATGTTTTTTCCTTGTTCAAGACTAATTGTGAGATCTAGCACAAGTCCAAGTTATGACACTGAAGAGATGATGCTACTAGTAATTAAATTGGAGGCTTTAAATTGGGGAGTGAGTAAGCACAAATAATCTGTTTCTGATTATCAGAAATAGTCAACATGGTTTCACCAAGGGAAGATCATGCGTGACTAACCTGACAGCCTTCTATGATGGTGTGACTGGCTGGGTCGATGAAGGGGGATAGATAGTGGATGTTGTCTATCTTAACTTCAGTAAGGCATTCGACACTGTCTCCAATAACATCCTCACAGGCAAGCTAAGGAAGTTTGGGTTGGATGAGTGAACAGTGAGGTGGACAGAGAACTGGTTTAACAACAGAACTCGGAGGGTTGTGATCAACGGGACAGAGTCTGGTTGGAGGCCTGTCACTAGTGGTGTTGCCCAGGGGTCTGTGCTGGGTCCAGTCCTGTTCAATATATTCATCACTGACCTGGGTGATGGGATAGAGTGTAACCTCAGCAAGTTTGCTGATGATGCCAAGCTGGGAAGAGTGGCCGATACACCAGAAGGCTGTGTTGCCATCCAAAGAGACCTGGACAGGCTGGAGAGCTGGGCTGAGGGGAACCTCATGAAATTCAACAAGAGCAAGTGCAAGGTCCTGCACCTGGGGAGGAACAACCCCACGCACCAGTACAGGCTGGGGGCTGAGCTACTGGAAAGCAGCTCTGTTGAGAAGGACCTGGGAGTGCTGGTGGGCAGCAGGTTGGCCATGAGCTAGCACTGTGCCCTTGTGGCCAAGAAGGGCAACGGTATCCTGGTGTGCATTAAAAGGAGTGTGGCCAGCAGACTGAGAGAGGTTATCCTCCCCCTCTACTCTGCCCTAGTGAGACCACATTTGGAGTGCTGTGTCCAGTTCTGGGCCCCCCAGTTTAACAAGGACAGGGAACTGCTTGAGCAAGTCCAGCAGAGAGCTACCAGGATGATCAGGGGACTGGAGCATCTCCCTTATGAGGAAATGCTGAGAGACCTGGGTTTGTTCAGCCTGGAGAAGAGAAGACTGAGGGGGGATCTCATCAATGCTTATAAATATCTAAAGGGTGGGTGTCAGGATGATGGGACTGGGCTGTTTTCAATAGTGCCCAACGACAGGCCAAGGGGCAATGGGCACAAGTTGGAACACAGGAAGTTCCACTTAAAAGTAAGAAGAAACTCCTTCCCTGTGCGGGTGCCAGAGCAGTGGAACAGGCTGCCCAGGGAGGGTGTGGAGTCCCTTCCCTGGAGACATTCCTGTGCCCCCTGCTCTGGGTGTGCCTGCTCAAGCAGGGGGGTTGGACAGCATTATCTCCAGAGGTCCCTTCCAACCCCCACCATTTTGTGATTAAGACCATCTGGGAGAGAAGTAGAATTCTGTTAAGCTGCGTGAGTAGAAGAGTACTGCTCAACAGGTATCAACTGTGCCCAGCGCAGAGTTAACAAGGACTGTTCTCCCCTTGCACTTGCGTGGGAGAAGCCGCTACAACTTTCACATTTGGGTCCCTGTAGGCTGGGGGAAGCTTGTTGGGAGCAGGCTGGTTTGGAAACTGAATTTTTCTTCTGATAGCTGGTTCAACTAGGCTTAATACCTCTAGTGCTATTTATCTTCTGCATAAGGCTATGCTAAAATTGAACTATATAGACATGCAGTGTTAACATAGAACATAATTAAGCCTGTCAGAGGTCAAGGATGATCTCTTGGTCATATGATGATGCTCTTAGTCATATGGTTTAAGTTTAGGTAGTCCTGTGAGGAGCAGGGAGTTGGACTTGATGATCCTTATGGGTACTTCCAACTTGAGGTATTCTATGATTCTATAATAACTTTTGTTTGTAGGGGTTTTTTTGTGTGTGTGTTTGGCAATACTGCTTTTCCTGTGCATTACTGCTGCAACAAAGGTTTGGAGCTTCTGATGTTGTTTTGGTTTTGCTTTAAAATAGTTAATTACACTGTGGGATTTACTGTTGCAGGACGCAATAGTAGGCAAAAGTAAGAGTTCCAAAAGGAAGTTGATATGCTTGGGGGTGTGGGGGGTGTGGAGCCAGAGCACCTAGTAGACTGGCCATCTGAGGTTCAAGAGTCTTTCAAACAGCAGATTTCTGGAAGCAGGTAGGATATGCAAGAAGACCTACCTTGTTTCTTGTACTTCTTGTTCCAGAAAAGTGCTTTTGGTCTTTGTTAGAGAGTAGCTGATGAAAATAACTATAACTCTGCTGAGAAATTTATGTCTTATATCCAGTCTCAGCTGGGCTGTCAGGGTAGGTCTGAATGACCTCTCTTCAGCAGCGAATTTGAGACCTGAATCTCTGGATTTGGATGTGGAAGGTATAACCAGAAAAGGATGGCAGAGGGGAGGAAATAATGGTCATCGGCATCCTTTGTGCCACGCCTTCCAAGGCTGTCCTCTCTAGATGAAGCCATCTATCTGGCAGGCTCCAGACATTCTGCATCCTGCCATCTGCCACAACTGGTAAAGTTAGAACAGTTTGTCCATTGATATGTCTTATTTTGAAACATACCGATCTGTTTATGAGATAATTTGCATAAAATGATATCCTTGTACCAAGCTTGGTAGCTCTGAGCCAGATGCTTTTAAGAATTATTTTCATAATATTTGCTGAATAACTCTGGCAAGGGAAATTCTGTATGACCCCTTTGTAGATAACTCATGACAGTACTTCTCACTGAAAATTTGAACTATCTGGGTTAAGAAGAAGTAAAATCATGTATTGTTCCTCCTTGATAGGATAATGCATAAGTCTTAACAAATGCAACATGAGGTAGTGTTGCTTGCAAATATGCACAGTATTTCCATGTTGTTGGCTGCTAATTCACGATTCCGTACCCCCGCCTTCAAAAATGCAGTAATACTAATGTTAATTATTAATCTTATGAAAGAACACGAAATAGCTATGGAAACACATCTTGAAATGTGTACTGCCTTTGTAATTTTATTATCACCCTGAATATAAATACCTACATTATTTCTGAGCAAATATAATTAGAAGTATTTAATGGAGTCTTGTTAGGAAAAATCCTGCTGCTTTTTCTCTCCTCTTCTACATTGTCAGCTTCTTTCTCTTCTTAGCTCACACTTTTGAAACTACTTTCTCTTCCTATGCTGCATGTGCAAGAAAGATTTAGGAAATTTTTGCCTTTGAGGCTGACTTGCACAGGAATCTTCAGTATCCGTCTTTAGAGTTCAGACATGACTACCTGCTGGACCATCCAAAGCCATCAAAACATGCTTCCAGGTGAGCGTTTCTATGCCATCTTTCTAGGAAAAATTTAGTAATCCATATTTTCTGTACATCTTTCTTTGGGCTTATATGCAGCCTCATTTTAGCACTGGAACTGGTGAAGACATTGGGCCCATGTGTCTCTGAAATGACAGTTTCGGGGGGTGGGGGGAGTCGTTATGGTCAGTGAATATTAAGTGGTGTTAAAAAGAATGTGTTCTAAGCTGCTTCTGTCTTTGGGTAGTAAAGCATCCTCTAAAGCATGTGTGAATTCCCATTTAAGTTGAATAACTATTGTGAAAACTACGTATGTCAAAACACTTTGAATCAGTGATGTTAGTAAGAACATAAAAGCTGCTACTAACATTAACACAGGGAGGAATTTCAACAGGGGAGATGAGAGAATAATGCACAGAGCATCTTGTTCCAATCCTTGATTCTGGTTCTCTCAACTTATAAAGGCATCTGTTAAATGCTGGATAGAGGGGTGAATGTGTCTCTATTGCTCTTGTCTTTGTTTTCAAGGATCTATCATCCTAAATTTCCTGGACACATGTTCTGTTTGTTTTGATGGCAGAATTTTAGAGTATGAGTGACTGAATCTGTTACTAAAGATAGAGTTATGAGAGCGCTATATCCAAGGGGAAAATACTGCTCAATCTTTTGTCTGTTGGAATTTATTAATTTCCTTCCATATTTTTATTAATATTAATTGCAACCAGTAGCTGTATTTCAAATAATGCATTTTTGAAGGTTTATCAACAATTTGTCTGTTCATAATGTAGTAAAACTGTAGGATCCTAAATATATGTCCTAAGTGTCTTTCTGCTGTGCAACTGCATCCTGGGCTGTATTAACAAGAGTGAAGCCAGGACTTTTCCCACCCTTCCCCTCTGTTCAGTGCTTGTAAGATGTGGAGTACTGTGTCTATCCCGTTTTGGGCTGAAGAGGGCCTGGAGTCCAGGCACATGAGGGCAGGCAGGGGGCAGTCCCTGTGCCCAGGGGGCAGCAGGAGGGCACAGGGGGGCGATCCCCAGGAAAGGGGCCCTCAGCCCCCCTGACCCTCCTCCTTCTCTCACATGAGGCCATCTTTCAGGACAGAGGCTCCCCAGCTCCCAGAACAGCCATATTTGGCCACATGCATTTTCCCATCACAGTGGACTCCTGATGTCATAAGCCACCTCACTGTTGTTTGTTCCGGACCCTATAAATACAGGCACCCTGGCAGCTGGCCCACAATTCGCTGAGTTTCGAGGTCCTTGTATTCCAGCAATGATTGGAAGAAAGGGGACCAGCAAGGTGAGTGGCTGCCCACATTTATGTGGGAAGAGAGAGAGGCAGCTGCAGGAGAGGAAGAGGAGGCAGCGTCAGAGGGGGGGGCACCATCAGCCATGTGGCAGCGATGGCCATGTGGCTGATGGTGTGGAGCCCATGGAGGTAGATCCACTGGAAGACGAAGAAGAACCAATGGAAGTGGATCCACCTCAAGCATGGCTCCCCTGGCACCACTACATCGTGCCAGGGCTCCCCTCCATGAGGCAATTGAGATGGCCTTGCAGGAGCGCCCAGCCAGCACCCTACCATCGGCCTAGCCCCTGCACCTGGCATTAGCTGGGAGGCCCAGCCTCCATGCCTGGCCATCCTGCGGGCTCACCCATTCCATTTCCTGGCATCAACAGTTACTTTGTTGATTGCCATGGGTGGTGTGAGCCTTTCTTTCCCATCCCCTGCCCCCAACCCTCCTGAAGGGGTGCATCTCCTCTGCCCTGAGCCCCAAGAAAAGGGGATGAGACAACCTGGCTTCTGCCAGGCTGCTCTGCCAGGGCAACAGTTGTCGTCCCTCTGAGGGCCATGAAAGTCCCTGGGGCCTGGAGGTGGGGTTTCCTCAGTCTGAGGATGAGAAGATTGCCTGATGGTTGGATGAAGATGAAGCCAGACCCTCCATCATGGTGCATGAAGACCAAGCAAAGAAGTTAGAGAGACAGCTGTTCCTTTGGAGAAGCAGAAGACTGCAGTTCTGCCAGGAAGAAGTGGTGGCCTTCAGCATGAAGGTCCCTTCTGGCTGCTTCCTGAGGAGTTCTATTCAAAGTTGGACAATAAATAACTTTAGAAAAGCCCAAAGCAATAACCCAAGAAAAGAACAGTAAAAATGCTTTCCTTCTCTCTTGTTTGGTAATTTGGCAACTGCATCTGGCCTCCTCTGCCCTGTCCTGGTCTCCCCAGTCCAGGAAAGACACTGACATGTGGGGTGTGGGCCCAGCCTTCAAGATGGTGAGGAGCTAGGGCATGTGGCACACAAGGGCAGGCTGAGGGCAATGCCTCTGGTCATGAGGGTGGTGAGACACTGGAGCAGGTTTCCCAGAGAAGTAGGTAATGCCCCATCTGTGGCAGTGTTTGAGGCCAGGTTGGCTGGGGCTTTAAGAAGCCTGATCTAGTGAAAGATACCTGTCAGCCTCACCTCTGTGCCTTGGAGGATCATGGAACAGATCTGCCTTGAAGCTATATTAAGGCACATGAGGAGAGGGATGCGATTCTAGACAGCCAGAATGGCTTCACCAAGGGCAAGTCTTGCCTGACCAACCCAGTGGCCTTCTATCGTGGAGTGACTACATCAGCGGACAAGGGAAGAGCTATGGATGTCATCTGTCTTGACCTCTGAAAGGCCTTTAACATGGTCGCCCACAACATCCTTCTCTCTAAATGGGAGAGATATGGATTTGATAGATGGACTGTTCAGTGGATAAGGAATTGGATGGTCACATCCAAAGAGCAGTGATCAATGGCTCAATGTCTGCATGGAGATCAGTGATGAGTGACATCCCTCAGAGGTCTGTACTGGGACCAGTGCTATTTAATATCTTCATCACGGACATAGATGGGATCGAGTGCACCCATAGCAAATTGGCAAATGATGCCAAGCTGAATGGTGGGGTTGGCATGCCCAAGGGATGGATGAGATGCCATTCAGAGGGACCTGGACAAGCTTGAGAAGTGGACCCATGTGTACCTTGTGAGGTTCAAAAAGGCCAAGGTCCTGCACCTGGGTTGGGTCAACCCTCAGTATCAATACAGGCTGGGGGGTGAAGGGATTGAAAGCAGCCCTGCAGAGAAGGACATGGGGGTACTAGTGGATGAGAAACTGGAAGCGAGCTGGCACTGTGTGCTCACAGCGCAGAAAGGCAGCTGTATCCTGGGTCGTATTAAAAGATGTGTGGGCAGCAGGTCCAGGGGGATTTTGCTCCTCTATTCCACTCTGGGACCCCACCTGCAGTACTGTGTCCTGCTCTGAACTCCTCAGCATGGGGAAGACATGGGCCTGTTGGAGCAGGCCCTGAGGAGGGCCATGAAAAGATCGAAGGGCTGGAGCACCTCTCCTATGAGGACAGGCAGAGAGAGTTGGGATTGTTTAGCCTGGAGAAGAGAAGGCTTTGGGGGACCTTATAGCAGCCTTTCAATATTTAAAGGGGGCTTTTAAGAAAGATGAGGACAAACAATTTAGTAGGGCCTGTTGCAATAGGACAAGGGGTAATGGTTTTAAACTAAATAAGGGTAGATTTAGACTAGATATAAGAAATTTTTATGATGAGTGTGGTGAAACACTGGAACAGGTTGCCCAGAGAGGTTTTAGATGCCCCATCCCTGGAAGTGTTCAAGGTTAGGTTGGGTGGGGCTCTGAGTAACCTGCTCTACTTGAAGATGTCCCTGTTATTGCAGGGGGGTTGGACTAGGTGACCTTTAAAGGTCTCTTCCAACCCAAACCATTCTATGATAAATGATTCTGTAAGTGTATGATTCTAAAAACTGGGCAGAAAGGTTTTACCTCTAAAACTTAAATACAACCCAAAACTCTGCTAACAAAGATAGTTGGAATTTGTTGTCATTCTTCCTTGGATGGCAGGTAGCACGACAGCTGATAGTGGTTTCCAGCTGAGTATTATCCTGAACTTGGGGCATCTCGGAGTGCTTCAAGTTATAGAAGAATGGTTAGGATCATGCTAAGTGTGTACTGTAGTCTCGTAAACTCAGCACCTTTGGGACTTTAGTCAGCTGAGCTGGGTCAGACAAGACCTCGTGGCTGGTCCAAATTATGTGGAAGAAATCACAAGCCTATTGCAAATCTCTCCGATGATTTGGGGTTTTTTGTTTTTGTTTTTTTTTTTTTTCCCCTGCTTGTTTTGTTTTTTAACCTTTTCTTCCATTTACCCAATTCACTGAAGTCACTGCTTTGAAAGCAGATTTATCTTACTTGAATGAATTAATAATACAGTTGCTTGTTGCTATGTTTAAAGGAGTCTAATTTATAGTAATGGAAGGATCATCTGATTCTAAACCTGGATAGCATAAAAATAGATGTGGTTGACTGATTCTATTATAGCAATATAACATCAAAACATAGCTGAAGAAAGGACAAATAACCTAAAATGTTGACTACATCTTGTAAAACTGTCTTGGTGAAACTGATGGCTTTTTCAGTGCAAGCTTAGTTTAGCTTAATGTTCTGTGCTCCAAAAGGCAAAGATGTTTGTTGTGGTTCAGCCCCAGTTGGCAACTAAACACCACGCAGCCGCTTGCTCACTCCCCCCCACCCCTGTGGGATGGGGGAGAGAATCAGAAGAGCAGAAGCAAAAAAAACTTGTGGGTTGAGATAAGAACAGTTTAATAATTAAAATAAAATAATAATTATGATAATAATAATGATAATATAATAAAAAGGAAAAGGTAAAAAGGGAAAAAACCACAGCAACACAAATTATAAAACTGCTCACCACCTGCCAACCAATGCTGCCCATCCCCGAGCCACGATTGCTGCCTCCCTCCCCCAGCTAGCTCCTCCCAGTTAACATACTGGGCATGACGTTACATGATATGGAATATCCCTTTGTCCAGTTTGAATATGCTCTCTTAGCTGTGCCTCCTCCCCTCCCGGCTTCTTGTGTACCCGGCAGAGCATGGGAAGATAGAAAAGTCCTTGAGTAATATAAGCACTACCCAGCAACAATCAAAACATCAGTGCGTTATCAACATTGTTTTCATACTAAGTCCAAAGCACAGCACTATGCCAGCTGCAGTGAAGAAAATTAACTCTATCCCAGCTAAAACCATGATAGTGTCCACCCCTTATTCTGTATCATTTATGTCATGCTCAAGTCCCATACCATTCAATACAATTTTAATAACCCCTACTCAACTTCTCATCCTTTAACAGAATATACAGATTTCATTTATCATTCCCCTAGTCTATGGACCACCCCTGTCAAATGTCTGTGAAATGTCCATTGAGTTCATTTAGTCAATGACTTTGGGTTCCATCTATTGTATGAGTCTTTCAGAGAGGTGCTGTGTGTGGTGTTGGATTGCTGCATGCTGAAGTCGGTCCTTGTTCCATCACCACTGCACTGTTAGTCCTTGTTCTCCCACTGCTGCACTTTGCTTGGTTCAATGAAAGTTCTTTTTTTTTTTTTTTTATTAATTTGGGAGATTCCCACCATGATATCATTGATATGGCATATAGCAACCATAGTAGTGATGATGTACAACATTATATAGCAATTAACAGCATACCATTCAGTTCATTGTCTGTTTTCACCCAAAATAAAATCCCCTTGAGGCACACACCAGACTCCTCCATCCTCCCGCATCACCCACCAAGTGCACCCAGGTCCTTGAGCAAAAGCAATCCTATGAATGGATTTGCCTTTGCTTGAGGCAGGAAGAACCCAGACTGTTTTCCCCAGCATATTCTTTACGTGCACTACAGGGACTCTGTCCCCTTCCACAGTATGTAGGATTTCTGACTGGGCAGGGCCAGCTCGATTGGCAGATCCCCTTGTGTTGACTAACCACGTGGCTTTTGCTAAATGTGTATCCCAGTGTTTAAATGTCCCACCCCCCATTGCTCTTAGCGTAGTTTTTAATAGTCCATTGTATCTTTTGATTTTCCCAGAGGCTGGTGCGTGATAGGGGATGTGATACACTCACTCAATGCCATGCAATTGGCCCAGGTGTCTATGAGGTTGTTTTGGAAATGAGGCCCGTTGTCTGACTCAATTCTCTCTGGGGTGCCATGTCACCACAGGACTTGTTTTTCAAGACCCAGGATAGTGTTCTGGGCAGTGGCGTGGGGCATGGGATATGTTTCCAGCCAGCCAGTTGTTGTTTCTACCATTGTAAGCACATGGCGCTTGCCTTGATGGGTCTGTGGGAGTGTGATAGAGTCAATTTGCCAGGCCTCCCCATATTTATATTTCAGCCATCGTCCCCCATACCACAGAGGCTTTACCCGCTTCGCTTGCTTGATTGCAGCGCATGTTTCACATTCGTGGATAGCCTGTGCAATAGCGTCCACGGTCAAGTCCTCCCCTTGATCACGAGCCCACCTGTATGTTGCATCTCTCCTGTGATGGCCTGAGGTGTCATGGGCCCACCGAACTAGAAATAGTTCACCCTTACGCTGCCAGTCCAGATCCACCTCAGCCACTTCAAGATTGTCAATATTTAAGATGACAAGCTTATTTAATAGCATGTATTTTGCTAGCTCTGCGAGGGAGGAGTCAAACATGGCAAAAATGTTCATCAGTAGTCTTGCAAAAGAAGTTTTGCAAACTAGTTGTGTAGTCAACTTCTAAAGTTTCCCAGAAAGATTATCCACAATAAAAATAATCTCACTAGATTGCTAACAGCTACTGCTGGAAGACAGGCTTTGAGTCTTTGAAGAGGGTCCATTTTATTTTGATAGGTTCCTTAAAAAGGCAACCAAAAGAAATAAGAATAAAACTGAAATATCATATCAAAGTTTCATAAAGCAAAATGAGGGGGGAAAAAAGGAGAGTTTTGAAATATCCAAATTTTTCCAAACCTTCATTTAAGTGCTTGCGAGCTTCCTCGAAAATTCGGGAGCTAGCAAAGGAGACATAGCCGTTAAGCTAAGAACAAAGCTGTGTTATTTCAATTCATGTTTCTATAAATAGCATACCCATGCTACAGTATACTAAAAGGGTTAGTACTTTACACAAAGTATTAGTAAATTTACCTTGAGTTGTACTTTTTCAAGACTGCTATATAGTATTAATCATGTAGATACAATAGTAATGGTTTATAAGGCAAAATATATTTGCTGTTTAGTCATTAAAAAAGCCCAACTGTTTTGGGGAAAATACTGTTTAATGAGTCAGAAGTTTTAGAACATAAATATTAATTTCTTACTGTTGGTTTTTTGTTTTTTGGTTTTTTTTTTAAACTCAAGATTTTGTCTACTAAATGCATGATATCTGTAAAGGCCTAAAGGAGAGTTAAGACACTGTGGAAAACTACCCAGTTGATGAGAACTAAATGAAAACAATGTTTTGGAAAATGGGCTGTTTGGTGGAGAGACAACTGACCTGGGAGAGACTGGAAATAAGTTTGTTTTAAAATTTCCTGCACACGGCATCTGCTTAAGCACAAAAATTTTCATTTGCTTGATTTTGCAGGAATTTCTTTAGCTACCCCAGCTCCTGCTATTAATAGCCAGCAGTGGTATGTTGTCAGAGCTTGGGGCTGTTAAATTAATATCCTGTGACAGTATGTATATTTAAAAGATGGAGTACATTGTTAGCTGGAAATGTTCCTTAGCAGTTTCTCTCAAAGGACAGATTTTGCTTCAAGTTATCGTACAGTTGTAAGAAAGTTAACTGAAAGTTAAGAACTAGCAAGGAGAGTAAATATTCTACCTATACTCCAGCAGCTTTTTTGTGTTTTTTGTTATTTATACTCCATGAATATTCCAATGCAAGTAAAGCCTGCATACGGCTAGGAAACGTAGATGTTAGAAGAAAGATTATACACTGCCTCATGATTATAATTTTTAAAGGACAATGTTTTTGCACAGAAGAGCTTCTAATAAAGACTTGAAAACTGAGCCAAATGATATGCAAACATTAACATGGAGGTAATAATCAGATGGCAAACAAATCCTGTCAGCTTCTTTTTTTGTAAAAAAATAATATAAAGAAGTTTGAAAATTATCAGGATGCCTGGCCCATCATTTTTCAACAGTACAATGTTGACAAAGTACCCATCAAAAGTGTTTGTTTACTGTGGAAATCCTTTGCAAAAATAAATCCTAAAAAATCCCCAGATAATGTTTTTGCTGGATATGCTACAAGTTCAGTGTAGCTGTCTTGGCATTTAACTTGGGACAAATAGCGTTTATCAGCCACTTCTTTCTTTCTGGGTCAGAGCCCATCGTCTGATGCGCAGCCATGCAATTCCTGTAGCGAACGACATGTGCTCATCAAGGGAGAATGAACTGTGGGAAATGTCACCCCTCCGAGGTGGCTGAGGAAAAGGGAAGCCTGGGCGAGCTCAGCTCTTGCTGCCGTAAGGTACCGTTGGGACATTTCTGATGAGTGCTATTCTAGATTTTTAGAACTCCCAAATGATATATTCTGTGTGAGTAAAATATCCATTGTTTTCTGTATCCCATTTTGCAACTGTTGTAAGCGCTAGAACTGCTGTGATTAAAGCCATGTAAAATGAACGCATTCTTGTCTTTAAAAATCTCGTGAATTTAAACCCATGTTTGAGACTTGATTTGTGTACATCATTGTTTTCAGCTCTGCAAGAGGTAGAGTTGGACTGAAAATACTGCTGTCTGGTGCTAGGGTCCTGACTGACAGACCTTTATTTAAATCCCTTTGTCTTACCCATGTGCAACATGGAGGTTAAAATCAAGGACTCTTTAAGTTGCTGTTTGGTGGGGGCATTTTCTTTTTGTGATTCTCTACTTCCCCTTCCCACCCACCCCCACCCCCCCCACCGGTAGGAAAACCCATAGCAGTATTTCTGAATATCTCCACTTAGTTTTGCATCTCCACAGATCTTTGTTCTCTGCTCCTGCTGGCCCTGGGGAGCAAGGTGCCTTCTGCGGGGGCTGGTTAGTGCTTCCACAAGTGAAGGAAGCCACTGGCTTGGACAAAAATGAGGCAAGTGCATTAAGCTAATCTTTCTAAGAAGTAAAGAAATGCATTAAATTCCAGTAAACTTTGCCACGATAAAAATTAGCTTTTGCCATTTGCTTGGTTCTTCAGCCCTTTCTAGGCACCTGTGTGCTTGTGCCAGCACCATTCAATATATTGAATATTTTCTTGTTAAATGCTAAATAAAGAAAAAGAAGAAAATGTGCGAAAGTTAGCCTTGCTTAAAGTAAGGGACTACATCAGATGAACTCCAAAGGTCCCCTTCAACATTAAAATTATTCTGTGAATTTTGCTGTTGGTTGGATACATTAACTGGAAGAAACTTTCCACAGCATTTCAGGAATGAGTTATGTATTTTCTGAGAGGCATCTCTGTCAGCAAAAATTACTTACCAGGGCCTTTCACCCACTAATGCAAAACACTTATTTGAGAATTCCAAAGCCAGTCCAAAACAAAATCAAACCAGTTCTGCCACAGATCATCTTGTCAGATCATTAGCTTGCTTGATCATAAGCTTCTACATGGAACTCTGCAGCTCCATCTCTAATGCATCTGCGCTTCCTGTGAGAGTCCAGATGAAGCTACTCATGAATGATCATCCATCCAGCAACCAGACTGCTTTGGAAAAGGGCTTTTTAAAAATGGTTATGTCCTTTGTTTAGGGGTAGAACCAGGCATGCAGCTTTTTGCATTAGTCTGTACTGGATGGTTTTAATTTCTCTGTCAGCTGAGTCCAGGAGTCCAGGAGGGCTGTCATCAGCAGTTGCATCATGCACGATAGTTCTCTTTTTTTATTAAGCTGCTCTGTGATGCAAAGGCACTGCTTAGTGAGATTCACTGGTAAGAAATGTCCTGTGAAGCTAGCTCCCTTTCCATGCTGTGCAGATGAGTGTGTGCTTCATCTAACGCCTCATCCTAATGACTGAGTGATGCTGCTGTGGCCAGCCCTTGGGGAATCCTTCAGTAGGAATGTGGTCACGATTTCCAGAGCTGGAGCTACTATATGATACCGCAGTGGTGCAAAGTGATTGGTAATGTTTGCACTCTGAAAGTAGCGTTCCTCGGTGTAAAAATGAGAAATAACCAACAGAAAGAAGAACAGGTAACCATCTGCTAGAGCTGTCATTTGGCAGTTGGAAAGCACGCTAAAACAGAAAAAAATATTTAAGAGACACTGTAGAAACAGATAATGCTATAAAATATTTTTTACTTTGTTTAGATGAAGTGAAAGTAATAGTACATATTTGAAATCTCTTGGAAGTCCCAAAGGTAGCGAGTGCTCCTTTATGTATTTATGATAGGGCAAAAGCTGTACTTTTATGTTCTATGGTTTTTTGTTTTGTGGTTTTGTTTGGTTTTTTAGGTCATGCTCCTCTCTTTGGGAGACTGATATACACAAATAGAAAAACTACTCTGAGCCACATTATGGTTTTGTACTAAATAAGGAGTTTAGAGCTATAGGCAAGAAAGAATACAGGTAAAAGAATTTATGTTGTAATGGTTAGTTATTTCCTGTCACTTCTGCCAGGCTGCACTGAAAGTCAGGAAAAACCCTTCAGGTATAAACTTTGGGAGGCAAGTCCTGTCTTGGAGAAAGAGAACTAATCAGTATCTGACATTGTTCTGAAAGGAAGAAAATTAGCACCAGTGAAATGCTGATTGCATAAATCCTCACCACATGGCAATTTGGGACATGCAGCTTTTCATAAAGGTTATCCAGATACATGATCACCTTAGAAAAAGGTGTGATTCATTTCTGAAAGTTGTACAGGGATTCTGGAAAAAGCAACTATTTGTGAATTAAGTTTAGCATTATGTCATGACATGTTTCTGGTTGTGAAATCTCTGTGCCTTACATTATGAAAAACAACAGCCAGTTTTAGAGTAAAAACTTTTTTGACTGTTAAGTGACAAATATTGTTTATTTTTTTAGCATCTAATTTTTGTTAAACTTGAAATCTACAGGAAGCACACTGTCAGGGAGAATTATATTTATTTTAGAATCACTAGTTTTTAATTTACTTTTGTTCATTTCCGTATTTTGAGAAGTATAAAAAGGAACAGAGTGTATCAAAATCAACTGGATATGCAGTCCTTTCCAGATGTGTAAACCTATGTACCTTCTTGTCTGATAAGTCAGTCAAACTCACTTTTTCCATTTGGCAAGCATCCCTGTTTTCAGGGGTGTATTTTTGGTGCAGGAGGACACCTGCTTGTTTTCCAGTGGGTAGTACCCACCACAAGTGTCATTTCCAAGAGCAGCACTGAGCCCTCATCCCATGGGAGGGGAGGAAAATGGATTTGCTGTATGGGACTGCTGAACGTGCCTCTTCCTCAGAAAAACTGTTGCTGGTAGTTTAGAGGTGAAGATGATCAAAAGTGTACTTATTATCCCACCACTTCACCCACGTCAACAGATGGAGCTTGGTCTGTGGGAACCCTATGTTTGCACCATAACTTGTATTTCTTCGTATTATAAATGGTTGCTGAATTAGCTGTTGTTCGCAGGCATGAGGCCTTCTGGCTCCTCCCCATGCCTACCATGGTTCTCCTTGCTTGGGCAAGGGGCACTTGCTGTGTTCTTACCGAAATAGCTGTGGCTCCTCCTCTGCTTCAGTCAGGTTCTTCACCGGCTGCATTGCTTTCTTCGAATCCCAGAATATCTGTTCAGCAGTTTGGTTAGATGTGATTTGAGGTCTTTACGAAGGGACTCTTCATTTAGTCTGGTGTCTTCATTTTCATGGCTGTGCAGCTTATGTTTAGTCTTATGTATGTTCCCTCTCTTCCAATGTCTTTATAATGTAAGTTTTGGCACCAGTTTAGTCTAACATTTTGAATTTTAAGTCATGAATCAAAGATTTTGTTGTAAATTGAAGAATCTAGCCTGTGAGCGGTTTGGACTTCAATAAACTAGTTAAAAAAAGAGTTAACAAGTGGGTTGAGCTTCCCTCTTGTGGCTACACTATGTAACTAAACACATTCTATAAAACATCTGAGCTTAATCCTGAGAATTTTTTTCATAGAGGAAAACTCCCTTGTGTTAAGATTGTTTGGGATTTGCTGGTTTTGAAGGCCTCAGTTGTTGTTCTGTTACATGCATGTCCTGTAAGTTATAGTTACTGCTCAGCTACAGTTCATGTATATTTTACATGAAATAAAAAAAAACAAACCAACAACCAACCAAAAAAACCCACACCTCAGGTAAACTAAGAAGATTAAGGGTGACAAAAGCAACAAGTAGGAAACTTTATTTTCGCCTTCTGACACTTGGAAAAAAATCTCACTTACCTTGCTGAGACATTTGGTCTCAGCGCTCTTCTCTGCCAACTCTCTTCACTCAAGGAAGCTAATTGGTATGAATGAATAAACTGTTGATCATTTCTATATTGATTAATAGCATTTACCCTTAATTTTTCCAGTTTCATATTTGATGTAGTAGAAAGGTGTTGGGTTAAATTACTTTTTTTAAAATGCCGCACCCTAAATGACCTCTGTTATTAACGGTTTATGATAGTCACCACAATGTTATATTTGGACATATTCCTTCATGAGAGAGGTTTCCCATTAGGTGTGTTATATGCATAACACTCAGTGCAGGAGTCTGCAGTTACCTGGTAGGGAGTAAAGTGCTGACAGTGGAACTATTGGCACCTAAACAGTTCATAACTAGAAACTACTTCTCAAATCTTGTGTGCATGGAGGTTTGGTGGTATTACAGAAGGTAATGCAATGATTTTAATTTGAGATTTTATGTACTTTTCCTCTCTTTGGTATTGTGTTGTTAACCCTGCAAGACCATGTGTTCATTTCTTCCTCTTGTCACTCTGTTGTTGTCTAGAGTAGCTTCAGCCTTTGCAGTAGCAATAGATCTTATTCCTCCAGCTGAAGGGGAATCTTCATTAATTTTCAGGAGGTACTAGAGTGATTGGAAAGCTTTACCTAGAGCTTTTGCAGTCCTTCCTGCTATGTTGTATCTGATCACTTGGTCGGGACCATACTGTGTGCATTAGGAGGATGCAATAATGTATACAGTTAATAGTATTTTAAGAGAATTGAGAAGTCCAACTTACATAGGTAACAGTGAACCCCAATTGAAGGTTAAAAGTGTCTTGAAAACACAATACTTAATGGAGTTTGAATGTAAATACAAAAAAAAAAGGGTGCAATTTTCCTCTTATTAAGCTTCAAGGAAATTTTTTACATTAATAACCACTTTCCTGGTTTAGCTGCAATAGAGGTGGTGAAGCACAAGTCCACATTAAAAGTGGTGCTTAGCTGAAAGCATGCTAAGATTGTTTGCACAGAGTGGAAACTGTGTCAGGAAGTCTCAAGATAATTTGTCTTAATATCTAATAAACTTACAGATGAAAGTTAAAGGACTGTAATTGCTCACCTGGAAGAAATTGTTGTAGAAAAGTAGCTACAATAGGTAGAATATAGGTAAATAAATTAAAAGTAAAAAATGAAGACATTAATACTGTGGAGTTAGTATGTTTTTCTCCACACTATTGTACTTCATTCTCTAACCCCACACTTTACTGTATCATTTCAGTTAATCAATAGGAAAATCAATGTATGATCTTAATCAATATTAGTAAGCAGATGTGATTTATTGGGTAGTATACAGGACTTGACCTCTTGGGAGCATTGTGGATAATTGTTCATGGATCAAAGATTGTCTTATAGCATGAGCTGTTTTTACCTTTTTGAAAGCACATTCAAGGAGAAAAAAGCATTTCTGTCAATTCACAGTATATTTTTAAAATGCACTGCAACCTGAAAGAGAAAATTTCAGAATCATGGTGGGGATTCCAGGGACAGAAGTTACCATGACTGAAAGTCCTGAAATAAGCCTTGTGTTTTTTCTTGGTAAGGTGGTGATCCCATATCCTAAAATACTCCTCATTATGTTAGCTTGGAATTGTATGTTTTCATTTTTTCCAAAACACTTGATTTTAAAAAGTTTATTTAAAGTAAATATTTAGCATATATTATTAAATCCATGTGTTTTATCATTTAATAATTAATATATTTATGACAAGCAGCATAATGCCAGTAGTCAGTATTTAACATTGATAACTTTATTATGTTAACATAATATGGTAGGTATGGTCTTCCTTATTCCTATGTGATACAACCTGAAAGGTCTGTGTCAGTCTTTGAAGGATGAAGAGACTAAGGATGATGTTTATAGGGTAAAGAAAGTACTGATAATTGTTTATCTTGATAAGTGAATTAGAGAAAGCAGTTTTAATGGTGCTTTATTTTAAGGCTTTTTAATGTGGTGAAGAACAGGGGTGTGTGTGTGAACATTGTTAAAATTCATGCTCTATTACTTTTTGGGTAGACTTAATGTGTTTCTGACTGTGGAGCTGTAAGTGACCTTGAATCTCTCTGAGGAATTGTCTTTTTTCCTTCTGTACCAGAATGCATGATGTAAAACCAAAGGCAAGTTTATACTGGTAAGGTCCTCTGTTACATCATTTTGCTTTGGTGGGAGATAAACAGGTTCCTCGGCAAGCCATGGCTTTGGGGCACACTGAAAGAGCCACGTTCTCTCCCAGCTGCCACCTGTCCCTGTTTTCCCTTTAGTCCTGACCCATAATCTCTGAGTCAGCCCCTCATCCATCCCCAGGCGAAGCTCCATGCACTCCAGCTGGCCATTGACATAGAGGGTGACACCCTGTCCTCGTCTCCCCTGCCTGTCCTTCTGAAAAACCCCATATCCGTCCATTCCAACATTCCAGTCATAGGAGCCATCCCACCATGTCTCCATGATGCCAATAAGATCATAGCCCTGCAGGGATGCACGCCTCTCTAACTCCTCTCATTTATTCCCCATGCTATGTGCATTTGCACAGAGACATTTAAATTGGGCCCCTGATGAAGCTGACTTACTGGCTGGAGTGACTTCAGTTTAAAGCCCTCTTTGCCAGCTTGGCAAGCTCATGACCGAAGACAATCTTCCACTTCTCTGACAGATGGACCCCATCAACCCCTGGTAGACGGGTTTCTTAAAGCAAGTCCCATGGTCTAAGTAGCTAAACCCCTGGGGCTGTGGCACCGGTCCTGTGACCATTTGTTGATTTGCTGGATTAGACTGACCCTTTCAAACCCCTTCCCTTTGAGTGGGAGGTTTGATAAAAAAACTACCTGTTCCCTGGAGTCCATTACCACCACTCTCAGGGCTCTGTAATCCTTCTCGATACTCCTCGGACTGCTCCTGGCTCTGTCACTGGTGCCCATGTAAAACAGTTTCAGGAGTATTTAGTTTCAGTAGATATAAGGATGAAAAGCTAAATTCCATGATAAAGGAGTTAATGTGAGCATCTGGGAGAAGAGTAAATACAGAGATGTGATATTAGGGTGAAAATGAAGAGAGTATAAAACAGAAATGAAATGAAACAAAATCAAATGAAATGAAGGTTGTTTAAAGACATCACCTGAAAACTGGGAGAAGGAAGTTAAAGGAAGGTGATACCATGCCAGGCATCAAAATGAGCTGTAGGAAACTGGGTGCATAAATTGATTCTTTAAAATAAAGGAATTAAGACTGTTAAAGAACTTGATTGTGATGTGTGTAACACTCTGAAAAGTGAAAAATGGCTAGCTTACCAGTTCAGTCTGCATGCCTTCTTGAACTAGTAACCTCATTGCTTATACTTTCCTGTAAGCTCTTTGCTTAATGCTGTCATGTTTACAATTAATTCCAGCAAGGATGACCTCTTCTGTTACGTATTGCATATATTCTTACAAGTTCTGTGTTGCTGCAGTTTTTCCCCTTGTTGTTTTGTTCTTTTTGTCTTCTAAATATAGCTTTTATTCCCTTGAACATACATTACTGGCCTTACGCACTATCAATAGTAAGAGATATATTGGTACATAAAGAAACCATCAGGACTTAGAAAACCACTAATGTTTCCCAGGCTAATTGTGTGAGAGAGGGAGTGAGCAAAATATAGTGGCTCATCTGAAGGAATGTTTTTAGGAATCCATTTTTTCTTTGTATTCTGAATAACCCTGCAGTAAATGTTCTTGGCTTCAGATACAGCAGTCTTTTTCTATATTGAGCCATTGACTCTTCACTGCTGATGAACATTTTGTGTTATTAAATAAGTCCTCTTTGTACAAATCATGAGATTTCTTTGAATTTGATAAATTCGTATTAAATGTTAACCAATTAAATATATTTGCATTTTCTTATTTGTAGTCCTATTTTTAGATATGATCCCTAAGTTTTATTAATTGATTAAATAACGGTTAGCTATTAAAAATGCTGCTTGCACGGGCAGACCTCTTAAGTGTTTGAAGCCAATGCCTCTTTATTGCTCTGCTAGACTACTTAAGTACATAAACTAGACAGGACAACTTTACCCCAGGATGCAGTTTGTGGTAGAGGCATATCTGCTCAATGTAGGTCTGAATATACCTTAATCAAAAACTCCAGATGAAGAGCTGACATCATGAGTGCTCCTTGGCAATTAATAGATGACAGCAGATGTTTCTGAACATCATTAATCATTTCAATATTGATGTTGATAGGTCTAGAAGGCAGCTTTGGGGTGAGATAGAGGTCTCCTGAAACTAAGTGGTAATACAGTTTCAGTCTCTATTGGAATATAAGACATTCTATGGGAATGCTCTAATGGAAATGTTATATGTGATTCTTACAGGCCTAATTATGCTCACAGCTAGAACTGTTTTCTCTGAAGTCAATTCTTCATTGGTTGAAATGGAAACAACACTTGGAAAATCTCAATAAGGGTGTTAATAAATTCAGTTTCCAAAGACATTTTGGCTTGGGTCAACTTTTTCTTAGGTGAAAAAGAATTATGCTGGATGTCACTTTGCTGCCTTCTTTGAGTTAGGGCTGCTGTCTACAGCAAAGGAGCTTTGATAGCAGGTATCAGAATTAGAAGCATCGCATTTAGATTCAGCTATCTAGGTCCTGAGAGTCTAATGTGAACTGTGCATCTTCTCTAGTAACCATCCATGAATCAGCATGCACTCCAATTAAAGTTGGAGAAGACCAGCTTAAGAACTTCCAATTTAAGAAGCTGCTTCCATCAGTTCTGATGAAGTTTTGGCTTAATTTTCCCATTTTGTGATTATGTTGATAGTGTGTGCCTGTATGTGAGGGTGTATTTCTGACTTTTGAGGGTAAACTGGAGGGATTTTTATTTGTATTAGTCTGTGACAGAATTTGTTCACTTTTCTCAGAGAGAAATTTAGAGAAAATCCGTTCTGAAAAGTTACATTCTTTTCCTAAAGGACACCAAAGAAATTCTTTGGTGACAAGCATATCCAGCTGTTTATGAAATACACTGGCATTCTTTTGCCAGGGATGACTTTGGAATTGGGTAGGTCCCTGGATGCCTCATTGAACTAAGCATGTATTTTCTTCCTTGTGATGAAATTACATCAAATATCACTACTACTCTTTTCTTCAAGTACTAGCTAGGGCTGTTGGCAAAGGTGCAGAGGGCGAGCCTTGCTCTGAAATAGCATTGAAACACATCTAGTTCTTGTGGATGAGGTTGCATAAGGAACTTTGGAGGCAGAAATTCTCTGCTTATCCAGAGACCACATGGAGAAAGCACTTTAAGCTTCTGATGGTCCATGTAACATTTTGATCTGGAAAGCTTAGTACAAGTGATAGTTCACTTGCATTCATCTTTGCACTCATTTAGCATGTAGCCTTTACAAGGAAATTCTTGAGATTCCACATTCAGTTAGGACCAGAAATCTGACAGTGAAGAACTGAACTGAAACCGTGAGTACTCCTCAGGTAGCCAGTCAGAAGGCTCTCGGATAATGGCTTTCAGATAATACTTCGAGTTAGTAATGAAGGCTGTATTTCAGTCACTGGCTAAGCAGTAAAAGATGTGATGTGTGATGTCACTTAAGCACTTATCTGATGATGAAAACTTTCAGGGGCAGTCAGAAAGTTTAAAAACACAAGTCACTCAATAGGTAGAACTTATGTCTGAAAACTAAACTCATTTTGCAGCTCTTGGAGAGTAAGTACATTCTGCAGCCTTCCTTGGCATCAGTGGGGACTGCAAGGGCCTCTCTCCCTGAACATGTTGTGGAGCTCATAAGCATTTTCAGTACCTTTTTACTTCTCAATTGCACTTAACTGAAATTTGCAAATGGATTTGCAGGTCATTGAAGTTATGCAGTTTCAACACATAAATCTCATTTCCTTAGGAGATCTGGCAAGAAATAAATTTGCCTATACCTTAAGAGGAAAATATTAAATGGGAAAAAGATTCCCTTTTGTAACAATTTAATAGAAAGTACCGACTGAGCCTGATTAATGTAAATGACAGTAGAAATTATTGTTACTGCAACAAATACTGTTGTTCATGTAGAGCCTCATTTGTTTAAAACTATCCAAAGGTTTATACAAATTCGGAAGTAAAAATGCTTTATTCAGAAATATAGAAACAGCCACCGTGTTAATCAATGCGTTATGAAGGAATAAACAGGTGAATATGCCAAAGAACAATTGGAAAGAGCTGTATTGTTCTGTATTGAGGTACTAGGCTTTAATCCAAGAAGTGACAACTTATTGTTCCTTATATATTTGGTAATAGTGGTCATTGGGAGAAGATTTCTTTTAGGCAGTTCAGGAATTCTTTTAGGAATATCAGTAAGGCTTATTTTGTCAATTTTTGTTTTAAATATGATTAAGAATTAATTCTTCCTAAGACAATTTCCCGTCTAATATTGACACCCAAAATGGAAAGTTAAAGTGAAATATGGCTATTACAATTCCTGTACCCATAAAGAGTGTAAGTAAATTCACTAAATTATCTCTTTTCTAAAAAGAAATCCTGAAGATTTCTAATGGAAGTCCTGTATGGCTTTGTGATCCTTAAAATGTGGGGTTTATAGAAGGCTGTTGCAACTATCTGTATGACTTCTTTTCTTTAATGGTAACAGGCAGCATAATTCTGTTGATGAAAGACCATTATAATACAATAAACCTGTCTTTTAACATGGTCCCATCCTCTGACAAAAGAGACAAAACCATCAGAGGACAGCGTGTTTCTATTGAATCACGTATAGCCCAGTTAACTTTGGTAACTGGAGACAGGGATATAGAGTAGTTGGGAAATGTTAGTAAAGGACTACTAACAGTACTGCTTTGAACTCCACACCTCAGGCTGTGAATGCAGAGCAGGACTCGCAGCAGGTGGAAAGTGCCTGTATGAATTTGCTAGAGGATGGATGCGTGCTCTGACACTAGATTACTGAATCTCTGGTCGCTTGCATTGATTTTTCAAAGCAGAGACTGGTCTCTAAACTTAGAATGGTTGAATGGGCTCTGAATCTGAAAACTGCTGACTGCTTCTCGTTCATAAACAACATATCTTTTCTTTGGGCTTTTTAAAAATTCCCTTAGTTTTGTCCATATGTTATCTGAATCTCCCTAAAATGCTGAGAGCTTTGCATGCTTGTCTCTTTTGCTTCTGCAGTGACATTTTAGGCCTGGAATTGAGCTTTTTAAGAATAATCTTTTGAAGGAATAAGCCTTGGTGTCTTGCCAAGATTTTTTAATTGAAACTCTCTTCATCAGATATGTGTATTTCCTTAAAAAAAATATGGCAGAGGAATGACTACAACATGATATTAGTGGAATATACTTTAAATGTATGATTAGTTTGTATCCACTTGAAATTTAATTTTAAAGTTTTCTCCTTCCCCATAAGCTCCCTACTGTGGCTTAATTGTTACTGGCAGTGAATATCTGTAATAATCTCAAAGACATCTGGTTCCTTCAGTTCTATTAACTTGAAGCAGATAGGAGCAGATGCATTATAGCATAGCTATGTCTCAGATATTTGCAGTCTTCAAAAATATTAGTTATGACTTATAGGAATGATTCAACCTTTTCTTCACAGGCTGCTTAGCTTTCTTCAAGTTTGAGGGAAAAACACTGAAACCTGTGGTTTTGGTATAAACTGTGGAAATAAACTAATATTAAAATCACGTGGAGTTGGAGAGTTGAAATGTGAGAATGTAAAGGGCCAGGAGGAATGTTACTGTTGGTCTTTCTGTAAGATAGAAAGAGAAAAGAAACCTCATCAGCTCCTTCTGGGAGAAGTAGCTGGACTTCAGCAGAGTGTCTTTGAACGTGGCAAAAAATTGTTGCAAGAATATTTGAACATTGTGTGCAACACAAATAGGCTTTTTATTGTGGCATTCTATTATAATTTAAAGGACTTGTGCTTTCATGAGTGTTTCAGGTTGGGATGTTTTAACCCTCTGACTGTTTATAGTTATCTCCTTGAATGAAGCACCGCCTTGCATGATAGTCCCAAGCTTGGGGAAGGGTCAGGACAGCTGAATGTGTGTTCTGCGTGTAAGGATTAACTGCCAAAAATTAAAGAAGAGTGTGAATGCATGGCACGTACTTTGTTTGCCAATCCTTGCAAACTTGAGTTTGGGCTCCAAAAATGACACTGGGGTTTTTCCACTGCAGACGCAGCAATAAATGAAAATCAGACTGTCAGGTAGCCCTGTGCTAAACCAATTGCCTTCGCTTTGCTTGGCATATGTGTAACAGAGGTTGTTCTTTCCTTTGCATCATCCTTAGAACTATCTCGTAAAATCTATCAAATCTCACCCTCCTGTACCTGCATTTTGTCTGGAATGCCACTAGGTATTGATGTTTTCTAATAATAAATAAATAAGTAAAATACAGACAGATATGACTGAATAGCCAATGGAAACCATTCTGGTGAGTAAGAGGCACCATTCCTTAACCATCTTTTCAGCATAACATAGGTATGCATCATTATATAACCATGCTTTGGTTTTGTGGGTTATCAGTAATTAAATAATCAAGGGCTTCTGCTGCTAGAAGAATTAAGGATGAATGTTAGCATTGTTAAACAAAAATATATACTTAAAGGAGCATCATATTTTTACATTTTTTAAGAATAACCTCTAATTTTTCCTAAGTGGATTGGAAAGCTCTTAAGGATAATAAAGTTCTTCAACATTTGGTAAGCTATATTCATTATTCATAGAGATAAGATTAATAAATAATATTGAATGGCAGCAGATAGTTGTATTTTGCTTGTAAAAGGCTATGTTAATGGGGGCTGCTGTTAGCACACATCATGAAAGCAGGCCTGTTTACTTGAGATGTGAATTAAAAATTAGGCAAAAGATGTCCTGAATTAAAGCAGACTCAAAAGCCTTTGGCTTATTTATTCAGGGATGGAACTTTTCCACTTTCTTGGGTTTGGGTTCCCCGCCCCGCCCCGAAGACTTGCCATCATGGCAACTGGGTTAATAGAGCAAAGATTACTCTTTTGTTCTAATCTGGTGTGTGATATCAACTTCCTTATTTCTATCTCTGTAGTACACTTTGATGTACAGGAAGGCTCCCCTAATCTTTGCTTTTCCATTATTTTAGTTTGTAATTGGAGCAGAATCCCAGAAAACAATACAATATAAGCTCTGGAGGAGCTCTTTGGCTGTCAAAGGATCTACTTGTGCTTCCATTATATTGTTTTAACTTTAATTTTAGAAAGTGAAATTTCTTTGAAGACTGAAGAAATTCTTTAGAGCTCAAAATGCTTTAAATGATTTGTGCATTATAACCATTATTCTAGACAATATCTGTAAAAAAACTCAGAAAGGGGAGAAATTCATCTGACTAAACATAGGCAGTTTTAGGTGATTACCAGGTTTTTGCTGCCAGCCTTGGCAGGAGAGGACCCTGTAGATTCCCAGTCATGTCTTCTAGGCCACTGAGGTATCTACAGAGTAAGGGGGTAAGGCTGGTTGGTAGCATGTGTGCTTGAAAAAATAATGTAAACCCATCAATAATAGAAAAAAGCTGTGTCATGAAACTAATAAGAGGATGGAGGAAAAGGTACTGTTATGCACAGGCTCAGCATAATTTAATAATGCTTCAGAAATCTGGACCACCAGCTATGATGAATGAGTAAAGAATCTGTTCGTGTTTGACAGGACTAAAACTTACTTAGGAAGTGTTACTGGCATTGCAGATATTGGTATTCACAAACTCTGAACTTTAAAACACAGCAAAAGAAATAAAATATGCAATACAATAAGATAAAAGTAACAAAGCACAGTTCTGTCTATTCAGCTACTCATTGCCATAATAAAGCAGGTGGGAAGGAGAACATATCGAATTGCTTTGATGTGTGTACAGACTCTAATTCAGTTCCCCCATTTTTTCCTTTATGTGTTTTTTGTGCTGATAGTACAACCTAGCAAATGCCGTTTTAGTATCTATCAAATGTCACATCTAGTTGGCAGAACTTACTCCCTTCTAATCCAACCACTGCTCTTGCATTCAAGGTGTCATGAGAGATTTTCTAGCACATTAAATAAAAATAAATGAGAGTTTGAACTTTTATTCCTTCCTTTGCTGAATTTGAAGTGGTAATGATTGTTTAGGGAAAGCACATTTGAAATGAGTGTGAAAAATAGCTCAGTTCAAAGCCGCAGGACAAATTTGGGTTAGCTTCTTGTTTAGAAGCAGTTGAATCAGCATACAGTGCTGATAAAGTTGCCTAAAATTCAGAGGTGTAGTGGTGGGAAAAAGTGCCTGTGTTCTTTAAATCCTTCCCATAGTACTATATCCCTCGTATAGCTTTTAGCAATTACGTAGCAGTATTTTTACTAATAATTTGGTTCTTTAGAAGTGGTGGGAAAGTCAGAGTTTTGAAACTAATGAAAGATTGTTGAATGTTTCTGTTAGGATGATTTAACACTAGGGATTAATTTTACCCTCATTTGCCATTGTGTTCCCTGCTGATTAAGGTACTGCATGGGCCTTAGTTCAGAACGTGGTTTGTTTCCAGTAGGCATCAAACTACTCTTTGCATTTACACACCTAAGTTTTATCTCCTCTTTTCCCATATGGCTGGTAGGTTGAGATGTCAATAATGCCGTACCTAGTTGACTAGAACTCACTGGCAATCTTTCGATACAAATCTTCAGAGGCTATTGTGGTTTGGTGGTCAGAAAAGGATTGATTTGCTTCCAAGTCAGTCAGAAGGCACCAAAAATTAGCACAAACAGGGCACATTTCTTGGTGTCATGGCTTCGACGTTTCTTTTCACTGAGGAGAGAAATAGGTCCTACTTCTGCAGTTGCCAACTCTTATATTATGCCATTTCCTTGGACACTGTTTGATTCTGCCCCCCAAAGCAGCAATGACAGCAATTGTGACTCTGAATTGAAGAAGTCAGCAAGTGCAAAAGCATTGACTAGTGAGAACAAGAAGTACAATCTGCTGCACTTCCTAGATCAACCCATTGAGCGCTTCACTTAGCAGAACAAGTGCTCTGCTGGAACAGTGTAAGCCAGGTAATAATGTACTTCATTAACAATCTCACTGAAGTTATCTTGATACTGCGCACTGGTAGTTAATCTGGGATAATGGCCATGTCCAGTACCATCACAGGCCACTTGAGGGTTGAAATGAGAAATTCATACTGTACTTGGCTCTTTTCTGCAGTTTCTAGCCCCTGGTTCCACTTGCGAGTTGGCACAGGTAAGGAGACAGAGAGCTTATGTCTCCATGTATGGCTGGGAGTATGGGGGAGAGAGCCCACAAGGACGGGGGGAACAATTTCTTCAGGGTTAAGAAAGTGTCTGGAATAGTGGAAGTCTACTCAGGAGGGACAAGCTTATATGAAAAAAACCCAAACACAAAAGTCATTAACATTCAGGCACTTAAAATTTAATAGGTTATAAAATTGTTTTTAAACCAAAGTAAATTTTTTACAGGCAAGATGTCGGCTATTCAAGGATGCTGTACCAGAAAAACAGAACTAATATACTTATCAAAAGGTTTTGGAAAACAAAAGCAGAAAGAAATAGCACTGTTAAACAGCAGAATAAGATGACTGTAAGAAGCAAGAAAATGTCCTGCCAAGAGGTGAAACTGTGTTCAAATGAGAAATACACAAAGGCTGGTAGACTCTGGCAGGTTAAATGTAAAAGCACAAGACAGGAGGGGGAAAAAATAAAAAGAGAAACACCTTGCAGACAGAATAAAGATGAATAATAATACTTTTTTTGTTTGTTTTTCAAATACATCAGAATCAGGAAGCTAGAGAGCAAGATTAATAGGTGATCAAGTGCAGAAGGAGCCCTCAGAGAAAATAAGCCCACAATCAGAAACTTAATCTTCATTTTAACTTCTGTGTTCTTCACCCAATGTAATCAGGCTGTAGAAGCCTTTGCAATAAGATGACATAAATTCTGAAAGCTTACACAGCTTTCAAGAGCAGATCAAAGAAATTAATGGAAGAGGAACTTACTGAGGGCTAAATACAGAGATGTTCTCTGTCTCAAAAGTTGCCTGAGCTACACATCACAGGATGCTGGGAGAGCACATTGCAATATGTTACATACTTTTGTTACGTATTTCCCTGAGCATCCTCTCACTTGCTTCTCCTGAGGATGCTGCAAAGCTTTACTGAGTGGCTTGGTTATGGCAGGATCTCAGAAGACTGGAACAGAGTGAGGATTTGATGTGTTGGTGATACTCACCATGAAAGAGCGTATGGAATACTCTTCTCACAAGCATGTCTTAGCAGCTGCTATGGTATTGCCAACAGTGGCAGCAAGTGCTGTGGAGTAGAGAGGGATGCAACAGTAGGGTAGCAGCAACCCTGGAAAGGCAGCAGTTCAGAAAAGGGTGTTGTTTTCAGACTCCCTGCCAGCCCCCAAAGAAAATGTACCATGTTCAGTTCTCTGGCAATTTTCTAGAAACCCGAAAAAACCCAGTGAGTGGGTTTTGTTGGGTATAAATTCCAGGCTGGATGGACCTCTTCTCTGGCCATGCTTATCTTCTGCACCTGTCGGTAGGAAAGGCACAGTATTTACCTCTCAGGTACAGTTCCTGCTCATTACCAGAGGGAAGAGAGGGGTTGCTGACTGCCGAGAGGATGGATCACACATCACCTAGCCATATATGGAAAAGCTGTGATTTCTCCTGTCATTGTCACTGCACATTATGGCAGAGATGTATGTGGCCTAATGGAGCTAGAAAAAGTGACATTAATTTATTTATAAATTACTGGAAAAGTCTGGTATAAAACTTGAGATTCTCCTTTTCCTACAGTATTTCACATTACTCTTTCTATTAGACTGCAAAGAAGTTCATATGCTTCACTCTTTTTGGACAGATTGCATATTAACTGTCTGCTGTTTCCTAGAATTGACCTACATGTTAAGTCATTTTAGGCTGCTGTAGAAGAAGTTACAGAGACTGAGTAAGCTGCTTTTACTCAAGACTAAAATAATACTGCCTTTATTTCCAAATAAATTTTGTACTACTCAACACAAGGATTATTCTGCTTAGGAATTTTGCATTCGGATAATCAAACTAAAATCTGATACCTGTTCCCTTACTCTCTGTCACTCATTATATTTGCTTATTACATATCTCGTGTCTTAGATTATTAGCTTTGTAGAAGGCAGGGACCAGACCACGTCAGAGATGGTGGCCCTACTTCTGCTTGTTACATACTGTACAGCAAAATAGTTTTCCTATTTGTATCTTGGTAATGTACAGTACAGAAGTGAAGAGAATATTGAGCTTTTACTATCCCCTTCTGCTCTCAGTTATAAACAGGCCAAGTGGCTGCTTGTTTCTTTTCATGGTCCTGTAGCAACACTTGGGCTGTTCTGTGATCTAATCTGGATTTTGCTTATCAGTGTGAGAGATACAGTGAGCACCATCCCTGGAGTGAGGAGGCTTCAGGTTCATGCTTACAGAGGCTAGATAACACCAGTACAGGCAGCTGTTGCACCTGGGTGGCAGAGGTGCTTTTCACTGGTGGAATGGCAGCAATCTCTTGTAAGAAGGAAGAGATGAACAACCCCAGTAAGTGCACCAGGGGTTGGAGAGGGTATTTCCTTGTCTTAAAGCAGGGAAATCTCTCAAGGCAGGGATCCAAAAGCACTGTATGGCCAGTTGTTTTGTGACTGGGGCTGATTTAACCTGGATTTTAGTTTGAGGAGTAGAAGCTATGTTTCTATTGGATGTTATCTCCCTAGAAGATGGATAAGATGTGAGGTTGTCCTTAAAGACATGTATAACACTCAGACAAAAACCTATGGGGCAGTACTGCAGATTTGTGGTGTTTACAAGAGAGGGCTCAATAGGAATTAGGTGAATACATTCAGATACTTTCAAAATTTGCTCTAGGGGAAAAAAGTAATAAAAAAATTTTCAAATAGTATCTTTCTTTTTGTCATCTTGTGTTTTAATTTGCATTTTTCAGCTAGTTTACAGTTAATTATGGATACACTTAAATCGTTGTCTCGATCCAGTATTGATGGAAAACTCTTATAGGCAGAAATAGAAGAAGAAAGAATGGTTGATACTATAGGAGTAGGTTTGTGGTCCTCCAATTTCAACATGCAGAAAGTGACTTTTAAATCACCAGCAAATCTTGCCAACTCTAGGCCATTAATTTGATGTGGAAGTTACAGGAATTTTTTCTATGAATGTTTAAGCTAAGAACAAATAATTAATTTTCTTTGTTAATTTTGAAGTGAGCAGACTATGGAATTGAACTGTTCAGCTTCTGGGGATAAGGCATTTGTAGCTGACCATTTGCCACTTGTCACGGAATATTTTTATGATTTTGAAAAACAGGAATCTGTTTATTTGATAGCTGCCCTCTGATATTTGAGCTGCATAAGCAGGAGAAAACAGTTACAAGCAAATTAGTGGGAATGGTTTTTTAGTTATATGTATCCAAGACTAAAGATGATATTTTAATACCTATTTAATTTGTTTAGAGTATCTGATCCTATGAAATGTACAGTGGAAACTCTTAATTCACAGTGACATCAATGTTGAATTCGCAGTGACTCCAATATGACTGTCCTGTATCACCTGCTAATGCAAGGAAATAATATTATTCTCTGCATTGCAAAAAGTGCATTGAGGTGCAGAGGGACCTAAGGCACAAACCCGCAAAGTTACTTAGATATTTGTCCAGGGCAGGGAATTTCCTGCATTGTACAGATCATGCTGGCCTAGGTTTGAGCCAGGGACCAGACCACAGAGCCTAGAGATATTTTTCTCGCTTTGTTCAGGTTGATACTTCAGGTTCACTGATGCACGTCTGCAGCTCAATAAGTGGCCTTAGGCCAGTCAGTTCTTATGTATTCACCTACTGGTAATTTCTTTCTAAAATCTTTGTCCTATATTGTCTTCTACACCTCAGTAACTGCAAATTGATAAAAAAGAATTGTCTTGACTAAAACTATTCTTTCAACTCAGCTGTTAGTTACTGTCTCAAACTCTGGTTACTGTCTGAGGGATCACTGACAGTCCATTTCAACGCGGTGACAAATAGATTAATATAAATTACTGCCAAAGGTGGTTCAGGCTAGCCTGTCTCAGCACAGAAATGGACATGGGGCATTCATGAAATCAGTTCTGGTTAATGCAGTTAGAGAAACTGTTCTTATCACCTCTCAGCCATGAGTTTCTCGAGGTCTTTCTATTGCTCTGTTCAGTCTCCAAAGATGTAAATGGGAGGGAGCCCGAGCACGTAGGAGTCTGGCTTTCCTCTGCCCTGGGCTCTTGGCAGCTTCCAGGCATTGTCAGAGGGCACCCTGTTGGTTACTAATGAGGATGGATGCCAAATTGGTTGGCAAACTTGGGTGTAATGAAGAGTTACAAAATTAAACCTTTACTTGACTAAGTTAGTATGAATGGTGATAAGTGCTGAACTGGGGGTCGTGAGTGACAGAACTATTCACCTATGCTAACCATGGGTATAAATTATGCATTTTCAAATTAATATTTAATAAATGCCACTGTTAAATATGAAATTCAGAACCATAGCTAAGAAAACAGTAATTTCATCATCTTCAGGCCCCTTTGAAGGGAGTACTTAATGAATGTTTTCTATGGAGTGAAATTTAAAAAAAATAAACTTTTCAGCAACTGTAACCTTGGTACTGAATTTAAGTAGATCTAAGTATCTTAGGAAGCAGGCCTCCTGTGCAGAGGAATTTATAATTCTGAGGTTCCCTGCTTGGAAGTGAGATGATTTCTGTTTTAATTACAGATCACTAAATATTTATTCTATTTATTTTTCATTTTATCTGTTTCAAATCTATCTAGCTTCAAATCCAATATCAGTGTTTATCTTCTTTCCGCTAGCTCCTCCTTCCACACCACTGCAGAGTCCTTCTCAAGGTATGTCCTTGCTACCTCAGGTGGCCTGCCTTCTCCCCTCCACCTTCTCTCCACCTGAAACTCTACCAGTCTTCTCACTTGGCAATTTGTCCCACACACTCTCTCAGTCCCAGACTCAGCTTGGTTTTATCCCTTCTCTTCACATGTTGGGGTGTTTTCAGCTCCTCTTCCTCTTGCCTCTATGTGGTCGTCTCTGCTTCAGCACTGGACAGGCATGAGAGAAGTTTCTGGGAAGGTTCTGCACCGACTGCAGGAATAGCCTTGTTGCAGGGTGTCATGGTTTTAGCTGGGACAGAGTTGACTTTCTCCACCGTAGCTGGTATAGTGCTGTGTTTTGGACTTCGTGTGGAAATCATGTTGATAGCACACTGATGTTTTAGTTATTGCTAGGTAGTACGTGTACTAGTCACGGACATTTCCAGCCTCTCATGCTCTGCCGGGTGCACAAGAAGCCAGGAGGGGAGGGGGCACAGCTAAGAGAGCGGTTTCAAACTGGCCAAAGGGATATTCCATATCATGTAACATCATGTCCAGTATGTTAACTGGGAGGAGCTGGCTGGGAGAGGGAGGCAGCAGTCACAGCTCGGGACTGGCAGCATCAGTTGGCGAGTGGTGAGTGGTTGTATCGCTTGTGTTTTATTTTTCCTTTTTATTATATTATCAATAATTATTATTACAATCATAATAATTATTATCATTACTATTTTATTTTAACTATTAAACTGTTCTTATCTTAACCCATGAGTTTTCTTGCTTTTGGTCTTCCGATTCTCTCCCCCATCCCACTGGGGCGGGGGGAGTGAGCGAGCGGCTGCGTGGTGCTTAGTTGCCGACTGGGGCTGAACCATGGCACAGGGAAAGCAGGGATAAGGTGGTGCTAAGTCTCCTGTAAAATCCGGGATGACTGTATAAACCCTAGCTGCAACTTATTCTCTGAAGGAACAGTTGGGACCTTAGAAGATGCGGTGTCTTGCTCCATGTAACCCGATTATGATTTAATTGTATGACTAAAAGTGACAAACTGAGTGTGAAGTTCTGATATGTGCAATGGCATCTGTTGCTTTCATTGGGTTTTTTTTTTTGGCTTTTGTAATGGGAGGAGGGTGTTCTTAAATATCTTGGACTTCCACAGAAGTATCTTCTGTGGCTCCCTCTAGGTTTTCTAATGTTTTCAGGGCCACAGATCTGTTTTGGTGGGCCAGGTCTATACTGCAGAAACTGCACAGCATTCATTTTACTCTTAATAACACTAATTTCATGAAGAAGGGAGGAGCTATGCTGGTGACAAATACCAAAGAATTCATGTTCAATGAGATTTATCTGACAAAGGCTTTGTCAGGGGCCTTCATAAAGTTTAGGTCAGAGAAGACGACTTTTTCTAATTGAAAGAAGGTGTAAGTGGAAGAATGTAATTTTAATTCTATCTTTTGCTGAAGTAAATGAAAAAGTGAAGGCAAGACATGCAGTTATGACTATGTAACTGTACCAGTATGTAGCTTATTAAGGAGCAACTAGAGGGAGGTCTTGCCTGTCACTGAATATTTTATACTTTTAAAATGTATTATGTATTTGACTTTTTGCTCTATAAGGAGTTTGACAGATGACTGAACTTGCATTAGGGGAATACACTGATATTAAATTAGTCTGAAGATGGTACAATGACTTGGGATTTCTTTAAAGTTCTCTGTATCTCAAATTAAAAAAAACCCTCTGCTATTTGAGACATTTGTGTTTGGGTCACAAGTTGTTATTCATAATCTTGCAGGTCATTTTTCTCATTGCACAAGCTGATCTTTAGTCCTGGAGAAGCGCTACCAGGTGTGCTCTTATTGCAGCTTTGTAGGAAGCAAAGTGGCTTTTAGCAAGGGGAGTTTTCTCCTTTCCTTGTGTACCAAGGAACAGCTCTTGAGATAGATACTGGCACTTCACTGAGCAACTATGATCTCAGTGCAACTCGCTGCATTGCCTTTTCACTGAGCTGTTTCTTAGAGTTTCTTGACATCTACAGCCACTCAGCAAAAGAAAAACAGATACAAAGTAGTCACAATCTGATGGCATTACCTGGAGTATGGAAATGAAAACAGAAAACATTTCCACTGCCTGGCTCCAGTTCAGTTGGGCACTCCAGCGTGTGTCCATCTCTCATGCAAAATGTCTTATTTCAATAAGCTGTGCATTTGGAGTGCTTTGCTAGTGCAGGGCCCAAAGCGTGGCAGAGCTGAATGGATCAGCACAGGTGTGATAGCAGGGTACACGCTTACAGAGATCCTCAATCTAGAAGCCATTTCTCAGACTTTTTCACCCATCTTTAAGTTAAGCTTGTGAGGAGTCTCATTGACTGCTGTGGAACTGCTAGGTGTGCTTGCTGCACATAGGCTCAGATTGTTCCTCCTGGCTTTTTAGCATGGGCTTTACTTCTGGACAGTGTTTGAAAGCCTAAATGCAAGAGGAAATACCTAACTTTATCCCTTGGAAAAGTTATTATATGGATATAATTTTTTCTTTGTTTTATTTGTGAGGAACATAGTTACAGAAGTTGAAGATACCAATTTTCTTGTGCTGACCTTTGTTATGGAGTTACACAAAATATCCATTGTGCAAATTCCAAACACATTATGTGAAGTATTTCAGGCTAATTGACATTTTTCTATTAATTTCCACTGCTGAAAGGGATCTGGAACATTTCTAATGTAGTTATTTCTCCTTCCAACTCCTGCATCACAGCAACCCTCTTAGTGCTGGTTTTGGTCCATTTTCTTCCACTTTTAAGAAACATATATCACAGAGTAGTAATTTATCATGTTTTTAGCTGCCTGCCTACACCGGGGAATCTATTTTAGTCTGCTTGCAGCAGGATCTTGTATTATTTCTCCCATTACTCTACATTGGTCTGCTGTCTTTTCAGGTTTCTGTATGTGATAATTATAGTAACACTGACTAAATAATATCAGTTTATTTGAAGATACCTACCAGGTATATGAGCACAGAGAAAATCCTCTGTAAGCTAACTTCTCCTGCTGTCTGTAAAGAGGAAAAGGGAGAATGGAGTCTAAACCATCTGTTCTCATTTCTGCGATTTTGAAATGTTGCTTTACCTGAAAATCGCCAGCAGAGGAAACACTGCAGTGCTGAAAGAAATGTTACAGCGAAAGTGCCTTGACATTTGGAAAGTAGGTCCCAAACCTTATAAGTGAGGAGGTAACTTCTCAGAACTGATGAATAGCCATAAAGGGGACCTTTGATTATTTTAAAATTTTATTTTATTTTTCTACTAACTTTTTTTTTATGCCGATTTGATGAAGACCACAAGTTAGAAATATGTGCTGGTTACAATTTTTTCTTCTTCTTTCAGCCACCACAGTATTTTCAGATTTGTGGGCTGGTGCAGTACCAACTCTTTGAAAAGGGGTGAGAAATGTTGATTAAGATCACATAGCATTCAGATTTGTTAGAAAGTCTCCAAAGCAATTAAAATGTGATACTGTTGCTGAGAAAGTTTAAATGAATAGCAGTTTGTTAATAAAGGACATGTGTGAATAGTTATTGTGTAAAGCCCTGGCAGATCCTATTAAGCTGAAGATTTAGGGAAATTCAAAGCATACTTTCAAATATTTTATTTTGCTAAAACTGTTTTTTTATTTTGTTTTGTTTCGCTTTGAGATGCTAACAAAGAACACAAAATAAGTAGCAGATCCTGATTTTCCTTTCCTTAACCCTGTTGAATCATGCCTTACCCTACAGGGGTAACACTGAAATTAAATGAAATAACTTGCAGAATAATGTACTACTTTCAGTAAACATGATAAAAATGGAGTCGAGAAGCAACTTATTAGCAGCAGTAATCACAGAATCGCAGAATGGTGGGGGTTGGAAGGGACCTCTGGAGATCATCTTGTCTAACCCCCCTGCTTGAGCAGGCACACCCAGAGCAGGGGCACAGGAACGTGTCCAGGCGGGTTTTGAATGTCTCCAGGGAAGGGACCCCCCACCCTCCCTGGGCAGCCTGTTCTGCTGCTCTGGCACCCGCACAGGGAAGGAGTTTCTTCTTACTTTTAAGTGGAACTTCCTGTGTTCCAACTTGTGCCCGTTGCCCCTTGGCCTGTCGCTGGGCACTATTGAAAACAGCCCAGTCCCATCATCCTGACACCCACCCTTTAGATATTTATAAGCATTGATGAGATCCCCCCTCAGCCTTCTCTTCTCCAGGCTGAACAAACCCAGGTCTCTCAGCGTTTCCTCATAAGGGAGATGCTCCAGTCCCCTGATCATCCTGGTAGCTCTCTGCTGGACTTGGTCAAGCAGTTCCCTGTCCTTGTTAAACTGGGGGGCCCAAAACTGGACACAGCACTCCAAATGTGGTCTCACTAGGGCAGAGTAGAGGGGACGGATGACCTCTCTCAGTCTGCTGCCCACACTCCTTTTAATGCACACCAGGATACCATTGGCCTTCTTGGCCACAAGGGCACAGTGCTGGCTCATGGCCAACCTGCTGCCCACCAGCACTCCCAGCTCCCTCTCAACAGAGCTGCTTTCCAGTAGTTCAGCCCCCAGCCTGTACTGGTGCGTGGGGTTGTTCCTTCCCAGGTGCAGGACCTTGCACTTGCTCTTGTTGAATTTCATGAGATTCCCCTCGGCCCAGCTCTCCAGCCTGTCCAGGTCTCGTTGGATGGCAACACAGCCTTCTGGTGTATCGGCCACTTCTCCCAGCTTGGTGTCATCAGCAAACCTGCTGAGGTTACACTCTATCCCATCACCCAGGTCAGTGAAGAATATGTTGAACAGGACTGGACCCAGCACAGACCCCTGGGCAACACCACTAGTGACAGGCCTCCATCCGGACTCTACTCCACTGATCATGAATAGCGATTCGTAATAGCAGTTTGGAGTTTATTTTAGCACATGTAGTGTGTATTCTGAAATTTCTTCTGTTGTAGACTGTCTGGGCCAAAGCCTATAGCTTTAATCTTAGTCAAATCACTAAAGAGTAGGAAAAGATTGAACAGATTCTCTATTTGCATGGTGTACAAATGTCTGAATGTGCCTATAGTCATCCCTGTAAAGCAGGATAATTCCTTTTTTAAGAATGGACAGCCATGTTTCTCAAGGTCAGGTTAGAAGCATTATGCTGGATAGCACTTTGCAGTCTCAGGGTTGCCAGCAGTGTAGAGGGGAGGTGCCTGGGTAAGGCTTTGAAGGCAATATTTTTAAACATATTTTTCATTGAAAATTACTTATTAAATGAAGGTGCTCACAGGCCACTGTGAAAATGTATTTGAGTTCTTTAATGATGCTTACCAAAGATATTCTCCTTATATACTTTTAGACTTTCAAAGTGGTATGGAGTATATGGAACTTCAGGTAATCAAACTGAAGAGAGTATTTTGCAGCATCTCTTGTATGAAGGAGGCATGGGATAAGAAAAAGCAAACATGACTGGCAGAGCTTTTGTGATCTTTCTCTACAAAAACCTTAAAAAAAAAGAGCTGACTGAGTCACATTCAGTAGACTAGAAAAATAATTTAATCTCCTTTGTACTCCAGTGCATGGATCTGTTACAATAGGTACTTCAGTAGGCTTGTGGGCTGGGGCAGAGCCAGACCTGCCAGTCACTGGCAGCAGGGGAATATCCTGATTCCCAGAGTTCTCATCAGTACTTTTCTTCTGCAGCACTTGGGAGTTCAAGTATCCCTCTCTGCTGCAAGGATTTTCTGGGGAAAAACTTCTAACTTCCTGCAGATACTTAGCTAATACTTCTAAATCAGTGCAAATGGTAAATTCTAGGTTCAGATGACCAGAAGTTGCTCTTAAAATCAGCAGATTCCACTAGCTTAATCTCTTCATTGAGGACTGGTGAATTCTAGAAAGTTACCTTCATAAGTACCAATTTTGTATAAAATCAGAATATAGCATTAAGGAGGGGAAAACATGATTAATCTTTTTGTGTTATGTAATAAACACACATATATATATATACACATAAGTGTGTGTGTGTAACATAATGTAGGTATAACAGAAGTAAGTGGAATTTCTGCTGTATAGATAGGCTGGCAGGTGCCCCCACCTGATGGTACAAACATCAAATACCCCCAAAACACTCCGTGATTTTTCTAGTCCATTCAGGTTGGTATCCATCCAGGAGTGACAGGTGTACTCCAAAACAGAAGTGTGAGTGATCATGGGCCCTAAACCAAATTACAGTTATAAAGTACCTCAGCAAGAAGCTGCTGAGCCACAGTATCTGGTTCACTGCTCCTTAAAAATAACTTGTTATTGTTTTGTAGACCCTTCAGCAGGGTGGAGCCAGTGCTGTATCAGAACCTGGAGATACACTATACACTACATGAGGTAGACACACTACCTCATGGGTTCAGTGTATGAGTCATCAAGTGCATCTGGCGTAATTTATTTTTAGGATAATAAAGCAACTAAAGCGTCTGCTAGGCACTTCCACAAGCCCTGTGCCGAAGTTTCCTGAAGTTCAGAATCTGTTACGACATACTAACTTCCAACCCCTAAACCACCTGTGGTCTTCAAAAATACACAGACACTGCCCAATGATCTTGCTAATTATTGTGCTTTTAAAGAACGATGTTAGTTTCATGCGGGCGTGTATGTATAACAAATACTTTGAGCAGGAGTTAGCAACTGAAAGCATGTGGCAAAAGGTCAAATGTTAATCTCCCTTCCTGAAAACAGTTCAAACTTGCAAAGCTTTGTAACACCTTTGGAATCTGGCATGTTGTCCTATTTCTGTGCTGGACGCTTAAGGTACCATAACCCTTCTGCAAAGCAGGAATAATACAAACATGTAACACATCCACTTTTCATTTTATTCTATGTATAAACAAATAAGCATGCTTAAAATTTCTGTACTAATCTCTACAGTAATTCATTCTCCTAAATGTGTGGCAGGACACGCATGCATAACTTATTCAGGAGACTGTACTCTGGCCTCAGTCTTTAAGGATAAAGCCTTAATCTTCAGATAATGCTTGTTTCATCCTTTCTTTATCAAAACCTTGTATTTCTACAAACAGGCTAAAATCCACTGTGCCATTACTGTATTGCTTGCTGTTAACAGGCACTGTCTTCCTTTGCATTCCTTGGGAATTCAGTCCGCCTTGTGGTCTTTGACAATGAGAAAAACCCATAAGGGAGCAGCTACACCAAATCACAAACCAGCTGGCCTGCTCCTAGAGAAACGAGGTTAAGCTTTGTTGGAGCTTTTATAATCATACTACCAAAGGATGGCATAGAGGAAACTACTTGGTACTTTCTACCTCAAACAGATCCCTAAGCCTAATATAAAGCCTCCAGGAGCAAAGTACAAACTACACCTTTTGCAAGGGGGAGAGAAAGGACTTGGTGATGTAATCAGGGTTATGAAAAACAACATACTTTTCTTCATATGTATTCTTCTTATACAGCTGCAGCTGCCTGTATCACACAAATCATGTAATCATTGTCGTAGCCTTGCAAGCGTCAGATCAAGCCATCATCCACTAAGCATTAATGTCAAAAGCAATGTAACCGTGTGCTGTCCCATCGCCAGGCAATCCCACTATGCTAACCGCGGTATGTGATTGCGGGCATGCATGCTTGCTGTCCAGCTGTTATCTGGGTTTAGTAACATTTTGCAGTTTTTCAGAAAAGCTTGAGATTTTATGACAGTAGAAAGGGAATGTTAATAGTAAAAACATTTACAATTGTGAAAGGACAGTGTTAAAAACTGTAACTAAATATTCATACCAGGGATGTTACTATCATCTGGGCTCTTAGGGTACTGCTTGAATGGATGAAATGAATTCTCTTTCCATTTAACGCGGTGGCCAAATTTACTTGCTTCAGTGGGAATAGGATTAAACTCTTTGATAACAGAATTTCCTGAGGAAGGAAAGTATAGCGTGGTCATGGACAAATCTAATAATTTTTCTGCTCTAATCATCTTATGCCTCAAAGAGGCACTTAGACCCCAGGGGGGCTAATATTTACATAATTGTAATTTATTGGGTAAAGATTTTCCCAACGCAAAGAAACATCAAAGTGTTTGCCTTCATCAAGTTCCAGAACAATTTTGAACTTAACATGGAAATGAAAAGTAAAGGAAAATATTTCTTTGGACCAATTAGAGAGTAATGCAACACAGTATTTGAAATCATATAGGTTGTTTGAGTATTTTTAATGGCAGGCAATTAACATTTTGTGACAAGCACTTATCAGTGCCATCACTGGACACAACGTACATGGTTGTGGGGGCTTGGGTGAGTATCTGATTAAAATAATTGGTTAGGTATTTGAGCAGGGTGTTTGTGCTAACTTTGTAGGCAAAACAGTGCTTATGTAAGAGAGAGCTTTCCCTAGCATTTAACTTCTCGCTAAAGAATAATATTGGGCATTGCAATTTCAGTAATTGTACCACAGAATATATAATCAGGTAAAATACTGATTGTTTATCTGTTACCTTAGGCTGTAATAACTCTAACTGTGCTGCTTTTTAGTATTTAAATGCAGGCTTGTTTATTTAATACTTTCACACATTTTCTGTTCAAGTTCTTGATCTCCTTTTAGTTACTCTCAGGTAAATTTAATTCAAACAACCACCTACTAATGCCACTCTATACTGCTTGTTGTACAATCATCTCAAGATGCTTTAAAGGCATGAATTACTTGAGCTTTACTGATTAAGTTTCCCACAGATGTGGGAAGTACTGTGCTCTTTCTGCAGGCAGGAAAAAGTAGGAATGGAAGCTCAGGCTTAGGAAATGACACAAGAAAGATCCTCAAACTCAACCACAGCAGTTTGCACTCACGTTTTGTTACAGCCATGGATCATGGGTTTTCAAAATTTTTCGGGATGTGAGCAAGACAGCTGAGAAAGTCACACGGACCTCATGGGTTTTTTTAATGAGGGGAAGGAAGGCTGTTTGAGAAGTACTTATTAGGTTAGTGTTGCAGCTGAAGAAGGGTTAGTGGAGAGCTCACGCACCACAAGTACATGACAAAAAGGAGTGGGGGAACAACTCGAGGAGGAGTTAGGAGAAGCTTCTTAAACATGCTCTCATCCTGAAGTGGTTTTCCTCCTGTTAAGACTTAGGAGGGGATCTTAGCCATTCTCCTGTTTCAAGAGGAAGGCTAGGAGATTTAAAATTTAAGTCTTGGCCTTTTATAATTTTTTTCATTCAAATGAGAGAGAGATTTGAGTTCAAGGCCCAGTTTTCTATGGATTTAATATACAATATAAAAATTGCCTAGGAGACTTGAACTTCTTATGGTGCAAATACAAGTAGGAAAAAACCTAAAATGCACAGTGTTTTGTTCAAACAATTGAAATCAAAGTAAATTGGTTTCAACAAAATTCTTGTCTGTTGGCATTCCAAGTTTATTGAATATTTCAGTGTTAGAAGAGCTTATAGAAAATTATTTTTTTTAGCTTGTACATTCAAATCTGATGGGGGTGATTTTAAAATCTGTTTTATACTAACACTTATGCTAGAGACCTCACTGCGGAATTTCTTATTTTCTAGCTAAGGTGCAGAAACATTACTCTTGACTGATTTACACTCCAGCCAGTCCAAAGCCCTACCTGATCAAATACTGAAGGGAGAGCTTTAGATAAGAGAGGTGCTAGACAATTTCAAATTCTGAAATAATGGAAAAATTGTCTATTTTTCTCGTATTTTGTGAGCAGAAAATGATGGTCTTATTTTAATAGATTATTGTAACAAATTGAGTCCTGAAAGAAAACCAAACCCAAACTTTCTGTCAATAGGGTGCTGTTGCCAAAAGATGACTTTTCCCAAGTTTAAGCACCCAGACCTTTTGAGATTATAAAAAAGTTCTGTTACTAATGGGTAATTAATGGTTAATCAATACTGTGCTCCATGAATTACCAGTTGGAGTAAAAACTTTTGCAGTTTTATCCATGATGAGGGTTTTGTCTTTTTTTTTCTGTAACTCATTTCAGTTAGGTAAGTTTTATTTACTGATTTAATCATGGGCAATTCAAAACAGGTAAAAATAAAATAGGAGGAAAGGGAATGCAAGAATTACTAGTAAAGCTGATGAAAACAGCAAGTAATGGCTCCATTTTTACTTTGCCACACACTCATAAAAAGGATTAGCATTTTCTCATGAGCACCTTGGAAGGAAGATCATGACTCAAGGACTAATGGTCCTTGCGACTGCATTGAAACTCATCCCTGGGTAGGTGCAGTGGTGTGTGAGATTGTAGGATATACAGATGCAAGGTTTCCTTTCTGTGGGAGAAAAGGATTTGATAAAGGTTTACAATCTGCCCCAGCTCACAAGGATTAAATTGCTCCTGGATCCCATAGATCCACTGAGATTTGGTACAGAAAATTAATTAGTGTTTATGTGAAGGACTGCAGTGGTATTTTTCTTCACATTTTAAAAGTTTTTATTTATTAATAGAAAAAATAGTGGAGAGAAATTCACCACCCCAAAGATTCTGATAACATGCTGGTGCATACGTTTTGGTTTTGTTATTAATTCTCTCAGTGAAATTCCTGCTTTATCTTTTAGTAGTGGTAACAGTAATTGCCCTACCCAGTTTTATTATCTGAAAAGTTTGCAGTTAGTGACAAGTTCTCAGCGATTTTAAAGGATTTTCTTGGTTGACTATAACACTCCTCAAGTTCCTTATATATTAAATCCAGAACTTGAATTTTCCTGTTGCAGATTATTCTAATGGAAGATTTAAAAATAAATATGTCTGACAGAAATAGCTGCATAAGGCATTGTTTTAGGCCTTGGCCCATGATATATTGTAATCGATGGGTCTCTTTCTGTTGACTAGTCAGGGTTGAAAATGGCGTCTTATAATATGGCTATTTTGTCGACTTTTATTTTCACACCTTCCACTAGATTTTACTGCAACAGAAAGTTCAGGAGAATAGTATTTGGGTTTAGTGACGAAGCCTTGGGCAAAGATTATAATTACTAAGCATAAACAGTGTGAGTATTCAGGTGGTGCTGGAGTGAGGGAATGATTGCCTTGCTCCGGTTTGTACTAGAAATGCCACTGAGAGATGTACAGGCCTGGCATGTACTGCGGTATTCCCTCTTCAGGGAGGAGATAAGCTATTTGTAAATGTTTTGGTTGCACATGCTAGCAGTCTCCTAGTCTAAACAAATCCTCATGCTCGTGATGCTCAAAGTCTGGCAGTTTTCTGTGGAGGCAAACTGGGTTTCACTCCTGTGCTACTAGCCACCTCTGAGCCCTGCGTCGCTTTGGTACTGCTAGCTGAAACATTGAATTTCAAATAATTTTCTTCACTGGCAGAATCTTAATGTGACATTTTTGCAAAATTTTCTTCCCTCTGTATAACGGACTGAATTATATTCAGGGGAAGCTGATAGTGGCTAGAATTAAGGAAAGAGTCCCTTGAAAAAAGCCCCTTGGAGATCCTCCCAGCACCCCTGCCCTCTGGGTACCCATGCTGAAATGTCCTCTCTACTGGCTTTTAAAAATGCAATTGCCTGTATGTGAGGAGAACATAGTGGAAAAAGTCATAAAAAGTATGCATGATTCACTCTTTACTCATTATTGAGAGAATTACAGTTTGGGGGATTGTTTTGGTTTTGGCTTTTAACGTTTATTTTAGTGGTACATTAACTATCACATATCTTTCTTTGTCTTCTGACCTATTTCACTTTTGATAATTTCTAATTAACATGCTTTTTCTAATTAAATATCAAAGTGCAAGCCTTTTGACTTCAAAACCCTGTAGCTTCTTTTTTTTCCTCTACCAGCTCTACCTTCTTGCTTTGTGTCCCCACACAGAGGGTGTTTTTGGCAGGCCCCTGGCGGCATGCACGGCTGCCATGGATACCGGCAACATAGGCTGCAGAGGACACTGTCAGGCAGTGGAAGCAAAAGAAATAATGGGTGAATGTCCAGTCTTGTACAAGTGTAACTTCTTATCCTGCAGCTTAGGTCAACTATGCATATATGAGCAATTAATTTTCTGCCTCTTCCAGGTGTGAGTTTTATTTATGTACCTTTGAATAACCTTGTTTATTATGTGTAGAAAGTATAATTTTTTTATGTAATTACTCCCTTTGATATTAGATTGTTTTAGAAACTATAAAACCAGTGGTGGTTATTGAGGTTTAAGCGTGTGAATCAGCAGGAGAAGCTAGCTGGTGAATTGAAGACTTAAGCGAAGATCCAGATGAACTGTGGTGTATTTACTTAGACACTGAGAAATAAATGAGTAGGGGGTTGAAGACACATTTTAAATGGGAAATAAATGCAAAGTAAATAGGCTGAGTTTGAGGTGGTAGCATTGAAATGTACATGCTGCACAAGGTACAAGCAGTGTGCTCAGTGGTGAAGAAACCAGAAATTCCTCAAAGCGTGGGTTGAAACGGGCAATAGAATTGTTGTAGAGTTGTGTCATTTGCTAACCACAGCAACATGCCTAATTTCCCTTGCAAACATGCATGAGTAGGAGGGCAGCTATGCTACAGGTGAAGGTAATAGAGAAAAGGAAGATATTTCTGAAGGAACTGCTGAGATAGGCCAGTTTAGCTCTGAATGAGTTAAAATACCCTCATTTACCTCAATCCATTCTGAAAAGAGGAAAAAAGTATTTTCAGAGTAGGGTTTGTCATATTTATTTGTGTGGTAGTCCCTTGCTCAGTAAGCTGCTAAATAGACTGTACTTCAGCAATCCTTTAAGTGCTTTTCATAATTTCTTTCTAGGAGGTTCTGGGGTTTAGGTAGCGAGGAAGCAGATTTGATGCTAGTTTGTTGTGGGATTCAGCTTTCTCTGATGTTGTGTAGGTGATTTATTTTGCATGGGTTTCGGTCAATCCCTGTGTCCAGTGGGATGGACAGGATGGGAGTACCCATTAATTTTTTCCATCATGGGATTTTGTTGCCCTTAGAAACAGAAACATGGATAAAATGTCACATGGTGCAATTGAGTGGATGGTTTTGCCACATTGGAAATGGTTTAAATTCCTCGGGTCTTAGTTTTTTAAATAAGAAAGCAAGAGTGGACCTTCAGTTTTCCCTCCTTTCCATTTTGTGTTTGAAGCAAGACTGCCAGCAAGCAGGAGCAGGGAGAATTTGACAGGCTCCATCTTCTGTTCGCAGAGGGACTATGAGATGAATATGCACCTTACGTTTTTCCCCATCTGAGGAACCTTTCACTAGTGAGGGTTGAAAGTGGTGAATGCAGTGCAGAGGCTACGGCTGTGAGAGTCCTCAGGTACTGGACAAATCTTTGAGATGCGATTTAAGGTATCTTTACAGTGTCTCTGTTGTACCTCATTGCTCAGTGCATGTGCAGGCTGAAGGACTAGGTTTGTAGGGGGTGCTGGCCCATGATTCGAAAAATGTGATTTCTAATCCTGGCTTGGCTATGAACTTTGGGTGAGTCTTTGTAACTTCATTTTTTCTCTTTCATTTCTTCTGCATGGTCAGTTAGTATGGTGTGCTCCTAGGGCCAGGCACAAGTTCTTGCTATCAGCACATACAGTGTGGTTTCGGCCTCGAGGTGGGTCTCTTGGTACAGTTGTAATGTGAATAATATTGCCAGCAGCTTAGTATCTTTTTTGAGATGCATTTAACATTGCTCAAGCTATGCCCAAGTATGCATGAGAGACTTCAATAACATCCAACGTGCAATAAGGATTGTGTCACCGGAAGACTTTAAAATCTCATTGAATGGCTGCAGGGACGCTTTCAGAAGCAATAAAGCGCAGTGTACAGCAGTGTGTTGTAAAGCAGGGGAAAAACAATCCAAGTGCAGTCTCATATTTTTTTCATTGAATCTATTGAAATTGATTCCAGTATAACTATAGTGACACTACTTTGTATGCTTTCTTGTCCTGTTATGTACCTTTCACAAAGACATTCATAACGGGGTGGAGGGGACTTTCTTTCACTTGTATGATTCTGGCTCCATTTTGGTCTAAGATGTGCAGGAAAGGAAGCATGTTTTTAAAAATCTACATGGAATAATTCTAGCTGGTAGGTGACCAAAATTGTTTGTTTTGTGCTATTTATGGCAATTATGTGTACAACTGGCAAAGTAGCCATGTGTATCGTTAGCATGTCCAGTTAAGCTAACTTTTAGCGATGTGATATCCTGAGAAGGTCATGTATGCAAGTAGCAATTTAGCCAATTAGAATATTGAACCTATGAGTTAAACAGGGTGACACTGATCCCTCAAAGATTTTACTAAATTCTTTTGGTTTGTTACTTTTTAGCACTATGTTGGTGTGATGTAGTGCTATACATGTATGGCAGCATCACAAATGTCAGTAGGCAACTTATTAAAGCACCATCTGTCACATTCTTGATGCTTTCGGATATTCAGTTTTAAGCATTATATAAAGTAAAATATTATCTTAGGGTTATTGGTGGAGAAAAAAGGCATACAAGGAGGCTGTATGAACTGGTTTATACAATGTGATTGCCTGAGATAGCAGAGATTTGGACCTCATGACCCAGTTGATGTCTGTGTTCAAGTAATGTTACTAGTCATGATGCTGTAAGTATATAAGAAATACCCACCTACTGTCACTTTCTGTTGGCAAAAAGGACCACGTTGACTAGTACAGATTTTGACTTCAGTCATTTTCTTTTCACCTGGCAGTTTTCTTTTTCAGGGATTGCATTGTTTGAACATCTCTGTTTCAAAATAAAGAATGAGCCCTTCCTGGAGGGTATTGACTTAATATTGAGATTTTGGACTTTGCTAAAAGAAATCTGTCTAAAACTTTAGAGTGGAAGCCTTTGTGTTTGCTGGATTGTGGAGAATTAACTTCATAAACCCGAGTGATGCTTGTTTACAGCGTAGTTGCTGTTGCACTGAAGACTACACGAGTACATGCAGTTGCTTCTCCCCTCTGTCTTTGCCTGGCTTGCTGTTTCTCCAGTTGACCCAGGGAGAAAAATACAAAGACATAGGCTCAACATATGTGGTAAATGAGATGTGCGGTCATTTTTTGCTAGCAAACTGCAGATTGCTAGCCATATTAAAGAGCTGAAAAGCTCTTGTTTGCTGTTCAGAGCATTGCTTGTGAGAAAACACACTTAGCCTCCTTATATGGAAGCATTAAACAGTAGACACAAAAAGGTAAAAGTGCTGCAGCTGGAGTCAAAGAATTTGAAAAATGTGTTGCTTGGTAAATGTGATAAAAGACAAAACCGTTTAGAAGCGGAAGAACAGTTGTTTAAAGCAAATATGTCAGATCCTTGGTGAATAACTGGTAGCTCTAAGTAACTTTTGTTTTAGAAGTATTTCATTTTTCAAGAAGGATTTTCTTATGTCAGAGTCGCTGTAGTATAAGGCTGAAATTGAAGGCACCAGGGAGAAGGCTGCATATATGTTGTAGAGAGTTGCTGCTGCTGTGGTGAGGAGACCATTGTAACGACACAGAAAAGAATACCTAAACACAATAATTTGCAAAGAAATTACTGAATGACAAGGCTAAACCATGGAGCAGATTCTCACCTGATGTAAATCAGCAGAGCTCCAGGAAAGTCAAGGGAAGGAATACTAATTTGTGTCGCAGCTGGCAGCTTATTTTATTGAACATGTATTTTACTTCTTTATTTGACATACAGGATCAGATTTAGTCATCTGTTGATCTCTGTACTCCAGCCAGGATTCCCCCAGTTTGATAATGCTTCATTTTTGTGTAACATTTTAATCACATCTGATGTAATCAGTTATGATATTGTGGCTGTGCAGAGGATTGTAATTTAAAGTGAGGAGCAAGCAGCTGGAAGAGAAGAATTCATAGCAACGATACCAAATTTTTTATTACCTTTCATCTCAGATTCTTCATTACTTTGGTGATAGCAATTGAGAATACGGAGCATGGGGAATGAGGATACTGTAATGGTGAAATGGCAACCTGTGGTTTTTCAGTCCTTGCTCAGAATAAGGCCTGCTCGTCCGTGACACCTCCTGAATCCAATGAAAGTCCAATTTCGGTAATAAGCAAAGAGTAGCAGGGAACACCCATTAAAGTATCAACAGAATTATCCCTCAATTAATTGATTTTGAAATATAATGGGATAATTTCTCATAAGGTTGCGTTTTTGGTTTTGTTGTGTTTTGTTTTGGTTTTGCTTTTGTTTTGTTTTTTTTTTTAATTAAAGATATTCCAAGCAAATGGCTCCAGATAGTAGTTACTGTGGGATAAAAATATTCTTCCATACTAACTGTTGAATAAAGAAAATGCTGTTGAATTCTCTTTACAGGGGAGCACTTTCAAGACAGGCACTGGACAGGTCATAGGGATAAAATGGCTATCCTCAGACCTTTTAACACAATACAGTTAACTGCAGACATTTGTTCCTCTGAGAAAACATTTTAGACCTCAGTTCTCTGATGTCAGACTAGATTAGTAACATTCGATCTATTACGGATGTCTGAGCTCTTTTATGACTAATGCAACAATAGATGCTTCATGTCATCATACAGTAATGTTAAAAAAAATGACTACTAGACAGTCCTGAAAATTTAGTGGAAAGTTTTGTATTTTATAATGTGATGCTAATGGAACAGGCAGAGGATAGCACAGAAGCTGGGACACGTAGCTCCCCTGGGACCACCGTTAGACCCAGGGGAGTTACTTTGTACAAACAACTAATGAAAGGATGCTTAGGTGATTAAACAAAAGCCATTTTTATTGAACCAAAGTGATTCACAGGTGTGGGTCAAATGTGCAAAATTTTTTACTTTTGAGATATGCTTCATTTTTGAACTCCCAAAATTAAGTTATAAATGTTACATTTCAGATGGAAAAGTGGTTTCTTTGTGGAGAAAACAGGAATATTTTTGGTTCTAGACTGGCGTTTTTCCACATTTTGTCTTTGGCCAAAGAACTGCACTGCAGCGTTTCTGTAAAATCATAACACTGGGCCAGCCTGTTATTACTCCACACCTTCTGTCTGTTGGCTGATGCGGGCTGGGGAGCCCTTCCTACCTGCAGCTCACCCGAGTGCCCTGTTCCCATGAGCCGCTGCTGCCCCATGTGCTCCCGACACCTTCCCTGCTGCTGCTCCGCTCACTGCTTTTCTTTGCACCATCGCTGCACTTTCCGCTGCTGCGGTTACCGCTGGCACCGTGTCACGGGGGCAGGACGGCGACGGGTACGGGCGCAGCAGTGGTGGCAGCCTGAGCAGCCACTGCCGTGGAGGCGGTGGCAGGACATGGCCATCTGAATGTTTCAAACTGCAGTACATAGGCTGCGCCCAACGGGTTTTGTCCTCTAGGTCCTTTTATTTGCTACTAGATTCTCCTGGGGGATTTTGTAAAAGCAGTAACAGTTCAAGGACTTACTTTGCCTTTAGTGACAGGAAAAACTGTAAAACTAAACCTGAAAATACGTGCTCAGTTTATGTGCAAAGTTAACCTCCCTTTACACGCTGAGATGAGAAGTGTCAGCAGCGCTCACCAGCAGCCTTCTAAGGACAGTGATTCTCAATGCGGTGTGGTCTCTTTGGTCACATACTGAGCAACACAAAAATGAAATTTTACTTCGGACTAATTTCTGCTGCTGTTTTCCATCTTGATAACATGAGCACACTAGGTTCTGTGTAAACTGATTATCTGCCCCTTGGGCCCCTCTTTTGTTTGTGCTCTGTAAGCCCTGATGAGAAGCTGTTGTTTCCCAGAGATGTTGATTGTATTGTATTGTATCAGAAGGAGATGCTGTCTGCTGCAGCTGAGATGACACTGAGTTTCAACACGCTTATGTAAAGTGTCCATGCAATAATTGCTCTTGATTTCAGGAAAAGAAAATTAAGATACATGGGGTCACACCCATATGTACAGCTGTCTGAGCATGACTCTGTAGCATAATACTTTTTGGATTTTTAGTGAAAACAGATTGAACTTCTCTTTCTGGTCTTGCCAGGGAAAGAAATTGTGGGGATGAAGTTAAGTCCTGATGAGCTTTAATTCCTTTGAGTGATCTGGAAAGCAGTATGAAATCCTAGATGATAGATGGCAAAGGGGTATCCAGATAACACTGACTTGTTCAAACAGCTATATTGCATGATTATATCTCATCCCCCAATCAGAAATGAAGTTGATGGCAGTGATGTATGGTTGAAGAGATAGAACTGACAAAATAACACAGTGGCTTAGCCAGGGAGTTAAGAAAACAGAAGTACATACTGAATGAAGTAGGCCTAAAATGAATTTAGTTCTCATCACAAATTCCTGTATTCTACAACTCTTTGCCTGGCAGCATGGTGTTCTGGAAACAGCAAAAACTTGGAGGGATTTTCAATCCTTGAGAAGAATAATGTAATTTCATTTATTGATTTGGTTTTTAGATGAAATCATGAGAAGCTGCCCACTATGACATCACTTGTTAGCAGCACAGTGTTGGCCAGGGGATTGTCAAGCACCCTGGTTAGGGTTCCTGGTGTCTGGGAGCTCAGCTGGCTGCACGGTCCCCGTGCTACCCCTCCCACCTGCTACTTCCACCATCTTGTAGAGTGAGGAGTGAGGGCAGGCTGTGCTGAATTTTCCACTTACTGATAAACCTGGAGTAACTAATAGCTGTTACTCCTGCCTCATTTTGTTCAAACCCTAATCCCGCTCCCCTTGAGGGAAGAATCTGCCTGCCTCTCCATTAGGAGAAATTTATGCCGCTTTGTTATTGGCTTTCCTCCTCCCTTGCGTTTTATGCAGAAGGGATAATAGTGTTCTGTATCACGAAATCTCCTTCCATTATTTATCAAACCAACCACATCCTGGCATGACTTTGCTTTTCCCTGTAGTAAGGCTTCCGAGCCAAAACTTAATAAATATGCACAAATGCTATTATATCCAAAGTGCTGTGCATCACTGGAGTGCAGTGGTTGTAAAGTGCGTGCTCTGTGTGTGGACCTACATACCTAACAAGTATATATAAGCTGTGTGTAGGTATGCTGAAAATTTAAGGAACATAACAAGTTGCTATGAATGAGTTGTGGGTGTTCAAAGGTCAGAAATATTCTGTATATACAACTCTCTGCTATAATGAGATGTGCAGCAGTCCCGGCACACGACAGATACTGAGTATTCATGTGAAGAAACTGTGTCGTAACAAGGGTCTGTTCAATGAACATACTCATATGATTGAGTGCACTGATTTTGGTTTAAGTTAAGTGTCTAAACAGTTAAGGACTTAAATATCTTGGTGGATTTGGGATTAGAAATAGAATTGCCAGATTCTTGTGTATGTTTTGAAAAAATGCTTCAACATGAGGTCTAAGTATAGATAAGCTATTTTCTTTTTTAAACTATGATGTTATTTTTTTGTAATTTGAATTAAGAATTTTATATTAAAATGTAAATAATGACATGGATTAGTAACTGGCTGCAAAATGAGGTCAAGGAAAAATCTAGGTTACCTTGAATTTAGGTGTTACGACACTTCACTTTTTGATTGTACAAGCAGGGAATCCAGAACCCAGATTGGGGACACAGACTTTTAAAGCGGTTACTGCATGAACTTAAATCTCAGTGAAAAAGACACTGCAGAGTAAGGTTAGGCACATCTGAAGAGCATTTTAAGACAGCAAGAGTGCAGATCGGTCTATGGATACCTACTTTGAATTAGCTGAGAGAGGACAGGAGTGAAAATTAACTCAGTCCTTAAATCGGAGCCACAGGAGCTCGCTTCTGTGCACTGGGAGTGCATGTTTCTGTGCCATCTGCTGAAGATGTGTGGCTTTGGTCTGTTTTTTAAAAAAGTGGCCAGAGTGCACTCTTCACAAATTGCCTAAAAGTGCAGGTAGTGGAGTCCCCTTTGATGTATCAGCTCAGTAGTTTGAGCTTTAGTCTAGGAAGTGAAATAGCACCAGGTTCACCTGGGCATGATTCATCCCCCATCCACCACCTGCTGCAGGAGTGTGTGCAGTGGGGGATGAAGGGGACTGGGGAAGGCACTTTCTATTACAGCTATTGATGCTGTGTCATTATGGCAAGGCAAATTCAAAAGGCCACAGAGGAAAAATACATCCTGTAGTGTTTTGCTAAGGGCATCATCTGGACTAAGGAAGTCCTGTGCCTCAGTTGTCTCCCAGTGCCTGTTTATGTGCCTCCCAAGAAATGTTTATGGGACTGTTTGGCTTCCCCAGAAGAGGAAAAAGCAGGTTGGGGGTGTGGGGAGACTACAAGTGTAGATACCTGGAGAATTTGAAATTCAAGCTGGGAGTTGATTGCTGGAGGCCATTGCTTCCAGGATTATACAGAAGCTAATGTGAGTTTGTAATGGGACCTTCACTTATCCAGCTAAATCAACTTCATGCTGCATCATGCTTTAAAAAGCTTTAAAAGCTGATGCTTGTCTTTGAAGCTGAACCTGAAAATCTCAAACTCCTGGTAAGCCTTTAGAATGAAATGCTAAAGTTTCCAAGTTTGAGGCTTAATAATAAAAATGTTGTGCTGATAGTTAACTAAATAAAATTAAAAATTATTGTTCCTGATGACTTTTCTTTGTACCAGGGCTCACCCTTGAAGGGTTTTTGATTTCTGGCAGCTTCTTCAGAATTTCTAGTAGAAAGAGGCAATATGGTCAGTACTTAGTTTTTGCATTAGAATGTCTTTTAAATTATTTATTGATATGTTTTTTAATGAATCACGCCATGATTTTTTTTTCAGACGGGCAACTTCATAGGAGAGAAGTTTATCAATAGATTACATTTACCATACCATGGTAGTGTTCCAGATTGTTGGGATATTTGGAACTATGTCTAAAGCTGAAGTTCTGCTAGTTAACGACTTCTTATTTTCTTTAAAATGATTTTGTCACTTTTCTGGTTCAGGGTAAAAAAATTGAAAATTTGAAACCTTAAACTGGGGGTTGAATTAATTGGAATTTTAAATTCTCAGTACTTTTAATTTTAGTAACACAGAAAATATTCCAAATTCAAAGTCTTAGACCTTCTTATCAGAAAGGATCTACTTCTCAGTAGTAGGTTGTCAGAATATGAAACCTTTCAAGTACTGGGGGAATATCTACTGAAAATAACTAAACTGGTTTTGGCCTTGCTAAGTCAGCCTGTCACTGAAGCGCATTTCAAAATACATAGGGACGTTTCACAGATGTGGCATGTAACACTGTATGTACTGATATGTTCTGCTATCTCTTTGCTGAGTACTAGCGCACGTATCCAGATTTCCTGCTCTGGAAGACAAATACCAATCATCTGTGTGTTCAAAAGAGAGAAAGTGAGGGAAGGATAGAATCTGTCCAGTGAAAGCCAGGGTTGAGCTCAGCATTAGGTGTAATTGGGGAGCTCAGCTGTGTAACAGTATAAGAATGTATAATATAATATGTATAATATAGTAACATGTAATGATGTATAATGTTCCCTTCTCCATTCTCTCACAGGTTATTTCTTTCTTTCTGCTAGAGTGTCATGTCACATCTTTTTGAGGTTTACTGGAAGTCTTTTTTCCTCAGTAATTCATTATTGAAGGTAATCTAACTTCAGACAAAAGAATTATTCTGAAGCAAAATGTTCTCATTTTAACATGCTTTCTCTGAGGCTCAAAATCTCCATTTTCTATTATTCTGGATATAAAAATTATGTTATCTGCTGAAAACAACCACCCAGTGCTGCTCCATTGTGGGTACGATTTATTCTGCTGCCTTGCGCAGAGCACTGTGGTGCTAGTGGTCATGGTACTGTAGCTTTGGTGGCGGTGGTGTTGTGGTGGAGCTCAGGAGCCATCCAGTACTGTGATTATAATTGTGTAAAGGGTTTAGTGAGTGCAAGGGTGCCCTCTGGTCAGATTAACATGCAGTAAGCGATTTGTAGTGTAGGTAGAACCTTTGATAAAGCCAAACCCAAGTTTTGGAGATAAAGTATTTGTGTGATGTGCCTTATTTACATTTCAGTGTGTATTAAGGTCTCCTGATCACAGGGACAGGTGGGATGAGGGAACACACCCTCGTGATGAGATGAGGAGTACGACAGTACTTTGCTTATGGCACGATATTTTGACAGACATTTGTGTTAAAAAAACAAACAAACAAACCAAAACACAAGAAAAAGAAAAAGCTTCTGTACATGTTAAAATTGGTGCTAGGCACAGGGTAAAGGATTTCTGGATTACCCATGGCATAAAAGGAGGGATTGCTGACAGCTGGTGGGGAAGGAAGTAATCTCCTGAAATTCTCTGACGGTGGTGTGGCCTCCTGCTCCGTGTGTTGCTGCTGCTCCTATGGCCTCCTCAGGCAGCAGTGCCCTGTGCTTGGAAGCTGTGGCAGGTCAGTGAGAGCAGCTGCTGTTGGGTGCCAGCAGCCACCCAGGGTAAATTCCAGATCCAGAGCAAGCCGGAACCTAATGCACTCAGTACCATGAAATACACTGGCATGAATGATAATGTCAGTAAATCACTTTGTCACTATTGATTTTCTTTCATTGGATCAATGCAGCCAGATTTAATGTGAGAACGAACAAGGAGAGCTACAAGTAATAACCTGCAGAATCTTCCAGCAGTTGAACTTGCTGTACAAATGCCAGATTTTGATCAAAGCATATCTTTGTATGATTGGAGTGTGAGGAAGTTTTAAGATGACTTGAACAGAAGGTCTCATTATTTTTGCTTGAATGTAAATACATGGATTATTTCCTTTAGGAAGAACAGAATGTTACATTTGTGATTTTTTTCTATCTCCATGCTGGAAGACAGAATATTACATAATATTGGTTGAAGCAAGCCTTTTTTGATCTCTGTACTCTCTTCAAATTCTGGGTTCTCATTTGTCCTGAGAAGGAAAATGGCTGTAATGTGTCATATTTATTTGTTTGTATAGTTGTGAAGAAGACCTCTCCAGAAAACCCCTCCTTGATGAGTAATTAAAAATTGACTAACACACTCATCCTTTTTGAAAACATCTTTGTAGCTCATTTCTGAATTTACTGAGCCTGACTTCAAACTAATTCAAGATTTAACAGCTACTTTTACTGCTGAGAATTGCCAGCAGCAGCCCTTTCATTTTCATTCAGCAGGCAGAAATGTATAAACCCTTTCACAGCCTGTGCAAAGGTCTCTGTTCTCTTCAAAGCCATGGCAATGCAGGACACAAGTTTGCAGCTGGACCATACCACTGACTGTTGTTTAGAAGCTGCTGTTTTACATTGATTTTTGAAGTTCCAGCCTTTTGCCTGCTGGTATATATCCAAGTTGCTGCCTGCAATTTGTTGGAGAGCTGTCCATGGGATTATTGCACAGGAGGCCAAAAAAAAAAATAAATTAAAAATTAGCCTGTCTGCTTGTGCCCATCCTGATAGGGTACAGCTTCTTCTGGGCACCAATACTCACCACTTTATAGATACATGAGTAGATGCATACACTTCCTAATGTTCACTTTTCTTCTTGGGTTTCCTTAGATGTCGTGACGTGACATGATGTGTAAACTTCAACTGCAGTGTCTTAAACGAAAAAGAATCCAAAGAGAACTCAGTAAATGGAAAAGGTGGGATTTTTCATGGTTTAGTTACTGATGTTGTTTTATTTGCAGGGGTATTTCAGCTTTACTGTGATTTCATTGGCCCCTGTTAACATACTAAACTTTATGTAGATCCATCCTGAGACTGACATAAGCCCAGCCTGATATGCTGATCAGCTCGTTATTTTAAGAAATATCATGTTGCTGTGTCTACTGGTTTGTACTCCCTGACTGCAGGTGGCTGCATGCTGCTCGGTGCTGCTCTGCAGGGATACTCATAGTGGCTTTTAACAAGCTGTACATGAACTAGAACTGGTGTTGACTTCCAGATGGCTATTTTAAATGGCATGCATGCACCAAAGTGCATTCTACAAAGCTTTGAGTATATTACAGATGAGACAGACATAGGAAAAGATTTTTCCCTTTCTTTCCTCCTTTTGAGCTGAATTTCAAGAAAATGGAGCTTAACTGTAACTGTTCATTATCCCTGAATATCTTCACTATCTGGGAAGTCCAGTGGTGAGGTGTGAACCCTCCTCTGTACTCTGTACTAGCTGGTTTTGCTCTGCTAACATCACAAGCTGGTTTTGTATCAGGTTGGTTCCTGCAGTGGCAAACGAACATGGCCATCTCCAGATAAGAGGTAACAGTTTCATTACTACTTCTCATATGCTATAATGAACCTACCAAACACATGGTTGCTCATGCAAAAAGTCTATGAATTAAAATGTTCGAGTCAGTGTGCTGAGATACAGCCTGTAAGTAGATGGTGACCCTCATCCAAAAACTAGACTCTGGTTTGGATCAGTTTGGATTCTGTTTTAACAACACACAGTTCACATCTCTTTGGGTACCTGCTGTAAGTGTATGTATGGGAAGTTAGATGTGTGAAATGCAAAAAGCATCGAGTGTTACAGCCTGGGGATAATGTTCTGCAGCATCTTAAAACCTGAGATGCCACTTGTCAGTGTGCAGAAAATCCAGTTATCTCATGATTATTTTCCTCATTGCACAGGCAAGGCTGGCAGAGTATGCTGGAGGAAGCAGCACAGCCTGCTTGCCCGAACGTTATTGCCATTCCTGATTGCCCACTGCTGGCCATTGCTGGAGGCAGAAGACGGGGGTAGATGGTTTTAGGATCTAATGGAGTACAGGTATTCTAAGGTGCTTGTGCTCATATGATTGCAAATGTGAAGATAAACACAAATGTGAAGATAAACTGTATTTCTTTTACTTCTGTATAATGAATCATGGTTACTATTAATTTTCCTTTAAAGCTGTACACTGAAATTAACTGTAAAAAATGGAGTATATAAATCAGTATATAGAGAGCTGAAGGTTGGTAATATTTACTCCAGTTACCCTATTAAAAACATATTTATTAGTAAGATTGTCATATTTTAAGATACGAAATAGGCTTGAGTGGGTTCTTTTTAAGTTTTTTTTTTTACTTTTCTGCTTAATTTTTTATGGTAGGTCAAATGGTCTAAATTCAGAGTAAATTTAGTTGATAAAAAACTAGATATGCAAGGTTGTATGTGTGTCTGTGCATATGCAATGTCGTGACTATGTTGTAGTTTCTCTGCTGTGGGTCTGGAAGCATATTCACCAGTATCTTCTTAGCCTTTGTTTTGCTTCCACTCTGATGTGTGGGACTGGCTGATGTGGCTGAGGGTCTAATCAGCCTGGCGGAAGAAGAATCTTTGAGGAGGTTTATGGAGTCATTTGTTCTCCTCCTTGTTCAAAGTAAACTTGGCTTGGGATTAGATTTTAATTTTGTTTGTTTGGGGGACTGAAAAATATTTTAGTTATTGTCTTAATAAAAGAGGGTGTTTTCGAGTGTTACAGTGGTGAATGTCAAAAGCATTATAATAATTAAACCCCAGACACTGAGACTCCATAATTTATATGGAGGTAAAATACACCTAATTCACCAGGGTCCCTTCTGTAAACACATGTTTATTTTGATTGCAGAACAGCCTTTCTTCATACAGACTTAAGCAGTTCCACAGCCGCCTTTGTGAAAAAATTACTGTGCCGTTTCTGACTGGAAATAAATGTTTGTCTTAAGTAAATTTTAAAGTGGGTAACTGCAGGATTTCTTCCAGGCAATTGGCTTCTATTATATATAGAAGAATCACATGCTAATTTGTAATTTTTATGTAAACATGTAGACTTGCAGCAGTCAGACTGTTCGCAATATGATTCCCACTTGCATTAAGACTCCTGCTGGTAAACAACCAGTTGAAAGGAAAAGCTTACGCAGTGCATTAGGACAAAAGTCTTCAGCCAACAGAAACAGCCTGTCTTAATTTCTTAAAAAATGCTGTTTGAAGAAAGGCATTTATTTCCTTTGCTGGCATCAGTGTCAGACATGCGTCTCACAAAATAAAACTCGTACAACACACATGAGCGATGGCATAGGGATGAGTTCACCTCCTTAAAGAAAAGGTCGTATGATTTAAAGCTAAAAGTGAACTCACTCCATGGATACAAATGCTCTCTTAGCTGAAGATGTTGCCATTGGCAGGATAAATGGGCAGTCTCTCAGCCAGAACGCCTGCTTTACTGGCAGTCTCCTCTGCCCCAGTGCGTTTGTCGCGTCTTTCAGTCTACTGTAGGGTTTGTATTTGTGCTGCATGCTGTGCTAATGAAGTTCTTAAAAATGCTTTGGTTAGGTTTGTAATCAGGGCGATTTAAAGATTCAAATCTTTAATCAGAAGGTAAGAACCCTTTAGAAAAGAGATATTAAGTGAAAAAGAACTTTTGGGCCATGACTTGTCATCTACTTTGAGCCAAGATAATCTGACAAGTTAGAACTGAAAGTGCTGGAGATTACTTCAATATTTAGATTTTTTTTTTCCCTTTCAGAAACAAAAATGAAGCATCTGTTTTGTGCTTTGTAAATGTACATACAGGGTGGCCTGGGTGGTAGCAAAAAGGCTGCAAATGATATTTTCCCAGATGGCCTGTCTCTTGGGTGCTTTTCCCACAGTCCAGTCCCTCATGGGTTCATTAAAAGGAAATTTCACTGTGTGAACCTACCAGAATTTCCTGGTTCCAGTTGATAACTCTGTTTTTACCAATTATTCCCCCTAAATTGCACCAGTTCCAAAAGATAATCATGTATTTATTGTGTCTCCATTCTTGAAACGAAGTGGGCTGTTCTTAATCCAGTTTCATGTTGAATCTATTAATTTTAGTTAGCTCATGAGGAAAATTTCCAATAGGGTGTGATAAAAAGACTGAAAATCTACATAGCTCAAAGAAAAAAAAAAATATATAAATGGCCTTTCTAAACTATGTGCTGGAAAGACCATAAGCTCTGTATTACTGACAGAGCTGATCTCTAAGCTTTATAAAATTTGCCTTACGCTGTATGAGTAATTGTTTTGATCTTTTTTTATAAAATATATTAGTAGAATATTCCCTTTTTTCCCTTATCATCAAAGAGATTTTAGTTTAGCTTTGTCTTCATGTATTGTGAGCTATCACCTTTACAAATAATGGGGAGATTTCTTCTGGTTTTTGGAGCTTACGTTCCAAGGGTTCTCTTATACTCAGCTGTCCTACTTAAATCCTCCCAAACCACAAATGGGAAGAAAGAATATCTGAGGTATGCTGAAACAGTGACCTGTTCAAGGTCAAAAAAAAAATAAAAAAGAAAAGAAAAAAAAAAGAACCTAGGCACCATGTCACTGCTGTGTGCTCCAACCATTATCTTTTCTTTTTCGTCAATGGAGTATGAAAAAAACCCCTCTCCTTGAACAGAAGGCAAAATCACAAATCATCTGTTCTTCCTGAAAATTTGTTCTCCCAGTTCTCTTAGCAGAATTTGAAGAAAACTTATTTCTGAAGTAAAAGCAAATTGACTGACCTGAAATGTCAATGCGCCTTCCATCAATGGATTTAAATAGTGAAATTATGCAGACACTTCTTAGTCTTTAGGCACTCAAATTAGTAAACGCTGGAAATGCCAGCAATAATACCAGTTCTTGTCCTGTTTACTTTCTGAGTTTGAAATCCTCTATAACCTTTGCTGAAACCTTTCAGAAAATTATTTGAAGCGATCTGAGTTTAGCTTCCATTTCCTCAGTGGTCATTCAGCATATATGTTTCCCTCTGCTCATTCCAGCCTGAGAAAACTGGTTCATTTATCATTCAGCAAAAGTCTGGAGATATGATCCAAATCCTTTTTCTTCATAGAGAAGTTTCATTTCTGCTGAGATATTAAATTTCAAGACCATTATGCTATATTTGTTCAAAAAGAGAAGTAATCAACCCAAAAAAGATGGCTGCTACTTTACAGTAGTATTGCCATTTTACCAGAGGGACTCCCTCTTTTCCCCCTTTCTCTGGTAGGCATGGGCTTAATTAAGAGTCAGAAATTCAGGACTCTTTGGTCACGAAGTACTTTTCCTGGAAGTTTGCCATTTGTAAAATGGGGTTAATATTTCCCTATTCTATATAAGAAAAGAAGCAGGCAATATGATCTGAAATGACCATAAAGGTATTTGCTTCTTTTTATAATTATTTTTGTTCCAAATCTTAGCTAGACTAAGGTTATAATTTTTATAACAATATAGATAATTTAAATATAAAATTTTGACATCTATTATACACCCTGATGTTCTCATAGACTAATGATAGAGCATTTCAAATTTCCATAGCAAGCTCCTAATTTTTTTATTACACTGTCCTCTGTTGCCTGGCATATGGCAGGGGAATAACATAGTGAATTTAAATAATGATCTGCTGGTCTGCTGCTGGAAAAATGAATTTTTGTGTCCAGTAGACAACTGCTTAGGGTCCCTATAACATTTTAATTTGGCTGAGGTGGTAAGACGAGAACCATGAAACAACGCCCATGCCTGGCAAGCTCTGGCTTCTTTCTCCATCAATCTTCCACATCCAGTCATTGCCTTTTGCACAAAGCACCTGCTCTTTCAGCTTGGGTTTGGGTATTTTTTAAATCCCTGTATTTGTGAGAAAAACAGCTGTTGGTTTCAGATTTTTTTTTTTTGTTTTAACTTTAATGGGGTGTCTTAATGTTCTGTAAGCAGTCATCCCAAAAAACCCACTGTGCTTGGTAGGTAAACTGGAATTTGAAAGTGTATTTCTGTTCCTTCAGTATATCTGTAAAGAAGAAAACTGTGGAATATCTGAACTGGGTATGTTTGTGTTGCAGCTGTCATATAAGGATCCAGGAACAGGGAAGACTGTAGGGATATGTAGTTTATTTTATTATACCATCTGGTATAGTTGGAGATGTATTGAAGCTGTGCAGTTTTCTGTCTTTTTGCCGCATCTAAGACCAAAAGAACAGTCCCCAAAACAAATAGGGTAACACCTAAAAACTGGAAGAAGATGCTTGCAGAGGAGTAGGAGGCTCTAGGTATTGCAGTCACACACATTCAGCCTGATACGCTATATGGCCTGTGTGCACGTGTGTTTGTGTGCTTATACATAAGCAAAAGGATGCCCTCATGGTAGGAGGATTATGCTCTGAGACCCTACACCTGAAAAAAATCCCTTGCATGCCTCTTAAATATGGAGACTAATGCTGCTACAGTTTTACTGGTCTTTAAATTAAGCATGTGCATGTGTTTGGAAACTGATCGTTCAGCAGATATGTGTCCGCTGTGTATTTTTATTATTCTGAGGCAAAGCAGTGACAGACCACCACTAGTTTAATTTGAGAGCTATAGATTTAAAGAGGATAAGGTATTTTTGATGTCAATATATAATTTATATTTGCATCAAATTTGCCAGCTTTATTTCTCCTCTGTCCTTTTTATAACATAGTTTTAACAGCAATAATAAAATGAGAACACAGGCACATATGGTACAGATATAAAAGAAGAAATTGCAACAGAAATTTAGTATATAAACTGAGTTTATAACAGAAACTTGAGGAAAATACAAACATTATAGTTCTATTTTTTTTACTGTAAGGTTGTTTTGTTGTCACTCTCCACAATTGCAATGGGAGTATTTGTTTTATTGTAATCACCTGATTATTAATGACATCACCACTGAGCAATTGTATTGCCAAATAAATAGTTCCCCTCATATAGAATTGCTCTAATGAATGCTTATCTTCCTTTCCATTCCAAACAGGCTGGCCCTAATTTTCTATCAATTTTTTTAAAATTATGTTTACAATGTTATTGAAATATAAAATGTTTCATCAGAGAAAAAATATTATTAACATCAGGACTAGTCATAGGATTAGGGCTAGGAAGCAGATAGGAGGTGAAATCATATTTTTACTAAAAAAGAAAAAAGAGGGTTTTTTTGAGGCCGTTACTGAATGAAAGTAGGTTTTCCATTGTACACACTGCATGAATGCTTGATAACGTGATACGGAGGTGCCACCCTTATAAAGACAGATGCATATGCACAATGTCATTCATCAGACTGTTCTGATAACAGTCAAAGGGCAGTTTATCGGTCACTGCACAGGAATTAAATTTTTGTGGGGTTACAACCTTAATATTTCTGTCTCTCAGATCCCCCATCAGCAAAATGGGAAAAGTGTGTTTTACCTTTTATCTTCATTAGCTGGGGTGTGAGCTTGTTCACAGAGCAGTTGGAGTCCTCAGAGATCAGTCACCTCACCCAAAAAAAACCCCCAAAAACTAAAACAAAACCACCCAACAAAAAGCAAACACACACACCCCCACCCCAACCCCCACCCAAACAAAAAAAAAACCCCATAGCTTAAATGGCATTATTTTCTGCCCTGACCCCACCTCCTGGAGCTCCCATCTGATTTTCCAGGGGCACGCATGGCTGCCAAAGCCAGCTCCATGTCAGTGTGCGTACTTTTAATGATGAGACTGATCTCACTGGAACTGATGCAAGTGCTTTAGGGCTTTTCAGAATGATCGCTAGAAAATGTTTAAAATTTTGATAAATCTGTTTGGCATTAAAGTATCATAAATACTTCTGTAGATACTTTGTTACCTTGATGTTCTTCATGAAATATTTTACATCAGTGCATTTGTTCAGGTTCAAATTTTTCGTTAATGAAAAAACACTGTGATATTTTTTAATGTTCCTGAAGCTACAGAAACATTAATTATTGTTTTCTGCTAAGAGTTAAGAAGTTTATATCAAGCTGCTAACGTACTTCACATTTGTACATTTGTGCAAATATATTGCTATGCGCTGCTCTTCCCTCCAATTCTTTTCCTAACTCGTTGGTCTAGATAGTAAGCTCTTGGAGGAGTGTAATTTCCTTCCAGCTATGTGTTTGTGCTTAAAAGTAAAAAAACCTCCTGGTTTTGTTTGGGGATAATATTTTATTCAGTAAAATGATGTATATGTACTGGAGAGAAGAACAATTTGGTGCTAAGCCCACAGGCGTGTGTTTAGCCTGGGGAAGTTGTTCAAAGGGTGCTTTTCACAGGCTCTGCAGATCTTGGTCTGCTTAGTGTGGTGGGAGGCCATCATGTTCATTCTTTCATTTTAAGAAAGCTGATTTATGAATCACTGCTCTCTGAAATCAGCTTCTCATTAACACTGTGTGCAGATGGAGCTGCTGTTATTTACCCACTATATTGTCTTATAAATAATAAAAATTATATAGAGATTATGTATAGATTAGATGTGTTTCCACACAGCAATATGAATATTGACTCTGGAAAGCTCTTTCTGCCAGACCAGAAACACGCAATTTCATTGCAGCCTCAGAGGTAAATACTGGTATTTGAGCAGTGCTCAGAAGGCATAATTAAGTGTTTTAGTGACTCCGTGCTTCATTGGTGTGGGTTCAACAATTACTGTTGATTTCTGATCATGAAGAGGAAAGCTTTTTCCCCTTCAGAAAATATTTACTGTTTAAAATGTGGGAATCTTACGGCACCAAAGACTTAAGTGATAGGTTTCCATTTATACGGTATTCTTTCACTTACGAAAGCTCGAATTACAATGAAATTTTGATTGAGCTAAATTCTGCTGTCTTAAATATCTGTCAAAACATGGCAGGTAACATTATGGAGGTGGAATCTATATTTCCTAAGGTAGAAAAAAACAACCCCAAAACAGTTTCCATCCTCCACCTAGAGGGAATGCAGGGTGGGAAGCAAAGCAGAAAGAGTGAGTGAAAGGGACATTAATGTAGGAGATAGGATTTTTATTACTGCATTACATTAAACATAATATGTTATTGCATACGTAACTAAATCTGGCACAGGAAAATGTACCAGACAGCTTGGAAAACAGAAGAACAGAAAGTTTGTCTTTATTTACAGTGTAAGATCCTGATCTTTTTGGAGTGCTTTTACCCTTCAGCTGAAGGTAAAACTGTGCCTCCAGTTAGGCACAGAAACCACGGGGAATGGAAAAGGAAGGCTAATAGAATAAAGTAGAAAAGGGTCGAAGGCAAGAACAGGTTAAATGTAAGAAGAGATTCAGTGATGAGCTGGGCAGAGGGATGCAGGCAGGCAAACAGGCTCATGCAAAAGGGCATCTCTGGTGGCTCTGTGACCTTTGGCAGATCACTTCTCTTTCCTGGGCAGCTTCAGCTACAGCTGGGGATTTTAGAACAGGAAATTAACTGGTGTGGTGTAAGTCTGTTCCTCTCCTGTTATCTCAAGACTGAGGCCTGGATTTATCCCAGCTAACTTTTCACACTCAATTGAAAAGAGCTAACTGAGACACCTTTTGCAGAGCCCTGTGCAAGGAACAGGAAGATCCAAATCACACCCTGAAGGGTCCTGTCTTTCCTGGTTGACTGTTCATACAGCCTTTGACTTCTAAGGTAGGTAGCTGTTGGTGCCTGGGGCTAAGTAAGATGAATGTGGGTCTGAAAGCTTTGTACTTTCAGCAACAAGAGAGAAAATACTGGTGAGTGGAAGAGCTTTGTGTGGCCCTTATTCCCTGGTGTAGAATCAGAAACACATACGTTGGACTTGAGATTCCGTGTGTAGTGTGGGCTCATCCTTGTGTCAAAGGTGTGCGTTTACAGTGTAGTAGCTCTGATACAGGTTCATTTCACAGAGCATAGGATCTGAGGGCAATAAATGTCCTGTTCACATGTTTGTCAAGGTAGCAGCAGCTGAAGAGCATCTGAAAAAGAAAAGTTCTTTTATTTTTCTGATTTAAAGGCACAGATATGAAAGGTCTTGTACAGCTACTGTATTAGCCTGCCCTTTTTATTCTCAAACAATGTCTCTGTTCTACACAGAGTAATAATATACCCCTACTGAGGTCAGAATTTGATTCTTAAACTCATTATGCAAGATGATGTGTATAAGGAGAGAGAGGGTGATCTGAGATCATAAATACAGGAGAATTATGTCAAACAATATTTCAGAAGTGTTTCAGATAGAAAATTATATTATGATATAAAAAAAGAAAAACTTTGATTCCTCTAAGTTGTAGTGGGAATGCCTTTTGGCTGGGGCTCTGGGGGGCAGGGTGCCACGCATAATGCTGACTTCCAGCCAGCATCTTAAATCAGCCCAGGAGCCATGGTGAACACTATTTTTTGAGAGTAGTTTTTTCTCTCCAGATTAAGGGTTTAAAAAAAAACAAGCATGTGTGCACATGAATTGCACTTTTCTTGCTGTTTTCATTTCCTTGAACCCAACTATTACAAATATTTTTCAGTCTTTGTATCTTCAGCTAACTAGCTTTTCTAAAGACTTCCTTACTCTATTGTTTCAGGAAAAAACCCCCAAACCCTACTTTTTGTCAGCTCTAGTCAGCTACTCAAGAAAAGTACAGAAGCTTCCATTGCTAATGTCTGTTTAACATCATTTATTTGTAGCCCCTTCATAGATTTCCAGTGGTCATTAATGTTTGGTTGTGTAGCCAGGTTGCATTTCATATCAATGAGCTTTTTGTCTGTTGGTGGATGTGAAAGCGTTGCTGCAGTCAGCATGCTGCTGGAGGTGTGGATGCTTTCCTTGAAGACAGTCTGACTGATACAGAAGTTGGTTAAATCCTATTGTGAAAAGCACTCATTAGAATAAAACCACAACCTGCTATGAGGGTGGTATTTATATTCTTTGTAAAACTTCACTTGACTGAAACTTTGTTTGCTAGATCCTAAAAAGTGTTGTGCATCCTCATGAGGGCAAGATTTGGTGTAACAACTGATGCGAATACTGTTACTGCATTTAAATATTCAGTATGAAAACACTTGTGTGGGCATCATGAAAACTTTCTGTGTACATCAGGCTGGTAGCAGAAACAAAATCATGATTGATTTACAGACAGAAAGAAAAAACCCCAAAACTAAAACCAAACAAACCAACCAAAAAAAAAAAACAAACCACCAGGCCCTGAGGCAATGATATGAGAATATTTTAACAGCCCTAGACCCCACAGGGGATTATAACTAGGGGGCATAGTCCTTTTTTTTCTCCTCTGATCAATAGCTGCTCTGTGTTCCTCAGGCCTCCTTGCCAGATAACCTCCTTTGTGGGAAGGCAGAGCTCGCTCTTCAGCCCCAATCTGCCTCCCAAGGTCATGCACACAAAGCACCATGAGAATAAGCTGGATAAAAGGGCTGGATGAGTGATTGTGTGCCACAAGGGGCCGAAGAGTCTGTGAACTGACTTTCTTTATTCTAAAAATACCTCTGTTATATGTAATCTTGCCTGTGGTACTCATAAGGCCAATATGTATGTATGCTGAACCCATTTAATGAAAAACAGACGGCTGGATTTCTAACAAATATTTTTTCCAGGACAGATTATTTCCTACTGGTTCATGACCTGAAGGGTGCAGTATCTTCACGATAAGTACAATTTTACTTCTGATGAATACACAGCATATAATGATTTTAAAATGTCGGACAGCAGATAGAGTTATTTCTGCCTCCCATGTTTTCTATAGAAGGTATTATATTTAACACTGCCTATCCTCAAAACCCTCAGCTAGTACCTCATGAACCTTCCTTACATGACATTACAGCATACTTTTTCAAAGCCAGTCAACCTCTGAAAGTTTAGGTGATGCCAGGATTATGAATGTTCATACCACAGCAGAGAGGGATTTCCACCTCCGCTTTCTCAGTTTGGCAGAAGTATTCCCTAATTCGCTTGGTGTGATGAAAGCTGCCTCATCTCTTTTTCAGTCTTCTGAAACCAATGTCTGGTAAAGACTGCAAAGCATATTCTGGAGCGTGAGATTTGGTGCTGATATGGGCCTGTTGTTTTGAAATTATTTTCCATTTATGCAACTGTAATTCTTGTTATATTGGTCAGTATTTCTGTGGTGCCCAAGCATTCCACAAATGCTGTGCCAAACGGCAATCGTGAGAGGGCCATGTTGTTCTTCGTGAGTTCAACCTCATGTGCAGCAGGTCACATGCTGGGAGGTCTTTTAGCATATAGAACATCTGATTTTTTTTTAGACTGAATATATACGGATTTATTGCATCTCAGTAGTGTTAAAGACAGCTAAAATCCCTGGCTGTCTGAAATTGCACCTTATTTCTACTAGGGATGGAGAATTTAATGAAATTGTTTAGCAGATGAAGCATTAGAGAGATCCCTTTAGATAAAATGAATGGCTTTAACTAATACTGTTCCTCTGACATGGAAGGGAACAAGTATATTGAAAGGCATCATGTTTAATCTCATCATTTTAATGTACTAAAGGCTTTCATTAGTTATTAGGTGAAGCTATTCGAGTGGAAAATATGTACATAACAGATGAATATTTCAGGCAAGTATGTTATTTAGTTTTACTAAATAACTAAATTTACTAAATTTATAACTATATTTATATATATAAATATATAAATATATAAATATAAAAATATATATAGTATTTAGTAAATTTAGTTATTTATTTATAAATATAGTTATATATTTATATATATCTATATATCTATATAGATATCTCTCTCTATAAATATATAACGATATTTATAAATAAATAACTAAATTTACTAAATAACTAAATAAATAAGTGTTACTTATGATCCTGACCAGAATGATGGATGCACTCAAAAGGGTTAAGCTGAAGCCACTGTTATATGAATCACCTACCAAAATCCAATTGCACTGGAAACAGAGGAAATGTGTAGAACGTGAGAATTACTGTGCACTTGAAAATATTAATATAATCTTACAAGCATGCTTTTCTGTAGCACCGTAAGAGCCGTTCCAGTGTTAGAGAAAAAATATAACTTCCTTTGAACAGTTGGGAAAACATGACAGAGTATTTGGGTGTTTTTTGAAAGCTACAAAATCTACTTTTTGGATTTAGCAAATGTGAAATTTCTGCCATTATTTTTACACCAAATATGGCAAGTCAGTGCATCAGTCTAGCACTACCTGTGTCTGCATCTCCTGTTGGTGATAAATATGAGATGTTGACTAGAGGCAACAGAGAATAAATATGAGCCGTATAGGAGGGCAGGATGAACAAGCCCACAGCTGAGCTCAGCATATGTAACTGGCAGCATACACAAACCCTGTCTGCATGGTGATGGATGCAGATTATTAACGCAAGCCGTTAGTAGAAGCTGCCATGGTTGATTAATTTAATAACAGACTGAACAAAACATATGGGAGTGTATGTGAAGATAGGTGCTTTGGCAGAGGCTGTGTATAGATACTGTGGCTCTGACAGTCTGAAAGCTATTAATGCATTGATAGATTAAACTGATCTGTGGAGCAGGATGAGGAATACATCAGGACCATCCTTATAGGACAAACAGCACCAGAACATATATAATGAAGCTGTGATTCAGTTTCTGCTATTTTCCAATGTTTTTAATATGCTTTTATACTGATACAAAAATAAAAATTTTATAGGTTTGTATATTCCTTTTTGCATAATCCTTTCCTTCTCTTCTCCTGCCTTTGCAGCATCTGACTTCTTTGCAACAGTAGACAATATTGCTGTGGGCAATGGAAAGGAAAGTAGATGGACCCGCTCTTACCTGAATATGTCAGGAGTCATATGGATAGAACCAGATCTTATCTAGGATTTAAGACATCAGAAGAATATCTTACCTGCCACACCTGACTACATCCTTTTATTGGAGAGAACTATGAGCTTTTTCTTCAGTGGTTCCCCACTATCTCCTTTTGGATTATACTGTCTCCATGCTGACACTGTTCTGTGAAAACAATTCTCCCTTCCACCAACTCTTTTTCTAGAGAAGCATAAGTTGTGGTTCTGTTTTTAAGGCACTTAAGCTTTGCATTTGAAGACTACAAGGTTATTCTCTCCTCATTTAAAGCCCTTTCCCCTCTGATCACATCACCGGGTGGAGTAAAAGCTCTTGTCTTGCATAAAAACCAATTTTGTTTCATTGATGACACAAGCACCATATTTTCCGTGGTTTGATTATTGCATGACATCCCACCAGGACAGCTTAAAAATTTTGCCTAATAGGTGTAGACTGATGTTAGACGTGGCAAGTCAGGCCCAAGGAGCATGCAGTATACCTGAAACACTGCCTTTTTGTTATGGTTCCATCACCTAAAAGACAAACAACTCCACCACCTCCTTCCACAGAGTCACCTCTCCAGTGCTTCCTATGATGGATGAGTTTCTTCTTTCTAATTCACATTTTCTTTGGAATGATTGATTTTGTAGTATTTTACTATTAAGTTATTCATGTTTGTTCACAGTTTAACATGATTGTAATATATACAGGGCTCAAATATAGACTGAACAAAGGTGGCAAAAGACATGAATGGATGGGGTGCATCGGTTATGTAATTCCTAGTATCAGCTAACATGATGTAGTGACCCTTTTCTGGTTTTATTCTGAGGAAAAAGGAGAATATTGTTGCAGAGATTCCCTGGGGTTTTTTAAATGAAGATGCAGTTTTTGCCCTGCACTTTGTGGCTCTGGGACATGAGGCAAGGATAAACAGTTTAACCATAGCACAAGGCAAAAGTATTTCTATTGCCTTGGAGTGATCCAAATGAAAACAGGATTCCTGAAATTGCAGGCAAAAAAAGCTGTGCTTGATCCACTGAGGAATTAGAGCCTTTGTCAGGATTCATGAGGCTTTACATGATTCTTCCTTTTACTATTTGCTTACACAGTTTTTTATGTGAGCAGTAGTTTGGATTTACAACTCATGAAAAAGTTATATGATATTTTAATATTTTTTTTTAAAGAATGCTGTTGAACAGATTGATCCTTGCTTTTTTTCCACTGGAGTCAGTGGAGTTATGCCATGAATAAACCCAGGCCAAAACTTTCCTTTAACTCATTGGGATGTTAAAGGTAAGGAGCCTGTAAACTATCAAACAAACAAACAAAAAAGATAAAATGTTCAACATTGACAATACAACGTCCTGTGGAGGGAAAAAAAAAAATATGAGCAATACGCTCTCCTGGCCTACCTTCTCTCTGAAATAAAATCCAAAGAAATAGCCCCTCCCTGCCAAAACCCCAGTATATACAAATTGAAGGGTATATTATGAAAATCCCTCTTACTACTAGTTTTTTATTCAATTAATTGGATTAGAATCTGAATATCATTTTAGAGACTTAATTGCAAACCTCTTAAATTTCATTGCCAACCCTTCTGGGCCCAGGTTTAATTCTGGAAACCTCTTCTGTATCCAGGGGCAAACAAGTGGAAGGGGGCAAACGGCAATAGGCTGGATTTTTGGCATGACCTGGTTGCATGAATAGTAGCAGAGGCACATGAATCCCATTCAGAAAAAGAGGCAACAAAAGCGGTTTCTACCAGTGCTAGCTACAGAAAGATATGGCTCTGCTCTCCATGGTTTGTATGACTATGACTTCTTAAAGTGGGTGGCCTACCTGGGAGGTGAAGTTAGCTGCATACAAAAGATGATGTTCAACTCATCCTCAAAGATGACACTTCTGAGATGGAAAGCCATCTAAGCTTAGCATTTCATTCCTGAGGGCACTGATATTATAGTGGTAAAATACTGTAGGTATGCAGCTGGATTTCATACAGGAAAAAGCAGAGGTCCCAAATCAACACTTATTAATCAGTATAATGGTTATTGATCTGAGGGCTTTCCTGTCCTGTCGACTGTAGAGACATAGAGCTACTGCTAAGCATCATAAGGCTGTTAGTTTTTCAACTGTTGCATAAAATAATGAGCCTGGGAAAGACAAGTAGCATTAATAATATGTGCAAAAATAATAATGACCCCTTGGGATAGAAAGAGGAACAGACTAACCCTCTTGCATTTGCCCGGATTTTTACTGGCTTTCATGTGATCTAGGCACCATTTGTTGAAGGGGTTTCCAAAAGCATATTAACACAGGTCCCTTGATTGGGACCTAATTCCACATACCCTCCCTCCCCTCCACCCCCCCACCCCCCATTTCTTTTTTGTAGCTACTAAAACTACTCATGATATAGAAGCAGTTTATAGTAAACCATATTGTTGCCTTTAAAACTGTTAGGTCTGTGTGAGAACAGCAAGGCTTGGGCACTTTTGTTTTTCTGTTTGTGTGCAAAGTAAAACCAACACTGTATGAAGTGCTCACCCAACGTAACTAAAAAAAGGATCTCTAGACAAATAAAATCAAGGCAGATCTGTGAATAACAGTTCAGGTTTTAAAAACTTTTGAAAATATCTGAGTCATCGTCGGTTTTGCCTGTCAAATTACTGGCACATGGAGGATGATAATGATTATATTTATTATGCATTCGCTCTGCTTTCTGCAGCCGTTTAATTTGTTTTGTCACTTCTTTGGCTTTTGTTACATTTTATCTCTTTTATTGTTTCTTTCCAACTTCATGGCCAGCTAAAACATTAAATTATTACCGTGGAGATCTAGCACAGATGGTTCAAATCCTGGGCCCAGCACATGGCTGGAAGGCATGTAGAGAGGGCTGAGATGAGGAAGCCTTGCTCTCAGGCGACAGAGCATTTGCTAAGCCGCTCCATGGAAGCTTCTTCCTCCATCTGGCTTTATGTAGTCCCAGTCCTTTTCCTCAGTCCTGGAGAGAGCAGGATAGGAAGCTGAGCCTCCTCAGCTGTGTCTTTCCTTCTTGGATATGCTGCCTCTTCGCTTATGCCAGTACAACGTGCAATGTCTTTCCCACCCTTATACAAGGAAACTTCATCAGTTCTGATGAGAAGAACCTCTTAATGTCAGGGGAAGGAATGGGGACTGTATTTCTGTATGTTTTACTATCAAATGCTTGTGAATAAAGCTTGCAGGTTCTGCCCTCTGGCAGAGGAAGGTACCTGTGCATTTAGATACCACTTTTTCTAGCACATACAAGGCAAGGTCCATTCAAGGCTGCAAGGAGAACTGTACATGGGGCACTTGTGTTTCATAAAATAAATTTGTGTTTTATGATGTGGATTTAAAAACCCCCAACCTTCACATAATTTAATTTAAAATCAGAGGATTCATACTGCTTTTTTGTACTGGCAAGGTTGTTTATTTTGTGAAGCAAGCCACTGAAATAGAGTCCTGTTGAGGAGGGGAGGAGAGATGTTTGCTTTTTTGCTGCAATTTTGCCTGCTGTTCTCGGTTATTATCTGCAAAGTTGTGAAATTCAGTTAAATCATTTTAGTCATCTCTTGGCTGCAGGAAATGTGTAACTAGGAGATATAAAGAATTACGAATTTGTTGAAGAGTTAGGTATCAGCCATGTGAATGTTATGTTTTTATACAATATCTGCTGGCTTTATTGCAGCCAGAGATGCACTTGGTTTTAGAGGGCTCCCAGAGGAGATCGATTAATATGTCTTTAAATATTAAATCAAAGAATGCAAGAGGGTACTGAGGAGTTTCTAAAAAAGCAAAGAGGGTCCAAGAAATTATTTTCAAATTTAATTTTTCTTTGACACATTCAAATCTTGTTGAAATCACTGGGCAGTTTGTCTTCCATAGACTCATGTGGGAAATGTACTGAACTAGGTTCTGAGCGTATTCCCAAATTTTGCCTGAGAAAACAACAAAATTACCTTGAAAGCACCCACCCATTATTTGTCTTGGTAAGATTTTTGAGGAAATATTTTTTTCCCAGTTCTGAACAGTAGAGTCCTTTATTTTAAAATGTATTTTTGGAGGACAGGGTAGGTGTAGGATTGTCTGCTCACTGCGTGGCTGAGGTAGCTGCAGTTATAAAATGCCAATACGTGGCACGATCTTTTGCCAGTTAAGCTGTTTGGAAAAAATTAACAGGAAATGTCAGGAAAAACAAATGAAGAAAAATGCAGCTGATCATAAAATTATAATGTCTCAGAATTTAAATACAAAAAATACTGCTCCTGTCCTTGCATTGTTCAAATGCTGTTGTTGTTACAGATGCTGGAGTAAATGAAGCAAACAGCTATGGGTGTTTGTTAATATCTACGTTATATTTAGTGTTTATGTAACTCTTATTCTGCCTGTTGGCTGTTCTCTACCGCGTGTCTGTTGAAGACATAACAAAGTGTCCTGTAACAGTTTTCAGTGTAAAACTATTTGTACTGCCTGCAGTTTGCCTCTGTCCCAGTGCAGTAGCATGCAGCCCCTCAGTTTTTGCTTTCATTTTAAGCCAGAGGGGTACCCTGAGCACTGTTTGATCCCACAAATAGTTGCACTGGCACAGCTGGGAGTATGGACCAGTAGTTAGCCAAAAACAAGCAGTGGAGGAAGGCATTTTTCACTTTTTTTAGGCCATTAAGCTTTTTTAGCTACCCATTATTTCATGGTATGAAACAACCACCCTAGGAAACTATCTCATAATCATGTTAATCATTAATGATATTCACAAGTGAAGTCCTTGTCGTGTATAATCCCATTTAAAGGGCAGACATAGATCTTGAGCAGCTAGGAGCCTTCTGCTGGCCTCCTATGTCTAGAGGAACTGCAGCACAGACAGCAGCTGAAAGAGATCACAGACTGGTTCACATACGGCAGTAAATCAGTCAACAATGATTCAGTCAATAACCTTTTGAGAAAATACTATGGGACAAAAATACACAGTTTCAGTAAATGGCATTGCATAAATATCCACTATCCATACATTACACAGGTTTACCAGCTGGCGCTTGGAGGACTGCAGCTGAATTTAGTCTGAACTGTAGACAATGGATTCTGTTCTTTTGGTTGGATAATAATAAAATGGGAAAAATCTCCTTTAATGGTAAGCATATGTTCAGAGTTGTACATGTAAAAAGTATATATCTGGAAAGCATTAAATCAGAAGCGCTCTGAAAGTATATGATTGTCAAAGAGCAAGTCTGAAATATGAACTTCCAGCAACTTTTCTCTTAATATTGAGAACATTTTTCCTCTTTTGTTCTTCTTTCCCTTTTGGTGGTTTTTAATGCTTCCATGAATTCCAGATGAAGTCTGCTTAAGTGGTGGACAAGTGTAACTTATCAGGAGACAAATGGGGAATAGCACAATCATTAATCACCAAGCGAAGCCCTGGGCATGGAGTCAAAGTGCATTGTCTGCCAAACAGTTTTTCTACAGATTACTTGATAACAATATTAAGATTGATCACACAGTACTGATCTTTTAGGTGATGTGAGCTGACCTACTTTTAAAGGGGGGTTAATTTGCAATTTTGCTATAGCAAATAGAGATGTTGGCTTGTGTAATGTAATTTACTAATAGGATTCAAAACACGCACAACCTTAAGCCTATTTTGGGAAGAAAGTATGATCAATTCACTTAGTCCTCTTTTCTACAGGAAGAATCGTTTTTGCAGAGATCAGGTTTTCAGACATTGTTATTACTACACTGAAGAAACAAATAGTGAATAAGAAAGGTGTAAAGACCCATTACACTAAACAACATACTATAGAAGAATGTCTGATCTAACCCACCCCTCAATCTAAATGGGAAAAAAAGTGGAGAAGAAATTGTTATCAATCCTTCTTTATGTGTGAAGGGGGTGGAGGCATAGAGAGCTGGTCCCACAAAGTAGTTTTGGCTCTGCAGCCCAACTTTTGTCTCGTTTGTCCTCCTAGAATGAGTGGGGAGATCTGGGCATCAAAGCACTGTAGTCTGAAGTAAGTGACTCCCTGGGGCACACCATGCAGGTAATAGCCATGCAATGACATTGTGTTTCTCTGCTGACCTGTCTGCTGTGTGTCACAAGCACACTTGCAGCTGAGCATCTTTTCACAGTTGTGCTTCTTTGTCGTCGTGTGCTCAGGGCATGTTTTCTGAGTTACAGCAGATCTGCCCGGACAAGAAGTGCAGAGCAGCTCCGGTGACGGTAGCAAGGGTCAGCCATGACTCCAGGTGACCAGACAAGCCTGCCACCACAAGGCCAGCATGGTTCAAGAGCAGCCACAGTCACAGCAAAGCTCAGGCAAGGACCCACGGCAAGGGCTGAGCTTGCATGTGGTTCCCTGGCCAGCGAGCTCTCGGGTACTTGTCGGGGTGGGTACACCTGGGAGCCCCACGGGAGGTTCATCAGAGCAATTAGAACCTGTTGCTGTACACTGAGGGTCATTATAAAGCTGTCTAGTGTATCCATATGTGGTTCTTTGTGCAGACAGAAAGATGAGTGTCTTTCTTTCACTAACAATAAGAGGACATCCTTCCTGCCAAATCATAAGTCCCCGCTACAATGCATGGTGGGTTGTAAAAATTAACCGGGGGCAAAGCAGTACATGTTCTCTTAAATGAATTATTGAAATAGCTGAACAATTTTAGCATATGTTAAATCAGAAACATGATACGGAGAATTTTGTATTAAGACTCAAAATATGTGATTAAAAACTAGACTTTTTAAGAAGGAAAGTGTTAAGAGGAAGATGTTGATGTTAATTTATAGTAGTCATAGCAACCTATTTCTTGCTTTTGTAACATTCTGGTCTATCAGGATTTGAGGGGAGGGAAGAAGGGAACAGGTTTTGTTGTTTCATAAGCAAAGTTTGCTCTGCTGAGATTGTGCTTTCTTCTAGCTTTTCTGTGGCCATATCACCCAGTATCCAGTTACTTTAATATAACCACTTCATGCCAGCAGGGGTAGCTCAGGAAAGGCAATAGACCTAAAGGAGCAGTTTGAAAATTTGGAGTTGAGCAATCAGTTCCCTGCTGTTATTTGTGGGAACAATTCTGAAGGGCCTGACTTCCAAAACATTCACGAGACATGTCAGATGCCTAAACTGTGGTTGCAGATATGTTCTGTGGGCAATGTACCTAAAGCTTAAGTATAGCAATGCTGATGATTTTAACAGTTAAAGTTCTTTTTTGGATCTATGCCAAAGTGATTTTGCTCCAAAGTACTGTCTTAATAAAAAGAGAGATCTTGCTCTCAAAAAAAGGTGATTTTTTCTTTTTTTAGAGAGCGCACGGAGTCTGTTCTGAGTTGGACCTCTGTTCAGTTGGTGCCTGAAGAACTGACCTGACTTTCTAAAGCCCCGTTGGGTTGCAGCAGCCTGTTGTCTTTTACAGGCACCGTCCGACACACTCGCTGTTGTCTGTTGGTGCTTGACTGGTCTGGATTTGTGCGGGTGACCCTGAAAGCATTTCACAGCAGGTCTAGCTTCGTAGCTCTCTTGAAGTCGAAAGCACTCTGCTGATGTACGGGAAGCTCTGCTCGCTCCTGTTCATCGCCCTGCTCCCTGGCCCTGCTCCGTGCCTGAGCCACTTGCTGGAGCGTGAGTGGTTTGGGAAAAGGCACCGTGTTCGGCAACTGCTCCCATGCTGCCGCCTGCAGACGCAGTAGAGGAGTCTCAGACGGGGACCCCAGCCTGGTCTGGATCCAGAGGTTATAGGTTTCCTTTCTGCACATTTCTTTCTTTTGGAAATACTGTCAAGCAATTAATTTAAAGAACTCAAGAACTTAATTGAAATTAATTTTCCTGTAATTAATGAAACAAAAATAAACCCCCTATGTTTCAATTAGAGGTGTATTCCGTACAGTCAGTTCTGTTTTCTTCTTCTGTAATTTTTCTTTTTAATTATAAATAGAAAGCAAGAAGATCATTGCAGCAGGACAGAAGTAACCAGGCTGTCCCCAGTTAGAGAAGCTAGTCTCGTTTTGGTCACCAAAGAAATGAAAAGCGCTGAAAAATGCATCTGGGAGCAAACTATTTCAGGGAGGCAAACCATTAGTTATGAATGTATTTAAACATATTAAACAGACATATAGAAGATAGGCACATCAAGCTCCAGACAGATTTTTAATACTACTTCAGAATAAATTCTGCACTTCAGCTTCTAGGAATACAGAAAAGAGTAAACCTATTTTCCATGTGTCCTGTTAGCCCTCTGGTCAGAGAAGACCATGTGGAAGTACAGCTCTGCTCATGAATTACTCCTTGAACAACTTCTCCCTTCTTGCAGTGTTGCAGGCAGGATGCTCTGTAAGCCAGTGCATATCATAAATTTTCACCTAATGGTCTGAGTATAAACTGAAAAGAGAAGCCTCAGTGAGAAATCTAATGTTTTAAAGGAATATCAAGTTGACTGGCAGTTGCATTTTACATTTTGAAGTCTAAAATGAGTAAATAAGCTTTTTTAACAGTTCATAAAATATGTAGGAGTATTCTTTGTATGTTGTGTATTCTAATCGCCAATGTAAAATTTGTACCTTAATTATTAGAGCAGCACCTACTGTAAATGAGAATTAGTTTAGTAACTATTACTTGGAATAATATGCGTTCCTGATGCTTTTATTTATAATTGAATTTTTTTCTAATTAGCAAAAATGGAAAAAAGAATATTTCTTAATTTATCTTTTCTAAGAAAGAATTTGAAATGTTTTGCTTTGTTAGGTGACTCACTAAAACTTGTCTCTTTTTCCAATTACATTGAAGTAGACAAGGCCACTGTTTTCTTGACTGGTAAGACTGTTTCAATTTTAGAATGTACTTTAAGGTGAAAAAGGAGAAAAAGCTGTTTTGAAATAGTTATATAAAATTAATCAATACATTTAAAATATTTAACTTCAACTGCAGTGATAATGTTCCTAAATTGGTACTTGCTTATGAAGTTTTTAAGGTTCTATTTACCCCCCCAAAAGATTATTTTTTTCAGATTTGGTTTCCCTTTCTTGACTCTGAGCCAAAAAACTTTATGTGCTCTACTCAATCAGTGGCATAAGCTAATGCTTTAATTTTATATTCCCAAGAAAGGCGTAAAACATCTTGAACCTAGGCCTCCTTGCTCTTGCTCTTGAAACACACCGAACTCAAAACCTCAAAGGTGTTTTTCTGTCATCGATCTCTTTTAGATAATGCAGCAAACAGCTTTACTGCTGCAGGTTGTGCTTACAGGAGGACAGAGAGGGATGCTGCCTGGCAGCATGAAGCTAGACATGGCTTTGGACATGACTTAAAACTTGTACAAAATAAGTATTACTGATTTTCTCTTTTGGTTTTTTTTTTTTTTTTTTTTTTTTGGTGCATTATTTGTGTTAAATGGTAAAGAGTACTTTGCCATTTGTAAATGGTCTATGAATCATTGCACATGACACAGTAATTCTTCCTGGATGGCTTTTCACAAAGGCAATGCTTTCTAAATGCTTTTCAAAGAGAGAATAACTTTCCAGTCCTGTAAGTTACACTTTTTATAAGTACAGAAGAGCTGTTAGGTAGGTAGGAGTACTGTGTGGTGTAGCTGCCCAATGTGCTCAAATCAACCAGGTGAAGTCTGGGGCTGCTTTTCTGTGCAAAGGTTGTAATAAGTCATTCAGATTTCTTAACAATTCTAAACCATTTTCACTTGAAAAGTGCTTATCTTTATAAAATAGTTGTGGTGGCATTATTTTATTCACCACTGTAACAGGTGTTTTACTGCCTTGAGTACAGAAAACCTTACCCGAGGAGAAACTGGGCCCCGAAATGACTGCTGAGTAACAGCAGCCTCAAAACCCTGTGCATGGTTCTAACCCTGGCTTCGACCAATGTGTTTTCCTCCGTGAGTGGCTCGGGAAGCCTGGCTACAGCCCCAGGCTCAGCTCGGTTGCCAGCCCCGGCACCCTGGCACGAGCACTCGGGGAGGCTGGCTTTAAATCTCATCTCCTCTGCCCTCCCTTGCAGGAGCATTTAATGCCCTAGACCTCTTGCCGTCTATCTGAGTAGTTTATTGCCTGGTCTGTAGGATTTCTTAAAAGTAGCTACTTCCAAAGTTTCATAAAAACACTTTTTCTCTAAGGGAAGGTACGGATGCCTCACTGGAAGAACAGGCCAAAGGGGTTTGTGGCTTCAAGGGCTCATTTCACTATCTCCCCCTCACCCATTTCCCATCTAATTTGTGCCCAGTAGCATTTCTATAGCTAGTTAAAGAAGGTCGGGATAAGATGCATGTCTCCCTGAGAGGTGCCTGGCATGTCTGCAGGCAGCTAAGCCGTGGTAAGGCTCTTGGTGTCAGCAGTTGTGAGCTGGCATGTAGAGAGAAAAATGCTGACTTGCAGCCTGCGCAGATCCTTGCAGCCAGGGATACTGTGCACAGACTCTACTGCTCTGTTGGGGTTTTATCCTTGCCTTCCAGTGCCATCTAGTGGGCTCTGGTTTTATTTGCTTAGTAGGTAGGGGGTCCAGTAAAACCATTTCAAGCCTGTGTATGTGCATAGATTGATATCAATCTTCTTTTCTGTGTACCACTGTACACTCTGTTCTCCCAGAATGATACATTTACAGCTATTTATGCTTATTCCCGATATTTAAGGTAGATATAAACTAGAAGTTGAAACATGTCATAGAAAAGTAAACTGGACTACATGTTTGCAATACTTTGTCTTTTCTTTTAATGGTGACTTCTGGGATCACGTGTAAATGTTTTACCCTTTCTAAATAGTATAGCTGCTTGTTTGCACGTGGAAATCCTCTTCCCATGGTTACTGCCAGTGTGAATGGGTGAGCACCAAAAGTGTGATTGTTCACCATGTTGGGGATTCACAGTCCCACCTGTTGTGCCTGAACCCAGAACATCTGACATGCCCTAAAAGGCAGTTGCTGTACAGTGCCCTTGGCCTTTCCTTGTAGAGCATCATCTCTTGGCACATCCAAGAATCATGGAGCAGCTGTTGAGTTGGCACTGTTGTGAGTGTGGTGATTGGGATAGCCTTGAGGCTAAGTCCATGAAGTGCACTAAGGCAGTAGCTAACACAATGGAGAGGTCATGAAGGGTTTTTTGGCCTTTCAAGGACAGCAGGCAGTTTCCCAAATGCTGCCATACAAACTTGATAGAGTCCCTAAGAGGTGTCTGTCTTGAGCTGCAATTAGGCCTGCGCCTGCAGTGCTGCTGCTGGTTCAAATGGTGCATTGAGAGGGTTGGTGAGATATGCATACCATGTTCAGAAACCACTTTTGACCTTTCTTTGAAACTTACATCAAATGTATATTTTAAAAGCCCTAGTTCAAAATACTGTGCCATTCGCCAATTAAAAGGAAGCAAATTGGGAGGTATGAGAGGCTTCATTTTCTCCACTTGTGCAAATGTAATTAATAACTAAGCAGAGAAGGTGAACTTTCCTGTCTCGGTGTCTGCAAGTTTATTACAGATGGTGTAGTAAATGATGTTCCCTATGACTTCTTTTATGAAGACGATGAGAAGAATGCAGAGCCCCAAGCACTGGCATTTTAGATGCATTAAGTTATCTAGCCCACATGTGGAAAACTGTCATTGCCTACTGAGCAGCTAATGTGCCCATCAGTTATGGCACAAACTGTTCTGTCTTTTGGAAACCAGAGGAGACAGAACTCAGTGTCAGTCAGGTGGCTTGTAATTGCTTTGTTTTGCACAACACTGCATGAAGTGACTGAGTCCCAAAGTTGAAAGTGGTGCGATAAAGATCTTAAATGGCTTTGCATGTGGAGCAAAGAACTCTAAGGGCCTGAAACTTGGTCGCAAGAGGTTTTTTTTTAAGCACTTATCAATTTACTGGTGAAGGTTGTTGTTTGTCGTCATCCTGTCCCCACCAGAGTTAGGAAGCGGCATACTAAGTAGAAAAGAAAAAAAGATTGTGTATGTATGCACTGTAGACCATATATACATGCCCCCCCCCCCCCATACTAGTTCACTTTGCAGTTAAGGGCATAGCTGTGTGACCATATATTGAGGCATTAATAACTATATCAGCCATGGCAATGATAGCTGTGAACTAGACTGCAATGCTAGGCTTCAGCTTTCTGCTAAGAGCTGTGCGTAATTTCAGGGTTTTGCTAGGGTTTTTGTCCGTCGTCTCCCCCCCTCCCCGCTCCAGAAACTCAGTAGCTGTGGCCATGAGAGTTGATTTACTCATATTACAAAGCATGACTGAGGCCCTGCTCTACCCATTATCTTTCTGCTGTGCTGGTTATGTTTAGGTGTACTGGCTGTGCAAAGGAGAACATCCAAAGTTAGGCCAGGAGTACTGTCAAGTAGGGCCTAAGCAGTCCCTTGGATGGCTAGATTTAAGGAGGCCATCTGGTCAGTGTGCTGACTTATGTGCTCTGTGACCCATGCCGAGGAAAAGCTGGTCTGTTACTGATTTATGGGCCATAAGACCATGATTGTGGGTCTAGTTGTCTCTCCAGTCAGTAAGCCAGAAAATTAAATTGCTCCATAAATTCACTTAGCTTCACGTTGTTACCGGAGAACGAGTTAGTTGTGTCACTTGGTAAATTGTCCTTTGGAAAAGTCTGTCTCTGTCCGTTGCTTATACATGATGTGAAGGTGCCCAGCTGAGTTGTCCTGCTAAGCCACACCACTGGTGCTGGCATTGTGGTGACTACTCTGCTCAAGCCAGGTGGACTTGGTGCTGTTGGTCTTATTTGAAGACAAGAGGATTAGCAATTTTTGGCAAAACTCCACTATTTGCCAACAAACTAAAGCAGGGATTACAGAAAGGTGAGTTAATCTGTCTCTGTGCTTCTAAAAGTGGCCAAAAAAAAATTGGCTGATGCTATGGCAGAGCGTCTGTAGGGAGGGGCTTGGCTGTAGGCACGGTCCCTTTCCAAGTAGCCCAGCGCCACCGGAGCAGAGATGCTCAGTCGGTAGGCAGCGCGCTGCAGGTGGGCAGCACTGCTGGGTGCCTCATGCTGCTGTTGTACATGTTGACAAACCTGCCTCAAAACAGCTGCTTGGAAATACTGAACGTTTTTCTAAATGCCTATGGAGTTTTAGTGGACCAGACTCTGCCTTTGGTTATTGG